>NW_027141112.1:2554545-2873863 GCF_036365525.1 Heterodontus francisci | reverse complement strand
CTGTGTTACTTGGTGTAAGTGTGTGTCTTTGTTACTTGGTGTCAGTGTGTGTCTTTGTTACTGGGTTTCAGTGTATGTCTTTGTTACTGGGTGTCAGTGTATGCCTTTGTGACTTGGTGTCAGTGTATGTCTTTGTTACTGGATGTCAGTGTATGTCTTTGTTACTTGGTGTCAGTGTATGTCTGTGTTACTTGGTGTAAGTGTGTGTCTTTGTTACTTGGTGTCAGTGTGTGTCTGTGTTACTGGGTATCAGTGTATGTCTTTGTTACTTGGTGTCAGTGTATGTCTTTGTTACCTATTGCAAGAGTGTGTCTGTGTTACTGGGTGTCAGTATATGTCTTTGTTACTTCGTGTCAGTGTATGTCTTTGTTTCTTGGTGACAGTGTGTGTCTGTGTTAGTCTTTGTTACTTGGTGACATTGTGTGTCTGTGCATGTCTTTGCTACTGTGTGTCAGTGTTTCTCTATGTTACTGGGTGTCAGTGTGTGTTTGTTTGTGTTACTGGGTGTCAGTGTGTGTCTGTGTTACTTGGTGTAAGTGTATGTCTGTGTTACTTGGTGTAAGTGTGTGTCTTTGTTACTTGGTGTCAGTGTATGTCTGTTTTACTTGGTGTAAGTGTATCTCTTTGTTACTTGGTGTCAGTGTATGTCTTTGTTACTTGGTGTAAGTGTGTGTCTGTGTTACTGGGTATCAGTGTATGTCTTTGTTACTTGGTGTCAGTGTATGTCTTTGTGACTTGGTGTCAGTTTATGTCTTTGTTACTGGGTGTCAGTGTATGTCTTTGTTACTTGGTGTCAGTGTATGTCTGTGTTACTTGGTGGAAGTGTGTGTCTTTGTTACTTGGTGTAAGTGTGTGTCTGTGTTACTGGGTATCAGTGTATGACCTTGTTACTTGGTGTCAGTGTATGTCTTTGTTACTTGGTGTAAGTGTGTGTCTGTGTTGAGATTAGAGATACAGCACTGAAACAGGCCCTTCGGCCCACCGAGTCTGTGCCGACCATCAACCACCCATTTATACTATTCCCACACTAATCCCATATTCCTACCAAACATCCCCACCTGTCCCTATATTTCCCTACCACCTACCTATACTAGTGACAATTTATAATGGCCAATTTACCTACGAACCTGTAAGTCTTTTGGCTTGTGGGAGGAAACCGGAGCACCCGGAGAAAACCCACGCAGGCACAGGGAGAACTTGCAAACTCCACACATGCAGTACCCAGAATCGAACCCGGGTCCCTGGAGCTGTGAGGCTGCAGTGCTAACCACTGCGCCACTGTGCCGTGTTACTGGGTGTCAGTGTATGTCTTTGTTACTTGGTGTCAGTGTATGTCTGTGTTACATGGTGTCAGTGTGTGTCTTTGTTACTGGGTTCCAGTGTATGTCTTTGTTACTGGGTGTCAGTGTATGCCTTTGTGACTTGGTGTCAGTGTATGTCTTTGTTACTGGATGTCAGTGTATGTCTTTGTTACTTGGTGTCAGTGTATGTCTGTGTTACTTGGTGTAAGTGTGTGTCTTTGTTACTTGGTGTCAGTGTGTGTCTGTGTTACTGGGTATCAGTGCATGTCTTTGCTACTGTGTGTCAGTGTTTCTCTATGTTACTGGGTGTCAGTGTGTGTTTGTTTGTGTTACTGGGTGTCAGTGTGTGTCTGTGTTACTTGGTGTAAGTGTGTGTCTGTGTTACTTTGTATCAATGTATGTATTGGTTACTTGGTGTAAGTGTGTGTCTGTGTTCCTTGGTAACAGTGTATGTCTTTGTTACTTGGTGTCAGTGTATGTCTGTGTTACTTGGTGTAGGTGTGTGTCTTTGTTACTTGGTGTAATTGTATGTCTTTGTTACTTGTTGTCAGTGTCTGTCTTTGTTACCTTGTCTAAGTGTGTGTCTGTGTTACTTGTTGTAAGTGTGTGTCTGTGTTACTTGGTATCAGTGTATGTCTTTGTTACTTGTTGTCAGTGTATGTCTGTGTTACTTGGTGTAAGTGTGTGTCTTTGTTCCTTGGTGTAAGTGTATCTCTTTGTTACTTGGTGTCAGTGTATGTCTTTGTTACTTGGTGTAAGTGTGTGTCTGTGTTACTGGGTATCAGTGTATGTCTTTGTTACTTGGTGTCAGTGTATGTCTTTGTTACTTGGTGTAAGTGTGTGTCTGTGTTACTGGGTGTCAGTGTATGTCTTTTTGACTTGGTGTCAGTTTATGTCTTTGTTACTGGGTGTCAGTGTATGTCTTTGTTACTTGGTGTCAGTGTATGTCCTTGTTACTTGGTGTCAGTGTATGTCTTTGTTACTTGGTGTAAGTGTGTGTCTGTGTTACTGGGTGTCAGTGTATGTCTTTGTTACTTGGTGTCAGTGTATGTCTGCGTTACATGGTGTCAGTGTGTGTCTTTGTTACTTGGTGTCAGTGTATGTCTTTGTGACTTGGTGTCAGTGTATGTCTTTGTTACTTGGTGTCAGTGTATGTCTTTGTTACTTGGTGACAGTGTGTGTCTATGTTTGTCTTTGTTACTTGCTGTCAGTGTGTGTCTGTGTATGTCTTTGCTACTGTGTGTCAGTGTTTCTCTATGTTACTGGATGTCAGTGTGAGTTTGTTTGTGTTACTGGGTGTCAGTGTATGTCTGTGTTTCTTGGTGTAAGTGCATGTCTTTGTTTCTTGGTGTCAGTGTTTGTCTTTGTTACTTGGTGTCAGTGTATGCCTTTGTGACTTGGTGTCAGTGTATGTCTTTGATACTGGATGTCAGTGTATGTCTTTGTTACTTGGTGTCAGTGTATGTCTGTGTTACTTGGTGTAAGTGTGTGTCTTTGTTACTTGGTGTCAGTGTGTGTCTTTGTTACTGGGTTTCAGTGTATGTCTTTGTTACTGGGTGTCAGTGTATGCCTTTGTGACTTGGTGTCAGTGTATGTCTTTGTTACTGGATGTCAGTGTATGTCTTTGTTACTTGGTGTCAGTGTGTGTCTGTGTTACTGGGTATCAGTGTATGTCTTTGTTACTTGGTGTCAGTGTATGTCTTTGTTACCTATTGCAAGAGTGTGTCTGTGTTACTGGGTGTCAGTATATGTCTTTGTTACTTCGTGTCAGTGTATGTCTTTGTTTCTTGGTGACAGTGTGTGTCTGTGTTAGTCTTTGTTACTTGGTGACATTGTGTGTCTGTGCATGTCTTTGCTACTGTGTGTCAGTGTTTCTCTATGTTACTGGGTGTCAGTGTGTGTTTGTTTGTGTTACTGGGTGTCAGTGTGTGTCTGTGTTACTTGGTGTAAGTGTATGTCTGTGTTACTTGGTGTAAGTGTGTGTCTTTGTTACTTGGTGTCAGTGTATGTCTGTTTTACTTGGTGTAAGTGTATCTCTTTGTTACTTGGTGTCAGTGTATGTCTTTGTTACTTGGTGTAAGTGTGTGTCTGTGTTACTGGGTATCAGTGTATGTCTTTGTTACTTGGTGTCAGTGTATGTCTTTGTGACTTGGTGTCAGTTTATGTCTTTGTTACTGGGTGTCAGTGTATGTCTTTGTTACTTGGTGTCAGTGTATGTCTGTGTTACTTGGTGGAAGTGTGTGTCTTTGTTACTTGGTGTAAGTGTGTGTCTGTGTTACTGGGTATCAGTGTATGTCCTTGTTACTTGGTGTCAGTGTTTGTCTTTGTTACTTGGTGTAAGTGTGTGTCTGTGTTGAGATTAGAGATACAGCACTGAAACAGGCCCTTCGGCCCACCGAGTCTGTGCCGACCATCAACCACCCATTTATACTAATCCTACACTAATCCCATATTCCTACCAAACATCCCCACCTGTCCCTATATTTCCCTACCACCTACCTATACTAGTGACAATTTATAATGGCCAATTTACCTACGAACCTGTAAGTCTTTTGGCTTGTGGGAGGAAACCGGAGCACCCGGAGAAAACCCACGCAGGCACAGGGAGAACTTGCAAACTCCACACATGCAGTACCCAGAATCGAACCCGGGTCCCTGGAGCTGTGAGGCTGCAGTGCTAACCACTGCGCCACTGTGCCGTGTTACTGGGTGTCAGTGCATGTCTTTGTTACTTGGTGTCAGTGTATGTCTTTGTTACTGGGTGTCAGTGTATGCCTTTGTGACTTGGTGTCAGTGTATGTCTTTGTTACTGGATGTCAGTGTATGTCTTTGTTACTTGGTGTCAGTGTATGTCTGTGTTACTTGGTGTAAGTGTGTGTCTTTGTTACTTGGTGTCAGTGTGTGTCTGTGTTACTGGGTATCAGTGTATGTCTTTGTTACTTGGTGTCAGTGTATGTCTTTGTTACCTATTGCAAGAGTGTGTCTGTGTTACTGGGTGTCAGTATATGTCTTTGTTACTTCGTGTCAGTGTATGTCTTTGTTTCTTGGTGACAGTGTGTGTCTGTGTTAGTCTTTGTTACTTGGTGACATTGTGTGTCTGTGCATGTCTTTGCTACTGTGTGTCAGTGTTTCTCTATGTTACTGGGTGTCAGTGTGTGTTTGTTTGTGTTACTGGGTGTCAATGTATGTCTTTGTTACTTGGTGTAAGTGTGTGTCTGTGTTCCTTGGTAACAGTGTATGTCTTTGTTACTTGGTGTCAGTGTATGTCTGTGTTACTTGGTGTAGGTGTGTGTCTTTGTTACTTGGTGTAATTGTATGTCTTTGTTACTTGTTGTCAGTGTCTGTCTTTGTTACCTTGTCTAAGTGTGTGTCTGTGTTACTTGGTGTAAGTGTGTGGCTGTGTTACTTGGTATCAGTGTATGTCTTTGTTACTTGGTGTCAGTGTATGTCTGTGTTACTTGGTGTAATTGTGTGTCTTTGTTACTTGGTGTAATTGTATGTCTTTGTTACTTGGTGTCAGTGTATGTCTGTGTTACTTGGTGTAAGTGTATGTCTTTGTTACTTCTTGTCACTGTATGTCTTTGTTACTGGGTGTCAGTGTATGTCTTTGTGACTTGGTGTCAGTGTATGTCTTTGTTACTTGGAGTAAGTGTGTGTCTATGTTACTGGGTGTCTGTGTATGTCTTTTGTTACTTGGTGTCAGTGTATGTCTTTGTTACTTGGTGACAGTGTGTGTCTATGTTTGTCTTTGTTACTTGCTGTCAGTGTGTGTCTGTGTATGTCTTTGCTACTGTGTGTCAGTGTTTCTCTATGTTACTGGATGTCAGTGTGAGTTTGTTTGTGTTACTGGGTGTCAGTGTATGTCTGTGTTTCTTGGTGTAAGTGCATGTCTTTGTTTCTTGGTGTCAGTGTCTGTCTTTGCTACTTGGTGTAAGTGTGTGTCTGTGTTACTGGGTATCAGTGTATGTCTTTGTGACTTGGTGTCTGTGTATGTCTTTGTTACTGACTGTCAGTGTATGTCTTTGTTACTTGGTGACAGTGTGTGTCTGTGTTAGTCTTTTTTACTTGGTGTCAGTGTGTGTCTGTGTATGTCTTTGTTTCTGTGTATCAGTGTTTCTCTATGTTACTGGGTGTCAGTGTGTGTTTGTTTGTGTTACTGGGTATCAGTATATGTCTTTGTTACTTGATGTAAGTGTGAGTCAGTGTTACTTGGTGTCAGTGTCTGTCTTTGTTACTGGGTGTCAGTGTATGTCTTTGTTACTTTGTGTAAGTGTGTGTCTGTGTTGCTGGGAGTAAGTGTGTGTCTGTGTTACTTGGCGTCAGTGTTTGTATTTGTTAGTTGGTGTCAGTGTCTGTCTTAGTTACTTGGTGTAAGTGTGTGTCTGTGTTAATGGGTATCAGTGTATGTCTTTGTTACTTGGTGTCAGTGTATGTCTTTGTTACTTGGTGTAAGTGTGTGTCTGTGTTACTGGGTGTCAGTGTATGTCTTTTGTTACTTGGTGTCAGTGTATGTCTTTGTTACTTGGTGACAGTGTGTGTCTATGTTAGTCTTTGTTACTTGGTGTCAGTGTGTGTCTGTGTATGTCTTTGCTACTGTGTGTCAGTGTTTCTCTATGATACTGGATGTCAGTGTGAATTTGTTTGTGTTACTGGGGGTCAGTGTGTGTCTGTGTTACTTGGTGTAAGTGAATGTCTTTGTTTCTTGGTGTCAGTGTTAGTCTTTGTTACTTGGTGTAAGTGTGTGTCTGTGTTACTGTGTATCAGTGTATGTCTTTGTGACTTGGTGACAGTGTGTGTCTGTGTTAGTCTTTGTTACTTGGTGTCAGTGTGTGTCTGTGCATGTCTTTGCTACTGTGTGTCAGTGTTTCTCTATGTTACTGGATGTCAGTGTGAATTTGTTTGTGTTACTGGGTGTCAGTGTGTGTCTGTGTTACTTGGTGTAAGTGTATGTCTTTGTTACTTGGTGTCAGTGTATGTCTTTGTGACTTGGTGTCAGTGTATGTCTTTGTTACGGGGTGTCAGTGTATGTCTTTGTGAATTGGTGTCAGTGTATGTCTTTGTTACTTGGTGTCAGTGTATGTCTTTGTTACTTGGTGTCAGTGTGTGTCTGTGTTACTTGGTGGAAGTGTGTGTCTTTGTTACTTGGTGTAAGTGTGTGTCTGTGTTACTGGGTATCAGTGTATGTCTTTGTTACTTGGTGTCAGTGCATGTCTTTGTTACTTAGTGTAAGTGTGTGTCTGCGTTACTGGGTGTCAGTGTATGTCTTTGTTACTTTGTGTCAGTGTATGTCTGTGTTACATGGTGTCAGTGTGTGTCTTTGTTACTGGGTGTCAGTGTATGTCTTTGTGACTTCGTGTCAGTGTATGTCTTTGTTACTGGATGTCAGTGTATGTCTTTGTGACTTGGTGTCAGTTTATTTCTTTGTTACTGGATGTCAGTGTATGTCTTTGTTACTTGGTGTCAGTGTATGTCTGTGTTACATGGTGTCAGTGTGTGTCTGTGTTACTGGGTATCAGTGCATGTCTTTGTTACTTGGTGTCAGTGTACGTCTTTGTTACTTTGTGACAGTGTGTGTCTGTGTTACTGGGTTTCAGTGTATGTCTTTGTTACTTGGTGTCAGTGTACGTCTTTGTTACTTGGTGACAGTGTGTGTCTGTGTTAGTCTTTGTTACTTGGTGTCAGTGTGTGTCTGTGTATGTCTTTGCTACTGTGTGTCAGTGTTTCTCTATGTTACTGGGTGTCAGTGTGTGTTTGTTTGTGTTACTGGGTGTCAGTGTGTGTCTGTGTTACTTGGTGTGTATGTGTTTCTGTGTTACGTTGTATCAGTGGATGTCTTTGTGACTTGGTGTAAGTGTGTGTCTGTGTTACTTGGTAACAGTGTATGTCTTTGTTACTTGGTGTCAGTGTATGTCTGTGTTACTTGGTGTAAGTGTGTGTCTTTGTTACTTGGTGTAATTGTTTGTCTTTGTTACTTGTTGTCAGTGTGTGTCTTTTTTACTTGGTGTAAGTGTGTGTCTGTGTTACTGGGTATCAGTGTATGTCTTTGTTACTTGGTGTCAGTGTATGTCTTTGTTACATGGTGTCAGTGTATGTCTTTGTTACTTGGTGTAAGTGTGTGTCTGTGTTACTGGGTGCTAGTGGATGTCTTTGTTACTTGGTGTCAGTGTATGTCTGTGTTGCATGGTGTCAGTGTGTGTCTTTGTTACTTGGTGTCAGTGTATGTCTGTGTTACTTGGTGTAAGTGTGTGTCTTTGTTACTACTTGTCAGTGTATGTCTTTGTTACTGGGTGTCAGTGTATGTGTGACTTGGTGTCAGTGTATGTCTTTGTTACTTGGTGTAAGTGTGTGTCTGTGTTACTGGGTATCAGTGTATGTCTTTGTTACTTGGTGTCAGTGTATGTCATTGTTACTTGGTGTAAGTGTGTGTCTGTGTTACTGGGTGTCAGTGTATGTCTTTTGTTACTTGGTGTCAGTGTATGTCTTTGTTACTTGGTGACAGTGTGTGTCTATGTTAGTCTTTGTTACTTGGTGTCAGTGTGTGTCTGTGTATGTCTTTGCTACTGTGTGTCAGTGTTGCTCTGTGTTACTGGATGTCAGTTTGAGTTTGTTTGTGTTACTGGGTGTCAGTGTATGTCTGTGTTTCTTGGTGTAAGTGCATGTCTTTGTTTCTTGGTGTCAGTGTTTGTCTTTGTTACTTTGTGTCAGTGTGTGTCTTTGTTATTTGGTGTAAGTGTATGTCTTTGTTACTTGGTGACAGTGTGTGTCTGTGTTAGTCTTTGTTACTTGGTGTCAGTGTGTGTCTGTGTATGTCTTTGCTACTGTGTGTCAGTGTTTCTCTATGTTTACTTGGTGTCAGTGTGTGTTTGTTTGTGTTACTGGGTGTCAGTGTGTGTCTGTGTTACTTGGTGTGTATGTGTTTCTGTGTTACGTGGTATCAGTGGATGTCTTTGTTACTTGGTGTAAGTGTGTGTCTGTGTTCCTTGGTAACAGTGTATGTCTTTGTTACTTGGTGTCAGTGTATGTCTGTGTTACTTGGTGTAAGTGTGTGTCTGTGTTCCTGGGTAACAGTGTATGTCTTTGTTAATTGGTGTCATTGTATGTCTGTGTTACTTGGTGTCAGTGTGTGTCTTTGTTACTTGGTGTAATTGTATATCTTTGTTACTTGTTGTCAGTGTATGTCTGTGTTACTTGGTGGAAGTGTGTGTCTGTGTTACTTGGTATCAGTGTATGTCTGTGTTACTTGGTGTAAGTGTGTGTCTTTGTTACTTGGTGTAATTGTATGTCTTTGTTACTTGGTGTCAGTGTATGTCTGTTTTACTTGGTGTAAGTGTATGTCTTTGTTACTTGGTGTCAGTGTATGTCTTTGTTACTTGGTGTAAGTGTGTGTCTGTGTTACTGGGTATCTGTGTATGTCCTTGTTACTTGGTGTCAGTGTATGTCTGTGTTACTGGGTGTCAGTGTATGTCTTTGTTACTTGGTGTCAGTGTATGTCTGTGTTACATGGTGTCAGTGTGTGTCTTTGTTACTGGGTGTCAGTGTATGTCTTTGTTACTGGGTGTCAGTGTATGTCTTTGTGACTTGGTGTCAGTGTATGTCTTTGTTACTGGATGTCAGTGTATGTCTTTGTTACTTGGTGTCAGTGTATGTCTGCGTTACTTGGTGTAAGTGTGTGTCTTTGTTACTTGGTGTCAGTGTGTGTCTGTGTTACTGGGTATCAGTGTATGTCTTTGTTACTTGGTGTCAGTGTATGTCTTTGTTACTTTTTGCAAGTGTGTGTCTGTGTTACTGGGTGTCAGTGTATGTCTTTGTTACTTCGTGTCAGTGTATGTCTTTGTTTCTTGGTGACAGTGTGTGTCTGTCTTAGTCTTTGTTACTTGGTGACATTGTGTGTCTGTGCATGTCTTTGCTTCTGTGTGTCAGTGTTTCTCTATGTTACTGGGTGTCAGTGTGTGTTTGTTTGTGTTACTGGGTGTCAGTGTGTGTCTGTGTTACTTGGTGTAAGTGTGTGTCTGTGTTACTTTGTATCAATGTATGTATTGGTTACTTGGTGTAAGTGTGTGTCTGTGTTCCTTGGTAACAGTGTATGTCTTTGTTACTTGGTGTCAGTGTATGTCTGTGTTACTTGGTGTAGGTGTGTGTCTTTGTTACTTGGTGTAATTGTATGTCTTTGTTACTTGTTGTCAGTGTCTGTCTTTGTTACCTTGTCTAAGTGTGTGTCTGTGTTACTTGTTGTAAGTGTGTGTCTGTGTTACTTGGTATCAGTGTATGTCTTTGTTACTTGTTGTCAGTGTATGTCTGTGTTACTTGGTGTAAGTGTGTGTCTTTGTTCCTTGGTGTAAGTGTATCTCTTTGTTACTTGGTGTCAGTGTATGTCTTTGTTACTTGGTGTAAGTGTGTGTCTGTGTTACTGGGTATCAGTGTATGTCTTTGTTACTTGGTGTCAGTGTATGTCTTTGTTACTTGGTGTAAGTGTGTGTCTGTGTTACTGGGTGTCAGTGTATGTCTTTTTGACTTGGTGTCAGTTTATGTCTTTGTTACTGGGTGTCAGTGTATGTCTTTGTTACTTGGTGTCAGTGTATGTCCTTGTTACTTGGTGTCAGTGTATGTCTTTGTTACTTGGTGTAAGTGTGTGTCTGTGTTACTGGGTGTCAGTGCATGTCTTTGTTACTTGGTGTCAGTGTATGTCTGCGTTACATGGTGTCAGTGTGTGTCTTTGTTACTGGGTGTCAGTGTATGTCTTTGTGACTTGGTGTCAGTGTATGTCTTTGTTACTGGATGTCAGTGTATGTCTTTGTTACTTGGTGTCAGTGTATGTCTGTGTTACTTGGTGTAAGTGTGTGTCTTTGTTACTTGGTGTCAGTGTGTGTCTGTGTTACTGGGTATCAGTGTATGTCATTGTTACTTGGTGTCAGTGTATGTCTTTGTTACTTATTGCAAGTGTGTGTCTGTGTTACTGGGTGTCAGTCTATGTCTTTGTGACTTCGTGTCAGTGTATGTCTTTGTTTCTTGATGACAGTGTGTGTCTGTGTTAGTCTTTGTTACTTGGTGACATTGTGTGTCTGTGCATGTCTTTGCTACTGTGTGTCAGTGTTTCTCTATGTTACTGGGTGTCAGTGTGTGTTTGTTTGTGTTACTGGGTGTCAGTGTGTGTCTGTGTTACTTGGTGTAAGTGTATGTCTGTGTTACTTGGTGTAAGTGTGTGTCTTTGTTACTTGGTGTCAGTGTATGTCTGTTTTACTTGGTGTAAGTGTATCTCTTTGTTACTTGGTGTCAGTGTATGTCTTTGTTACTTGGTGTAAGTGTGTGTCTGTGTTACTGGGTATCAGTGTATGTCTTTGTTACTTGGTGTCAGTGTATGTCTGTTTTACTTGGTGTAAGTGTATGTCTTTGTTACTTGGTGTCAGTGTATGTCTTTGTTACTTGGTGTAAGTGTGTGTCTGTGTTACTGGGTATCAGTGTATGTCCTTGTTACTTGGTGTCAGTGTATGTCTGTGTTACTGGGTGTCAGTGTATGTCTTTGTTACTTGGTGTCAGTGTATGTCTGTGTTACATGGTGTCAGTGTGTGTCTTTGTTACTGGGTGTCAGTGTATGTCTTTGTTACTGGGTGTCAGTGTATGTCTTTGTGACTTGGTGTCAGTGTATGTCTTTGTTACTGGATGTCAGTGTATGTCTTTGTTACTTGGTGTCAGTGTATGTCTGCGTTACTTGGTGTAAGTGTGTGTCTTTGTTACTTGGTGTCAGTGTGTGTCTGTGTTACTGGGTATCAGTGTATGTCTTTGTTACTTGGTGTCAGTGTATGTCTTTGTTACTTTTTGCAAGTGTGTGTCTGTGTTACTGGGTGTCAGTGTATGTCTTTGTTACTTCGTGTCAGTGTATGTCTTTGTTTCTTGGTGACAGTGTGTGTCTGTCTTAGTCTTTGTTACTTGGTGACATTGTGTGTCTGTGCATGTCTTTGCTTCTGTGTGTCAGTGTTTCTCTATGTTACTGGGTGTCAGTGTGTGTTTGTTTGTGTTACTGGGTGTCAGCGTGTGTCTGTGTTACTTGGTGTAAGTGTGTGTCTGTGTTACTTTGTATCAATGTATGTATTGGTTACTTGGTGTAAGTGTGTGTCTGTGTTCCTTGGTAACAGTGTATGTCTTTGTTACTTGGTGTCAGTGTATGTCTGTGTTACTTGGTGTAGGTGTGTGTCTTTGTTACTTGGTGTAATTGTATGTCTTTGTTACTTGTTGTCAGTGTCTGTCTTTGTTACCTTGTCTAAGTGTGTGTCTGTGTTACTTGTTGTAAGTGTGTGTCTGTGTTACTTGGTATCAGTGTATGTCTTTGTTACTTGTTGTCAGTGTATGTCTGTGTTACTTGGTGTAAGTGTGTGTCTTTGTTCCTTGGTGTAAGTGTATCTCTTTGTTACTTGGTGTCAGTGTATGTCTTTGTTACTTGGTGTAAGTGTGTGTCTGTGTTACTGGGTATCAGTGTATGTCTTTGTTACTTGGTGTCAGTGTATGTCTTTGTTACTTGGTGTAAGTGTGTGTCTGTGTTACTGGGTGTCAGTGTATGTCTTTTTGACTTGGTGTCAGTTTATGTCTTTGTTACTGGGTGTCAGTGTATGTCTTTGTTACTTGGTGTCAGTGTATGTCCTTGTTACTTGGTGTCAGTGTATGTCTTTGTTACTTGGTGTAAGTGTGTGTCTGTGTTACTGGGTGTCAGTGCATGTCTTTGTTACTTGGTGTCAGTGTATGTCTGCGATACATGGTGTCAGTGTGTGTCTTTGTTACTGGGTGTCAGTGTATGTCTTTGTGACTTGGTGTCAGTGTATGTCTTTGTTACTTGGTGTCAGTGTATGTCTGTGTTACTTGGTGTAAGTGTGTGTCTTTGTTACTTGGTGTCAGTGTGTGTCTGTGTTACTGGGTATCAGTGTATGTCATTGTTACTTGGTGTCAGTGTATGTCTTTGTTACTTATTGCAAGTGTGTGTCTGTGTTACTGGGTGTCAGTCTATGTCTTTGTGACTTCGTGTCAGTGTATGTCTTTGTTTCTTGATGACAGTGTGTGTCTGTGTTAGTCTTTGTTACTTGGTGACATTGTGTGTCTGTGCATGTCTTTGCTACTGTGTGTCAGTGTTTCTCTATGTTACTGGGTGTCAGTGTGTGTTTGTTTGTGTTACTGGGTGTCAGTGTGTGTCTGTGTTACTTGGTGTAAGTGTATGTCTGTGTTACTTGGTGTAAGTGTGTGTCTTTGTTACTTGGTGTCAGTGTATGTCTGTTTTACTTGGTGTAAGTGTATCTCTTTGTTACTTGGTGTCAGTGTATGTCTTTGTTACTTGGTGTAAGTGTGTGTCTGTGTTACTGGGTATCAGTGTATGTCTTTGTTACTTGGTGTCAGTGTATGTCTTTGTGACTTGGTGTCAGTTTATGTCTTTGTTTCTGGGTGTCAGTGTATGTCTTTGTTACTTGGTGTCAGTGTATATCTGTGTTACTTGGTGGAAGTGTGTGTCTTTGTTACTTGGTGTAAGTGTGTGTCTGTGTTACTGGGTATCAGTGTATGTCCTTGTTACTTGGTGTCAGTGTATGTCTTTGTTACTTGGTGTAAGTGTGTGTCTGTGTTGAGATTAGAGATACAGCACTGAAACAGGCCCTTCGGCCCACCGAGTCTGTGCCGACCATCAACCACCCATTTATACTAATCCTACACTAATCCCATATTCCTACCAAACATCCCCACCTGTCCCTATATTTCCCTACCACCTACCTATACTAGTGACAATTTATAATGGCCAATTTACCTACGAACCTGCAAGTCTTTTGGCTTGTGGGAGGAAACCGGAGCACCCGGAGAAAACCCACGCAGGCACAGGGAGAACTTGCAAACTCCACACAGGCAGTACCCAGAATCGAACCCGGGTCCCTGGAGCTGTGAGGCTGCAGTGCGAACCACTGCGCCACTGTGCCGTGTTACTGGGTGTCAGTGTATGTCTTTGTTACTTGGTGTCAGTGTATGTCTGTGTTACATGGTGTCAGTGTGTGTCTTTGTTACTGGGTTTCAGTGTATGTCTTTGTTACTGGGTGTCAGTGTATGCCTTTGTGACTTGGTGTCAGTGTATGTCTTTGTTACTGGATGTCAGTGTATGTCTTTGTTACTTGGTGTCAGTGTATGTCTGTGTTACTTGGTGTAAGTGTGTGTCTTTGTTACTTGGTGTCAGTGTGTGTCTGTGTTACTGGGTATCAGTGTTTGTCTTTGTTACTTGGTGTCAGTGTATGTCTTTGTTACCTATTGCAAGAGTGTGTCTGTGTTACTGGGTGTCAGTATATGTCTTTGTTACTTCGTGTCAGTGTATGTCTTTGTTTCTTGGTGACAGTGTGTGTCTGTGTTAGTCTTTGTTACTTGGTGACATTGTGTGTCTGTGCATGTCTTTGCTACTGTGTGTCAGTGTTTCTCTATGTTACTGGGTGTCAGTGTGTGTTTGTTTGTGTTACTGGGTGTCAATGTATGTCTTTGTTACTTGGTGTAAGTGTGTGTCTGTGTTCCTTGGTAACAGTGTATGTCTTTGTTACTTGGTGTCAGTGTATGTCTGTGTTACTTGGTGTAGGTGTGTGTCTTTGTTACTTGGTGTAATTGTATGTCTTTGTTACTTGTTGTCAGTGTCTGTCTTTGTTACCTTGTCTAAGTGTGTGTCTGTGTTACTTGGTGTAAGTGTGTGGCTGTGTTACTTGGTATCAGTGTATGTCTTTGTTACTTGGTGTCAGTGTATGTCTGTGTTACTTGGTGTAATTGTGTGTCTTTGTTACTTGGTGTAATTGTATGTCTTTGTTACTTGGTGTCAGTGTATGTCTGTGTTACTTGGTGTAAGTGTATGTCTTTGTTACTTCTTGTCACTGTATGTCTTTGTTACTGGGTGTCAGTGTATGTCTTTGTGACTTGGTGTCAGTGTATGTCTTTGTTACTTGGAGTAAGTGTGTGTCTATGTTACTGGGTGTCTGTGTATGTCTTTTGTTACTTGGTGTCAGTGTATGTCTTTGTTACTTGGTGACAGTGTGTGTCTATGTTTGTCTTTGTTACTTGCTGTCAGTGTGTGTCTGTGTATGTCTTTGCTACTGTGTGTCAGTGTTTCTCTATGTTACTGGATGTCAGTGTGAGTTTGCTTGTGTTACTGGGTGTCAGTGTATGTCTGTGTTTCTTGGTGTAAGTGCATGTCTTTGTTTCTTGGTGTCAGTGTTTGTCTTTGTTACTTGGTGTAAGTGTGTGTCTGTGTTACTGGGTATCAGTGTATGTCTTTGTGACTTGGTGTCTGTGTATGTCTTTGTTACTGACTGTCAGTGTATGTCTTTGTTACTTGGTGACAGTGTGTGTCTGTGTTAGTCTTTTTTACTTGGTGTCAGTGTGTGTCTGTGTATGTCTTTGTTTCTGTGTATCAGTGTTTCTCTATGTTACTGGGTGTCAGTGTGTGTTTGTTTGTGTTACTGTGTATCAGTATATGTCTTTGTTACTTGATGTAAGTGTGAGTCAGTGTTACTTGGTGTCAGTGTCTGTCTTTGTTACTGGGTGTCAGTGTATGTCTTTGTTACTTGGTGACAGTGTGTGTCTGTGTTAGTCTTTGTTACTTTGTGTAAGTGTGTGTCTGTGTTGCTGGGAGTAAGTGTGTGTCTGTGTTACTTGGCGTCAGTGTTTGTATTTGTTAGTTGGTGTCAGTGTCTGTCTTAGTTACTTGGTGTAATTGTGTGTCTGTGTTAATGGGTATCAGTGTATGTCTTTGTTACTTGGTGTCAGTGTATGTCTTTGTTACTTGGTGTAAGTGTGAGTCTGTGTTACTGGGTGTCAGTGTATGTCTTTTGTTACTTGGTGTCAGTGTATGTCTTTGTTACTTGGTGACAGTGTGTGTCTATGTTAGTCTTTGTTACTTGGTGTCAGTGTGTGTCTGTGTATGTCTTTGCTACTGTGTATCAGTGTTTCTCTATGATACTGGATGTCAGTGTGAATTTGTTTGTGTTACTGGGGGTCAGTGTGTGTCTGTGTTACTTTGTGTAAGTGAATGTCTTTGTTTCTTGGTGTCAGTGTTAGTCTTTGTTACTTGGTGTCAGTGTGTGTCTGTGCATGTCTTTGCTACTGTGTGTCAGTGTTTCTCTATGTTACTGGATGTCAGTGTGAATTTGTTTGTGTTACTGGGTGTCAGTGTGTGTCTGTGTTACTTGGTGTAAGTGTATGTCTTTGTTACTTGGTGTCAGTGTATGTCTTTGTGACTTGGTGTCAGTGTATGTCTTTGTTACGGGGTGTCAGTGTATGTCTTTGTGAATTGGTGTCAGTGTATGTCTTTGTTACTTGGTGTCAGTGTATGTCTTTGTTACTTGGTGTCAGTGTGTGTCTGTGTTACTTGGTGGAAGTGTGTGTCTTTGTTACTTGGTGTAAGTGTGTGTCTGTGTTACTGGGTATCAGTGTATGTCTTTGTTACTTGGTGTCAGTGCATGTCTTTGTTACTTAGTGTAAGTGTGTGTCTGTGTTACTGGGTGTCAGTGTATGTCTTTGTTACTTTGTGTCAGTGTATGTCTGTGTTACATGGTGTCAGTGTGTGTCTTTGTTACTGGGTGTCAGTGTATGTCTTTGTGACTTGGAGTCAGTGTATGTCTTTGTTACTGGATGTCAGTGTATGTCTTTGTGACTTGGTGTCAGTTTATTTCTTTGTTACTGGATGTCAGTGTATGTCTTTGTTACTTGGTGTCAGTGTATGTCTGTGTTACATGGTGTCAGTGTGTGTCTGTGTTACTGGGTATCAGTGCATGTCTTTGTTACTTGGTGTCAGTGTATGTCTTTGTTACTTTTTGCAAGTGTGTGTCTGTGTTACTGGGTTTCAGTGTATGTCTTTGTTACTTGGTGTCAGTGTACGTCTTTGTTACTTGGTGACAGTGTGTGCCTGTGTTAGTCTTTGTTACTTGGTGTCAGTGTGTGTCTGTGTATGTCTTTGCTACTGTGTGTCAGTGTTTCTCTATGTTTCTGGGTGTCACTGTGTGTTTGTTTGTGTTACTGGGTGTCAGTGTGTGTCTGTGTTACTTGGTGTGTATGTGTTTCTGTGTTACGTGGTATCAGTGGATGTCTTTGTTACTTGGTGTCAGTGTATGTCTGTGTTACTTGGTGTAAGTGTGTGTCTTTGTTACTTGGTGTAATTGTTTGTCTTTGTTACTTGTTGTCAGTGTGTGTCTTTTTTACTTGGTGTAAGTGTGTGTCTGTGTTACTGGGTATCAGTGTATGTCTTTGTTACTTGGTGTCAGTGTATGTCTGTGTTACATGGTGTCAGTGTATGTCTTTGTTACTTGGTGTAAGTGTGTGTCTGTGTTACTGGGTGCTAGTGTATGTCTTTGTTACTTGGTGTCAGTGTATGTCTGTGTTGCATGGTGTCAGTGTGTGTCTTTGTTACTTGGTGTCAGTGTATGTCTGTGTTACTTGGTGTAAGTGTGTGTCTTTGTTACTACTTGTCAGTGTATGTCTTTGTTACTGGGTGTCAGTGTATGTCTTTGTGACTTGGTGTCAGTGTATGTCTTTGTTACTTGGTGTAAGTGTGTGTCTGTGTTACTGGGTGTCAGTGTATGTCTTTTGTTACTTGGTGTCAGTGTATGTCTTTGTTACTTGGTGACAGTGTGTGTCTATGTTAGTCTTTGTTACTTGGTGTCAGTGTGTGTCTGTGTATGTCTTTGCTACTTTGTGTCAGTGTTGCTCTGTGTTACTGGATGTCAGTTTGAGTTTGTTTGTGTTACTGGGTGTCAGTGTATGTCTGTTTTTCTTGGTGTAAGTGCATGTCTTTGTTTCTTGGTGTCAGTGTTTGTCTTTGTTACTTTGTGTCAGTGTGTGTCTTTGTTATTTGGTGTAAGTGTATGTCTTTGTTACTTGGTGACAGTGTGTGTCTGTGTTAGTCTTTGTTACTTGGTGTCAGTGTGTGTCTGTGTATGTCTTTGCTACTGTGTGTCAGTGTTTCTCTATGTTACTTGGTGTCAGTGTGTGTTTGTTTGTGTTACTGGGTGTCAGTGTGTGTCTGTGTTACTTGGTGTGTATGTGTTTCTGTGTTACGTGGTATCAGTGGATGTCTTTGTTACTTGGTGTAAGTGTGTGTCTGTGTTCCTTGGTAACAGTGTATGTCTTTGTTACTTGGTGTCAGTGTATGTCTGTGTTACTTGGTGTAAGTGTGTGTCTGTGTTCCTGGGTAACAGTGTATGTCTTTGTTAATTGGTGTCATTGTATGTCTGTGTTACTTGGTGTCAGTGTGTGTCTTTGTTACTTGGTGTAATTGTATATCTTTGTTACTTGTTGTCAGTGTATGTCTGTGTTACTTGGTGGAAGTGTGTGTCTGTGTTACTTGGTATCAGTGTATGTCTGTGTTACTTGGTGTAAGTGTGTGTCTTTGTTACTTGGTGTAATTGTATGTCTTTGTTACTTGGTGTCAGTGTATGTCTGTTTTACTTGGTGTAAGTGTATGTCTTTGTTACTTGGTGTCAGTGTATGTCTTTGTTACTTGGTGTAAGTGTGTGTCTGTGTTACTGGGTATCAGTGTATGTCCTTGTTACTTGGTGTCAGTGTCTGTCTTTGTTACTTGGTGTCAGTGTATGTCTGTGTTACTGGGTGTCAGTGTATGTCTTTGTTACTTGGTGTCAGTGTATGTCTGTGTTACATGGTGTCAGTGTGTGTCTTTGTTACTGGGTGTCAGTGTATGTCTTTGTTACTGGGTGTCAGTGTATGTCTTTGTGACTTGGTGTCAGTGTATGTCTTTGTTACTGGATGTCAGTGTATGTCTTTGTTACTTGGTGTCAGTGTATGTCTGTGTTACTTGGTGTAAGTGTGTGTCTTTGTTACTTGGTGTCAGTGTGTGTCTGTGTTACTGGGTATCAGTGTATGTCTTTGTTACTTGGTGTCAGTGTATGTCTTTGTTACTTAGTGTAAGTGTGTGTCTGTGTTACTGGGTGTCAGTGTATGTCTTTGTTACTTTGTGTCAGTGTATGTCTGTGTTACATGGTGTCAGTGTGTGTCTTTGTTACTGGGTGTCAGTGTATGTCTTTGTGACTTGGAGTCAGTGTATGTCTTTGTTACTGGATGTCAGTGTATGTCTTTGTGACTTGGTGTCAGTTTATTTCTTTGTTACTGGATGTCAGTGTATGTCTTTGTTACTTGGTGTCAGTGTATGTCTGTGTTACATGGTGTCAGTGTGTGCCTGTGTTACTGGGTATCAGTGCATGTCTTTGTTACTTGGTGTCAGTGTATGTCTTTGTTACTTTTTGCAAGTGTGTGTCTGTGTTACTGGGTTTCAGTGTATGTCTTTGTTACTTGGTGTCAGTGTACGTCTTTGTTACTTGGTGACAGTGTGTGCCTGTGTTAGTCTTTGTTACTTGGTGTCAGTGTGTGTCTGTGTATGTCTTTGCTACTGTGTGTCAGTGTTTCTCTATGTTACTGGGTGTCACTGTGTGTTTGTTTGTGTTACTGGGTGTCAGTGTGTGTCTGTGTTACTTGGTGTGTATGTGTTTCTGTGTTACGTGGTATCAGTGGATGTCTTTGTTACTTGGTGTCAGTGTATGTCTGTGTTACTTGGTGTAAGTGTGTGTCTTTGTTACTTGGTGTAATTGTTTGTCTTTGTTACTTGTTGTCAGTGTGTGTCTTTTTTACTTGGTGTAAGTGTGTGTCTGTGTTACTGGGTATCAGTGTATGTCTTTGTTACTTGGTGTCAGTGTATGTCTGTGTTACATGGTGTCAGTGTATGTCTTTGTTACTTGGTGTAAGTGTGTGTCTGTGTTACTGGGTGCTAGTGTATGTCTTTGTTACTTGGTGTCAGTGTATGTCTGTGTTGCATGGTGTCAGTGTGTGTCTTTGTTACTTGGTGTCAGTGTATGTCTGTGTTACTTGGTGTAAGTGTGTGTCTTTGTTACTACTTGTCAGTGTATGTCTTTGTTACTGGGTGTCAGTGTATGTCTTTGTGACTTGGTGTCAGTGTATGTCTTTGTTACTTGGTGTAAGTGTGTGTCTGTGTTACTGGGTGTCAGTGTATGTCTTTTGTTACTGGGTGTCAGTGTATGTCTTTGTTACTGGGTGTCAGTGTATGTCTTTGTGACTTGGTGTCAGTGTATGTCTTTGTTACTGGATGTCAGTGTATGTCTTTGTTACTTGGTGTCAGTGTATGTCTGTGTTACTTGGTGTAAGTGTGTGTCTTTGTTACTTGGTGTCAGTGTGTGTCTGTGTTACTGGGTATCAGTGTATGTCTTTGTTACTTGGTGTCAGTGTATGTCTTTGTTACTTAGTGTAAGTGTGTGTCTGTGTTACTGGGTGTCAGTGTATGTCTTTGTTACTTTGTGTCAGTGTATGTCTGTGTTACATGGTGTCAGTGTGTGTCTTTGTTACTGGGTGTCAGTGTATGTCTTTGTGACTTGGAGTCAGTGTATGTCTTTGTTACTGGATGTCAGTGTATGTCTTTGTGACTTGGTGTCAGTTTATTTCTTTGTTACTGGATGTCAGTGTATGTCTTTGTTACTTGGTGTCAGTGTATGTCTGTGTTACATGGTGTCAGTGTGTGTCTGTGTTACTGGGTATCAGTGCATGTCTTTGTTACTTGGTGTCAGTGTATGTCTTTGTTACTTTTTGCAAGTGTGTGTCTGTGTTACTGGGTTTCAGTGTATGTCTTTGTTACTTGGTGTCAGTGTACGTCTTTGTTACTTGGTGACAGTGTGTGCCTGTGTTAGTCTTTGTTACTTGGTGTCAGTGTGTGTCTGTGTATGTCTTTGCTACTGTGTGTCAGTGTTTCTCTATGTTACTGGGTGTCACTGTGTGTTTGTTTGTGTTACTGGGTGTCAGTGTGTGTCTGTGTTACTTGGTGTGTATGTGTTTCTGTGTTACGTGGTATCAGTGGATGTCTTTGTTACTTGGTGTCAGTGTATGTCTGTGTTACTTGGTGTAAGTGTGTGTCTTTGTTACTTGGTGTAATTGTTTGTCTTTGTTACTTGTTGTCAGTGTGTGTCTTTTTTACTTGGTGTAAGTGTGTGTCTGTGTTACTGGGTATCAGTGTATGTCTTTGTTACTTGGTGTCAGTGTATGTCTGTGTTACATGGTGTCAGTGTATGTCTTTGTTACTTGGTGTAAGTGTGTGTCTGTGTTACTGGGTGCTAGTGTATGTCTTTGTTACTTGGTGTCAGTGTATGTCTGTGTTGCATGGTGTCAGTGTGTGTCTTTGTTACTTGGTGTCAGTGTATGTCTGTGTTACTTGGTGTAAGTGTGTGTCTTTGTTACTACTTGTCAGTGTATGTCTTTGTTACTGGGTGTCAGTGTATGTCTTTGTGACTTGGTGTCAGTGTATGTCTTTGTTACTTGGTGTAAGTGTGTGTCTGTGTTACTGGGTGTCAGTGTATGTCTTTTGTTACTTGGTGTCAGTGTATGTCTTTGTTACTTGGTGACAGTGTGTGTCTATGTTAGTCTTTGTTACTTGGTGTCAGTGTGTGTCTGTGTATGTCTTTGCTACTTTGTGTCAGTGTTGCTCTGTGTTACTGGATGTCAGTTTGAGTTTGTTTGTGTTACTGGGTGTCAGTGTATGTCTGTTTTTCTTGGTGTAAGTGCATGTCTTTGTTTCTTGGTGTCAGTGTTTGTCTTTGTTACTTTGTGTCAGTGTGTGTCTTTGTTATTTGGTGTAAGTGTATGTCTTTGTTACTTGGTGACAGTGTGTGTCTGTGTTAGTCTTTGTTACTTGGTGTCAGTGTGTGTCTGTGTATGTCTTTGCTACTGTGTGTCAGTGTTTCTCTATGTTACTTGGTGTCAGTGTGTGTTTGTTTGTGTTACTGGGTGTCAGTGTGTGTCTGTGTTACTTGGTGTGTATGTGTTTCTGTGTTACGTGGTATCAGTGGATGTCTTTGTTACTTGGTGTAAGTGTGTGTCTGTGTTCCTTGGTAACAGTGTATGTCTTTGTTACTTGGTGTCAGTGTATGTCTGTGTTACTTGGTGTAAGTGTGTGTCTGTGTTCCTGGGTAACAGTGTATGTCTTTGTTAATTGGTGTCATTGTATGTCTGTGTTACTTGGTGTCAGTGTGTGTCTTTGTTACTTGGTGTAATTGTATATCTTTGTTACTTGTTGTCAGTGTATGTCTGTGTTACTTGGTGGAAGTGTGTGTCTGTGTTACTTGGTATCAGTGTATGTCTGTGTTACTTGGTGTAAGTGTGTGTCTTTGTTACTTGGTGTAATTGTATGTCTTTGTTACTTGGTGTCAGTGTATGTCTGTTTTACTTGGTGTAAGTGTATGTCTTTGTTACTTGGTGTCAGTGTATGTCTTTGTTACTTGGTGTAAGTGTGTGTCTGTGTTACTGGGTATCAGTGTATGTCCTTGTTACTTGGTGTCAGTGTCTGTCTTTGTTACTTGGTGTCAGTGTATGTCTGTGTTACTGGGTGTCAGTGTATGTCTTTGTTACTTGGTGTCAGTGTATGTCTGTGTTACATGGTGTCAGTGTGTGTCTTTGTTACTGGGTGTCAGTGTATGTCGTTGTTACTGGGTGTCAGTGTATGTCTTTGTGACTTGGTGTCAGTGTATGTCTTTGTTACTGGATGTCAGTGTATGTCTTTGTTACTTGGTGTCAGTGTATGTCTGTGTTACTTGGTGTAAGTGTGTGTCTTTGTTACTTGGTGTCAGTGTGTGTCTGTGTTACTGGGTATCAGTGTATGTCTTTGTTACTTGGTGTCAGTGTATGTCTTTGTTACTTTTTGCAAGTGTGTGTCTGTGTTACTGGGTGTCAGTGTATGTCTTTGTTACTTCGTGTCAGTGTATGTCTTTGTTTCTTGGTGACAGTGTGTGTCTGTCTTAGTCTTTGTTACTTGGTGACATTGTGTGTCTGTGCATGTCTTTGCTACTGTGTGTCAGTGTTTCTCTATGTTACTGGGTGTCAGTGTGTGTTTGTTTGTGTTACTGGGTTTCAGTGTGTGTCTGTGTTACTTGGTGTAAGTGTGTGTCTGTGTTACTTTGTATCAATGTATGTATTGGTTACTTGGTGTAAGTGTGTGTCTGTGTTCCTTGGTAACAGTGTATGTCTTTGTTACTTGGTGTCAGTGTATGTCTGTGTTACTTGGTGTAGGTGTGTGTCTTTGTTACTTGGTGTAATTGTATGTCTTTGTTACTTGTTGTCAGTGTCTGTCTTTGTTACCTTGTCTAAGTGTGTGTCTGTGTTACTTGTTGTAAGTGTGTGTCTGTGTTACTTGGTATCAGTGTATGTCTTTGTTACTTGTTGTCAGTGTATGTCTGTGTTACTTGGTGTAAGTGTGTGTCTTTGTTCCTTGGTGTAATTGTATGTCTTTGTTACTTGGTGTCAGTGTATGTCTGTGTTACTTGGTGTAAGTGTATGGCTTTGTTACTTCTTGTCACTGTATGTCTTTGTTACTGGGTGTCAGTGTATGTCTTTGTGACTTGGTGTCAGTGCATGTCTTTGTTACTTGGTGTAAGTGTGTGTCTGTGTTACCGGGTATCAGTGTATGTCTTTGTTACTTGGTGTCAGTGTATGTCTTTGTTACTTGGTGTAAGTGTGTGTCCGTGTTACTGGGTGTCAGTGTATGTCTTTTGTTACTTGGTGTCAGTGTGTGTCTTTGTTACTTGGTGACAGTGTGTGTCTATGTTAGTCTTTGTTACTTGGTGTCAGTGTGTGTCTGTGTTACTTGTTGTCAGAGTCTGTCTTTGTTACTGGGTGTCAGTGTATGTCTTTGTTACTTGGTGAAAGTGTGTGTCTGTGTTAGTCTTTGTTACTTGGTGTAAGTGTGTGTATGTGTTACTGGGAGTAAGTGTGTGTCTGTGTTACTTGGCGTCAGTGTTTGTATTTGTTAGTTGCTGTCAGTGTCTGTCTTTGTTACTTGGTGTAAGTGTGTGTCTGTGTTAATGGGTATCAGTGTATGTCTTTGTTACTTGGTGTCAGTGTATGTCTTTGTTACTTGGTGTCAGTGTATGTCTTTGTTACTTGGTGTAAGTGTGTGTCTGTGTTCCTTGGTAACAGTGTATGTCTTTGATACTTGGTGTCAGTGTATGTCTGTGTTACTTGGTGTAGGTGTGTGTCTTTGTTACTTGGTGTAATTGCATGTCTTTGTTACTTGTTGTCAGTGTATGTCTTTGTTACTTGGTGCAAGTGTGTGTCTGTGTTACTGGGTGCCAGTGTATGTCTTTGTTACTTGGTGTCAGTGTATGTCTGTGTTACATGGTTTCAGTGTATGTCTTTGTTACTTGGTGTATGTGTGTGTCTGTGTTACTGGGTGCCAGTGTATGTCTTTGTTACTTGGCGTCAGTGTATGTCTGTGTTACATGGTGTCAGTGTGTGTCTTTGTTACTTGGTGTCAGTGTATGTCTGTGTTACTTGGTGTAAGTGTGTGTCTTTGTTACTACTTGTCAGTGTATGTCTTTGTTACTGGGTGTCAGTGTATGTCTTTGTGACTTGGTGTCAGTGTATGTCTTTGTTACTTGGTGTAAGTGTGTGTCTGTGTTACTGGGTATCAGTGTATGTCTCTGTTACTTGATGTCAGTTTATGTCTTTGTTACTTGTTGTAAGTCTGTGTCTGTGTTACTGGGTGTCAGTGTATGTCTTTTGTTACTTGGTGTCAGTGTACGTCTTTGTTACTTGGTGACAGTGTGTGTCTATGTTAGTCTTTGTTACTTGGTGTCAGTGTGTGTCTGTGTATGTCTTTGCTACTGTGTGTCAGTGTTGCTCTGTGTTACTGGATGTCAGTTTGAGTTTGTTTGTGTTACTGGGTGTCAGTGTATGTCTGTGTTTCTTGGTGTAAGTGCATGTCTTTGTTTCTTGGTGTCAGTGTTTGTCTTTGTTACTTGGTGTAAGTGTGTGTCTGTGTTGCTGGGTATCAGTGTTAGTCTTTGTTACTTGGTGTCTGTGTATGTCTTTGTTACTTGGTGTCAGTGTGTGTCTGTGAATGTCTTTGTTTCTGTGTATCAGTGTTTCTCAATGTTACTGGGTGTCAGTGTGTGTTTGTTTGTGTTACTGGGTATCAGTGTATGTGTTTGTTACTTGGTGTAAGTGTGAGTCAGTGTTATTTGGTGTCAGTGTCTGTCTTTGTTACTGGGTGTCAGTGTATGCCTTTGTTACTTGGTGAAAGTGTGTGTCTGTGTTAGTCTTTGTTACTTGGTGTAAGTGTTTGTCTGTGTTACTGGGCGGAAGTGTGTGTCTGTGTTACTTGGCGTCAGTGTTTGTATTTGTTAGTTGGTGTCAGTGTATGTCTTTGTTACTTGGTGTAAGTGTGTGTCTGTGTTAATGGGTATCAGTGTATGTCTTTGTTACTTGGTGACAGTGTATGTCTTTGTTACTTGGTGTAAGTGTGTGTCTGTGTTACTTGGTGACAGTGTGTGTCTATGTTATTCTTTGTTACTTGGTGTCAGTGTGTGTCTGTGTATGTCTCTGCTACTGTGTGTCAGTGTTTCTCTATGTTACTGGATGTCAGTGTGAATTTGTTTGTGTTACTGGGTGTCAGTGTGTGTCTGTGTTACTTGGTGTAAGTGTATGTCTTTGTTACTGGGTGTCAGTGTATGTCTTTGTGACTTGGTGTCAGTGTATGTCTTTGTTACTGGGTGTCAGTGTTTGTCTTTGTTACTTGGTGTCAGTGTATGTCTTTGTTACTTGGTGTCAGTGCATGTCTGTGTTACTTGGTGGAAGTGTGTGTCTTTGTTACATGGTGTAAGTGTGTGTCTGTGTTACTGGGTATCAGTGTATGTCTTTGTTACTTGGTGTAAGTGTATGTCTTTGTTACTTGGTGAAAGTGTGTGTCTGTGTTACTGGGTGTCAGTGTATGTCTTTTTGACTTGGTGTCAGTTTATGTCTTTGTTACTGGGTGTCAGTGTATGTCTTTGTTACTTGGTGTCAGTGTATGTCTGTGTTACTTGGTGGAAGTGTGTGTCTTTGTTACTTGGTGTAAGTGTGTGTCTGTGTTACTGGGTATCAGTGTATGTCCTTGTTACTTGGTGTCAGTGTATGTCTTTGCTACTTGGTGTAAGTGTGTGTCTGTGTTACTGGGTGTCAGTGTATGTCTTTGTTACTTGGTGTCAGTGTATGTCTGCGTTACATGGTGTCAGTGTATGTCTTTGTTACTGGGTGTCAGTGTATGTCTTTGTTACTTGGTGTCAGTGTATGTCTGTGTTACTTGGTGGAAGTGTGTGTCTTTGTTACTTGGTGTAAGTGTGTGTCTGTGTTACCGGGTATCAGTGTATGTCTTTGTTACTTGGTGTCAGTGTATGTCTTTGTTACTTGGTGTAAGTGTGTGTCCGTGTTACTGGGTGTCAGTGTATGTCTTTTGTTACTTGGTGTCAGTGTGTGTCTTTGTTACTTGGTGACAGTGTGTGTCTATGTTAGTCTTTGTTACTTGGTGTCAGTGTGTGTCTGTGTTACTTGTTGTCAGAGTCTGTCTTTGTTACTGGGTGTCAGTGTATGTCTTTGTTACTTGGTGAAAGTGTGTGTCTGTGTTAGTCTTTGTTACTTGGTGTAAGTGTGTGTATGTGTTACTGGGAGTAAGTGTGTGTCTGTGTTACTTGGCGTCAGTGTTTGTATTTGTTAGTTGCTGTCAGTGTCTGTCTTTGTTACTTGGTGTAAGTGTGTGTCTGTGTTAATGGGTATCAGTGTATGTCTTTGTTACTTGGTGTCAGTGTATGTCTTTGTTACTTGGTGTCAGTGTATGTCTTTGTTACTTGGTGTAAGTGTGTGTCTGTGTTCCTTGGTAACAGTGTATGTCTTTGATACTTGGTGTCAGTGTATGTCTGTGTTACTTGGTGTAGGTGTGTGTCTTTGTTACTTGGTGTAATTGCATGTCTTTGTTACTTGTTGTCAGTGTATGTCTTTGTTACTTGGTGCAAGTGTGTGTCTGTGTTACTGGGTGCCAGTGTATGTCTTTGTTACTTGGTGTCAGTGTATGTCTGTGTTACATGGTTTCAGTGTATGTCTTTGTTACTTGGTGTATGTGTGTGTCTGTGTTACTGGGTGCCAGTGTATGTCTTTGTTACTTGGCGTCAGTGTATGTCTGTGTTACATGGTGTCAGTGTGTGTCTTTGTTACTTGGTGTCAGTGTATGTCTGTGTTACTTGGTGTAAGTGTGTGTCTTTGTTACTACTTGTCAGTGTATGTCTTTGTTACTGGGTGTCAGTGTATGTCTTTGTGACTTGGTGTCAGTGTATGTCTTTGTTACTTGGTGTAAGTGTGTGTCTGTGTTACTGGGTATCAGTGTATGTCTCTGTTACTTGATGTCAGTTTATGTCTTTGTTACTTGTTGTAAGTCTGTGTCTGTGTTACTGGGTGTCAGTGTATGTCTTTTGTTACTTGGTGTCAGTGTACGTCTTTGTTACTTGGTGACAGTGTGTGTCTATGTTAGTCTTTGTTACTTGGTGTCAGTGTGTGTCTGTGTATGTCTTTGCTACTGTGTGTCAGTGTTGCTCTGTGTTACTGGATGTCAGTTTGAGTTTGTTTGTGTTACTGGGTGTCAGTGTATGTCTGTGTTTCTTGGTGTAAGTGCATGTCTTTGTTTCTTGGTGTCAGTGTTTGTCTTTGTTACTTGGTGTAAGTGTGTGTCTGTGTTGCTGGGTATCAGTGTTAGTCTTTGTTACTTGGTGTCTGTGTATGTCTTTGTTACTTGGTGTCAGTGTGTGTCTGTGAATGTCTTTGTTTCTGTGTATCAGTGTTTCTCAATGTTACTGGGTGTCAGTGTGTGTTTGTTTGTGTTACTGGGTATCAGTGTATGTGTTTGTTACTTGGTGTAAGTGTGAGTCAGTGTTATTTGGTGTCAGTGTCTGTCTTTGTTACTGGGTGTCAGTGTATGCCTTTGTTACTTGGTGAAAGTGTGTGTCTGTGTTAGTCTTTGTTACTTGGTGTAAGTGTTTGTCTGTGTTACTGGGCGGAAGTGTGTGTCTGTGTTACTTGGCGTCAGTGTTTGTATTTGTTAGTTGGTGTCAGTGTATGTCTTTGTTACTTGGTGTAAGTGTGTGTCTGTGTTAATGGGTATCAGTGTATGTCTTTGTTACTTGGTGACAGTGTATGTCTTTGTTACTTGGTGTAAGTGTGTGTCTGTGTTACTTGGTGACAGTGTGTGTCTATGTTATTCTTTGTTACTTGGTGTCAGTGTGTGTCTGTGTATGTCTCTGCTACTGTGTGTCAGTGTTTCTCTATGTTACTGGATGTCAGTGTGAATTTGTTTGTGTTACTGGGTGTCAGTGTGTGTCTGTGTTACTTGGTGTAAGTGTATGTCTTTGTTACTGGGTGTCAGTGTATGTCTTTGTGACTTGGTGTCAGTGTATGTCTTTGTTACTGGGTGTCAGTGTTTGTCTTTGTTACTTGGTGTCAGTGTATGTCTTTGTTACTTGGTGTCAGTGCATGTCTGTGTTACTTGGTGGAAGTGTGTGTCTTTGTTACATGGTGTAAGTGTGTGTCTGTGTTACTGGGTATCAGTGTATGTCTTTGTTACTTGGTGTAACTGTATGTCTTTGTTACTTGGTGAAAGTGTGTGTCTGTGTTACTGGGTGTCAGTGTATGTCTTTTTGACTTGGTGTCAGTTTATGTCTTTGTTACTGGGTGTCAGTGTATGTCTTTGTTACTTGGTGTCAGTGTATGTCTGTGTTACTTGGTGGAAGTGTGTGTCTTTGTTACTTGGTGTAAGTGTGTGTCTGTGTTACTGGGTATCAGTGTATGTCCTTGTTACTTGGTGTCAGTGTATGTCTTTGCTACTTGGTGTAAGTGTGTGTCTGTGTTACTGGGTGTCAGTGTATGTCTTTGTTACTTGGTGTCAGTGTATGTCTGCGTTACATGGTGTCAGTGTATGTCTTTGTTACTGGGTGTCAGTGTATGTCTTTGTTACTGGATGTCAGTGTATGTCTTCGTTACTTGGTGTCAGTGTATGTCTGTGTTACTTGGTGTAAGTGTGTGTCTTTGTTACTTGGTGTCAGTGTGTGTCTGTGTTACTGGGTATCAGTGTATGTCTTTGTTACTTGGTGTCAGTGTATGTCTTTGTTACTTATTGCAAGTGTGTGTCTGTGTTACTGGGTGTCACTGTATGTCTTTGTGACTTCGTGTCAGTGTATGTCTTTGTTTCTTGATGACAGTGTGTGTCTGTGTTAGTCTTTGTTACTTGGTGACATTGTGTGTCTGTGCATGTCTTTGCTACTGTGTGTCAGTGTTTCTCTATGTTACTGGGTGTCAGTGTGTGTTTGTTTGTGTTACTGGGTGTCAGTGTGTGTCTGTGTTACTTGGTGTAAGTGTATGTCTGTGTTCCTTGGTGTAAGTGTGTGTCTTTGTTACTTGGTGTAAGTCTGTGTCTGTGTTACTGAGTGTCAGTGTATGTCTTTTGTTACTTGGTGTCAGTGGATGTCTTTGTTACTTGGTGACAGTGTGTGTCTATGTTAGTCTTTGTTACTTGGTGTCAGTGTGTGTCTGTGTATGTCTTTGCTACTGTGTGTCAGTGTTGCTCTGTGTTACTGGATGACAGTTTGTGTTTGTTTGTGTTACTGGGTGTCAGTGTATGTCTGTGTTTCTTCGTGTAAGTGCATGTCTTTGTTTCTTGGTGTCAGTGTTTGTCTTTGTTACTTGGTGTAAGTGTGTGTCTGTGTTACTGGGTATCAGTGTATGTCTTTGTGTCTTGGTGTCTGTGTATGTCTTTGTTACTTGGTGACAGCGTGTGTCTGTGTTAGTCTTTGTTACTTGGTGTCAGTGTGTGTCTGTGTATGTCTTTGTTTCTGTGTATCAGTGTTTCTCAATGTTACTGGGCGTCAGTGTGTGTTTGTTTGTGTTACTGGGTGTCAGTGTATGTCTTTGTTACTTGGTGTAAGTGTGTGTCTGTGTTAATGGGTATCAGTGTATGTCCTTGTTACTTGGTGACAGTGTATGTCTTTGTTACTTGGTATAAGTGTGTGTCTGTGTTACTGGGTGTCAGTGTATGTCTTTTGTTACTTGGTGTCAGTGTATGTCTTTGTTACTTGGTGACAGTGTGTGTCTATGTTATTCTTAGTTACTTGGTGTCAGTGTGTGTCTGTGTATGTCTTTGCTACTGTGTGTCAGTGTTTCTCTATGTTACTGGATGTCAGTGTGAATTTGTTTGTGTTACTGGGTGTCAGTGTGTGTCTGTGTTACTTGGTGTAAGTGTATGTCTTTGTTACTTGGTATCAGAGTATGTCTTTGTGACTTGGTGTCAGCGTATGTCTTTGTTACTGGGTGTCAGTGTATGTCTTTGTGACTTGGTGTCAGTGTATGTCTTTGTTACTGGGTGTCAGTGTTTGTCTTTGTTACTTGGTGTCTGTGTATGTCTTTGTTACTTGGTGTCAGTGTATGTCTGTGTTACTTGGTGGAAGTGTGTGTCTTTGTTACTTGGTGTAAGTGTGTGTCTGTGTTACTGGGTATCAGTGTATGTCTTTGTTACTTGGTGTCTTTGTATGTCTTTGTTACTTGGTGTAAGTGTGTGTCTGTGTTACTGGGTGTCAGTGTATGTCTTTTTGACTTGGTGTCAGTTTATGTCTTTGTTACTGGGTGTCAGTGTATGTCTTTGTTACTTGGTGTCAGTGTATGTCTGTGTTACTTGGTGGAAGTGTGTGTCTTTGTTACATGGTGTAAGTGTGTGTCTGTGTTACTGGGTATCAGTGTATGTCCTTGTTACTTGGTGTCAGTGTATGTCTTTGTTACTTGGTGTAAGTGTGTGTATGTGTTACTGGGTGTCAGTGTATGTCTTTGTTACTTGGTGTCAGTGTATGTCTGCGTTACATGGTGTCAGTGTGTGTCTTTGTTACTGGGTGTCAGTGTATGTCTTTGTGACTTGGTGTCAGTGTATGTCTTTGTTACTGGATGTCAGTGTATGTCTTTGTTACTTGGTGTCAGTGTATGTCTGTGTTACTTGGTGTAAGTGTGTGTCTTTGTTACTTGGTGTCAGTGTGTGTCTGTGTTACTGGGTATCAGTGTATGTCTTTGTTACTTGGTGTCAGTGTATGTCTTTGTTACTTATTGCAAGTGTGTGTCTGTGTTACTGGGTGTCAGTGTATGTCTTTGTGACTTCGTGTCAGTGTATGTCTTTGTTTCTTGATGACAGTGTGTGTCTGTGTTAGTCTTTGTTACTTGGTGACATTGTGTGTCTGTCCATGTCTTTGCTACTGTGTGTCAGTGTTTCTCTATGTTACTGGGTGTCAGTGTGTGTTTGTTTGTGTTACTGGGTGTCAGTGTGTGTCTGTGTTAATTGGTGTAAGTGTATGTCTGTGTTACTTGGTGTAAGTGTGTGTCTTTGTTACTTGGTGTAATTGTATGTCTTTGTTACTTGGTGTCAGTGTATGTCTGTTTTACTTGGTGTAAGTGCATGTCTTTGTTACTTGGTGTCAGTGTATGTCTTTGTTACTTGGTGTAAGTGTGTGTCTGTGTTACTGGGTATCAGTGTATGTCTTTGTTACTTGGTGTCAGTGTATGTCTTTGTGACTTGGTGTCAGTGTATGTCTTTGTTACTGGATGTCAGTATATGTCTTTGTGACTTGGTGTCAGTTTATGTCTTTGTTACTGGGTGTCAGAGTATGTCTTTGTTACTTGGTGTCAGTGTATGTCTTTGTGACTTGGTGTCAGTGTATGTCTTTGTTACTGGATGTCAGTGTATGTCTTTGTTACTTGGTGTCAGTGTATGTCTGTGTTACTTGGTGTAAGTGTGTGTCTTTGTTACTTGGTGTCAGTGTGTGTCTATGTTACTGGATATCAGTGTATGTCTTTGTTACTTGGTGTCAGTGTATGTCTTTGTTACCTATTGCAAGTGTGTGTCTGTGTTACTGGGTGTCAGTATATGTCTTTGTTACTTCGTGTCAGTGTATGTCTTTGCTTCTTGGTGACAGTGTGTGTCTGTGTTAGTCTTTGTTACTTGGTGACATTGTGTGTCTGTGTATGTCTTTGCTACTGTGTGTCAGTGTTTCTCTATGTTACTGGGTGTCAGTGTGTGTTTGTTTGTGTTACTGGGTGTCAGTGTATGTCTGTGTTACTTGTTGAAAGTGTGTGTCTGTGTTACTTTGTATCAATGTATGTCTTTGTTACTTGGTGTAAGTGTGTGTCTGTGTTCCTTGGTGTAGGTGTGTGTCTTTGTTACTTGGTGTAATTGTATGTCTTTGTTACTTGTTGTCAGTGTCTGTCTTTGTTACCTTGTCTAAGTGTGTGTCTGTGTTACTTGGTGTAAGTGTGTGGCTGTGTTACTTGGTATCGGTGTATGTCTTTGTTACTTGGTGTCAGTGTATGTCTGTGTTACTTGGTGTAAGTGTGTGTCTTTGTTACTTGGTGTAATTGTATGTCTTTGTTACTTGGTGTCAGTGTATGTCTGTGTTACTTGGTGTAAGTGTATGTCTTTGTTACTTCTTGTCACTGTATGTCTTTGTTACTGGGTGTCAGTGTATGTCTCTGTGACTTGGTGTCAGTGTATGTCTTTGTTACTTCGTGTAAGTGTGTGTCTATGTTACTGGGTGTCAGTGTATGTCTTTTGTTACTTGGTGTCAGTGTATGTCTTTGTTACTTGGTGACAGTGTGTGTCTATGTTTGTCTTTGTTACTTGGTGTCAGTCTGTGTCTATGTATGTCTTTGCTACTGTGTGTCAGTGTTTCTCTATGTTACTGGATGTCAGTGTGAGTTTGTTTGTGTTACTGGGTGTCAGTGTATGTCTGTGTTTCTTGGTGTAAGTGCATGTCTTTGTTTCTTGGTGCCAGTGTTTGTCTTTGTTACTTGGTGTAAGTGTGTGTCTGTGTTACTGGGTATCAGTGTATGACTTTGTGACTTTGTGTCTGTGTATGTCTTTGTTACTGAGTGTCAGTGTTTGTCTTTGTTACTTGGTGACAGTGTGTGTTTGTTTGTGTTACTGGGTATCAGTATATGTCTTTGTTACTTGATGTAAGTGTGAGTCAGTGTTACTTGGTGTCAGTGTCTGTCTTTGTTACTGGGTGTCAGTGTATGTCTTTGTTACTTGGTGACAGTGTGTGTCTGTGTTAGTCTTTGTTACTTGGTGTAAGTGTGTGTCTGTGTTACTGGGAGAAAGTGTGTGTCTGTGTTACTTGGCGTCAGTGTTTGTATTTGTTAGTTGGTGTCAGTGTCTGTCTTAGTTACTTGGTGTAAGTGTGTGTCTGTGTTAATGGGTATCAGTGTATGTCTTTGTTACTTGGTGTCAGTGTATGTCTTTGTTACTTGGTGTAAGTGTGTGTCTGTGTTACTGGGTGTCAGTGTATGTCTTTTGTTACTTGGTGTCAGTGTATGTCTTTGTTACTTGGTGACAGTGTGTGTCTATGTTAGTCTTTGTTACTTGGTGTCAGTGTGTGTCTGTGTATGTCTTTGCTACTGTGTGTCAGTGTTTCTCTATGATACTGGATGTCAGTGTGAATTTGTTTGTGTTACTGGGGGTCAGTGTGTGTCTGATTACTTGGTGTCAGTGTATGTCTTTGTTACTTGGTGTAAGTGTGTGTCTGTGTTACTGGGTGTCAGTGTATGTCTTTGTTACTTGGTGTCAGTGTATATCTGTGTTACATGGTGTCAGTGTGTGTATTTGTTACTGGGTGTCAGTGTATGTCTTTGTTACTGGGTGTCAGTGTATGTCTTTGTTACTGGGTGTCAGTGTATGTCTTTGTGACTTGGTGTCAGTGTATGTCTTTGTTACTGGATGTCAGTGTATGTCTTTGTTACTTGGTGTCAGTGTATGTCTGTGTTACTTGGTGTAAGTGTGTGTCTTTGTTACTTGGTGTCAGTGTGTGTCTATGTTACTGGATATCAGTGTATGTCTTTGTTACTTGGTGTCAGTGTATGTCTTTGTTACCTATTGCAAGTGTGTGTCTGTGTTACTGGGTGTCAGTATATGTCTTTGTTACTTCGTGTCAGTGTATGTCTTTGCTTCTTGGTGACAGTGTGTGTCTGTGTTAGTCTTTGTTACTTGGTGACATTGTGTGTCTGTGTATGTCTTTGCTACTGTGTGTCAGTGTTTCTCTATGTTACTGGGTGTCAGTGTGTGTTTGTTTGTGTTACTGGGTGTCAGTGTATGTCTGTGTTACTTGGTGAAAGTGTGTGTCTGTGTTACTTTGTATCAATGTATGTCTTTGTTACTTGGTGTAAGTGTGTGTCTGTGTTCCTTGGTGTAGGTGTGTGTCTTTGTTACTTGGTGTAATTGTATGTCTTTGTTACTTGTTGTCAGTGTCTGTCTTTGTTACCTTGTCTAAGTGTGTGTCTGTGTTACTTGGTGTAAGTGTGTGGCTTTGTTACTTGGTATCGGTGTATGTCTTTGTTACTTGGTGTCAGTGTATGTCTGTGTTACTTGGTGTAAGTGTGTGTCTTTGTTACTTGGTGCAATTGTATGTCTTTGTTACTTGGTGTCAGTGTATGTCTGTGTTACTTGGTGTAAGTGTATGTCTTTGTTACTTCTTGTCACTGTATGTCTTTGTTACTGGGTGTCAGTGTATGTCTTTGTGACTTGGTGTCAGTGTATGTCTTTGTTACTTTGTGTAAGTGTGTGTCTATGTTACTGGGTGTCAGTGTATGTCTTTTGTTACTTGGTGTCAGTGTATGTCTTTGTTACTTGGTGACAGTGTGTGTCTATGTTTGTCTTTGTTACTTGGTGTCAGTCTGTGTCTATGTATGTCTTTGCTACTGTGTGTCAGTGTTTCTCTATGTTACTGGATGTCAGTGTGAGTTTGTTTGTGTTACTGGGTGTCAGTGTATGTCTGTGTTTCTTGGTGTAAGTGCATGTCTTTGTTTCTTGGTGCCAGTGTTTGTCTTTGTTACTTGGTGTAAGTGTGTGTCTGTGTTACTGGGTATCAGTGTATGACTTTGTGACTTTGTGTCTGTGTATGTCTTTGTTACTGAGTGTCAGTGTTTGTCTTTGTTACTTGGTGACAGTGTGTGTTTGTTTGTGTTACTGGGTATCAGTATATGTCTTTGTTACTTGATGTAAGTGTGAGTCAGTGTTACTTGGTGTCAGTGTCTGTCTTTGTTACTGGGTGTCAGTGTATGTCTTTGTTACTTGGTGACAGTGTGTGTCTGTGTTAGTCTTTGTTACTTGGTGTAAGTGTGTGTCTTTGTTACTGGGAGAAAGTGTGTGTCTGTGTTACTTGGCGTCAGTGTTTGTATTTGTTAGTTGGTGTCAGTGTCTGTCTTAGTTACTTGGTGTAAGTGTGTGTCTGTGTTAATGGGTATCAGTGTATGTCTTTGTTACTTGGTGTCAGTGTATGTCTTTGTTACTTGGTGTAAGTGTGTGTCTGTGTTACTGGGTGTCAGTGTATGTCTTTTGTTACTTGGTGTCAGTGTATGTCTTTGTTACTTGGTGACAGTGTGTGTCTATGTTAGTCTTTGTTACTTGGTGTCAGTGTGTGTCTGTGTATGTCTTTGCTACTGTGTGTCAGCGTTTCTCTATGATACTGGATGTCAGTGTGAATTTGTTTGTGTTACTGGTGGTCAGTGTGTGTCTGTGTTACTTGGTGTCAGTGTATGTCTTTGTTACTTGGTGTAAGTGTGTGTCTGTGTTACTGGGTGTCAGTGTATGTCTTTGTTACTTGGTGTCAGTGTATATCTGTGTTACATGGTGTCAGTGTGTGTATTTGTTACTGGGTGTCAGTGTATGTCTTTGTTACTGGGTGTCAGTGTATGTCTTTGTGACTTGGTGTCAGTGTATGTCTTTGTTACTGGATGTCAGTGTATGTCTTTGTTACTTGGTGTCAGTGTATGTCTGTGTTACTTGGTGTAAGTGTGTGTCTTTGTTACTTGGTGTCAGTGTGTGTCTATGTTACTGGATATCAGTGTATGTCTTTGTTACTTGGTGTCAGTGTATGTCTTTGTTACCTAATGCAAGTGTGTGTCTGTGTTACTGGGTGTCAGTATATGTCTTTGTTACTTCGTGTCAGTGTATGTCTTTGTTTCTTGGTGACAGTGTGTGTCTGTGTTAGTCTTTGTTACTTGGTGACATTGTGTGTCTGTGTATGTCTTTGCTACTGTGTGTCAGTGTTTCTCTATGTTACTGGGTGTCAGTGTGTGTTTGTTTGTGTTACTGGGTGTCAGTGTATGTCTGTGTTACTTGGTGAAAGTGTGTGTCTGTGTTACTTTGTATCAATGTATGTCTTTGTTACTTGGTGTAAGTGTGTGTCTGTGTTCCTTGGTGTAGGTGTGTGTCTTTGTTACTTGGTGTAATTGTATGTCTTTGTTACTTGTTGTCAGTGTCTGTCTTTGTTACCTTGTCTAAGTGTGTGTCTGTGTTACTTGGTGTAAGTGTGTGGCTGTGTTACTTGGTATCGGTGTATGTCTTTGTTACTTGGTGTCAGTGTATGTCTGTGTTACTTGGTGTAAGTGTGTGTCTTTGTTACTTGGTGTAATTGTATGTCTTTGTTACTTGGTGTCAGTGTATGTCTGTGTTACTTGGTGTAAGTGTATGTCTTTGTTACTTCTTGTCACTGTATGTCTTTGTTACTGGGTGTCAGTGTATGTCTTTGTGACTTGGTGTCAGTGTATGTCTTTGTTACTTTGTGAAAGTGTGTGTCTATGTTACTGGGTGTCAGTGTATGTCTTTTGTTACTTGGTGTCAGTGTATGTCTTTGTTACTTGGTGACAGTGTGTGTCTATGTTTGTCTTTGTTACTTGGTGTCAGTCTGTGTCTATGTATGTCTTTGCTACTGTGTGTCAGTGTTCCTCTATGTTACTGGATGTCAGTGTGAGTTTGTTTGTGTTACTGGGTGTCAGTGTATGTCTGTGTTTCTTGGTGTAAGTGCATGTCTTTGTTTCTTGGTGCCAGTGTTTGTCTTTGTTACTTGGTGTAAGTGTGTGTCTGTGTTACTGGGTATCAGTGTATGACTTTGTGACTTTGTGTCTGTGTATGTCTTTGTTACTGAGTGTCAGTGTTTGTCTTTGTTACTTGGTGACAGTGTGTGTTTGTTTGTGTTACTGGGTATCAGTATATGTCTTTGTTACTTGATGTAAGTGTGAGTCAGTGTTACTTGGTGTCAGTGTCTGTCTTTGTTACTGGGTGTCAGTGTATGTCTTTGTTACTTGGTGACAGTGTGTGTCTGTGTTAGTCTTTGTTACTTGGTGTAAGTGTGTGTCTGTGTTACTGGGAGAAAGTGTGTGTCTGTGTTACTTGGCGTCAGTGTTTGTATTTGTTAGTTGGTGTCAGTGTCTGTCTTAGTTACTTGGTGTAAGTGTGTGTCTGTGTTAATGGGTATCAGTGTATGTCTTTGTTACTTGGTGTCAGTGTATGTCTTTGTTACTTGGTGTAAGTGTGTGTCTGTGTTACTGGGTGTCAGTGTATGTCTTTTGTTACTTGGTGTCAGTGTATGTCTTTGTTACTTGGTGACAGTGTGTGTCTATGTTAGTCTTTGTTACTTGGTGTCAGTGTGTGTCTGTGTATGTCTTTGCTACTGTGTGTCAGTGTTTCTCTATGATACTGGATGTCAGTGTGAATTTGTTTGTGTTACTGGGGGTCAGTGTGTGTCTGTGTTACTTGGTGTAATTGAATGTCTTTGCTTCTTGGTGTCAGTGTTAGTCTTTGTTACTTGGTGTAAGTGTGTGTCTGTGTTACTGTGTATCAGTGTATGTCTTTGTGACTTGGTGACAGTGTGTGTCTGTGTTAGTCTTTGTTACTTGGTGTCAGTGTGTGTCTGTGCATGTCTTTGCTACTGTGTGTCAGTGTTTCTCTATGTTACTGGATGTCAGTGTGAATTTGTTTGTGTTACTGGGTGTCAGTGTGTGTCTGTGTTACTTGGTGTAAGTGTATGTCCTTGTTACTTGGTGTCAGTGTATGTCTTTGTTACTTGGTGTCAGTGTATGTCTTTGTTACTTGGTGTTAGTGTGTGTCTGTGTTACTTGGTGGAAGTGTGAGTCTTTGTTACTTGGTGTAAGTGTGTGTCTGTGTTACTGGGTATCAGTGTATGTCTTTGCTACTTGGTGTCAGTGCATGTCTTTGTTACTTGGTGTAAGTGTGTGTCTGTGTTACTGGGTATCAGTGTATGTCTTTGTTACTTGGTGTCAGTGCATGTCTTTGTTACTTGGTGTAAGTGTGTGTCTGTGTTACTGGGTGTCAGTGTTTGTCTTTGTTACTTTGTGTCAGTGTATGTCTGTGTTACATGGTGTCAGTGTGTGTCTTTGTTACTGGGTGTCAGTGTATGTCTTTGTGACTTGGTGTCAGTGTATGTCTTTGTTACTGGATGTCAGTGTATGTCTTTGTGACTTGGTGTCAGTTTATGTCTTTGTTACTGGATGTCAGTGTATGTCTTTGTTACTTGGTGTCAGTGTATGTCTGTGTTACATGGTGTCAGTGTGTGTCTGTGTTACTGGGTATCAGTGTATGTCTTTGTTACTTGGTGTCAGTGTATGTCTTTGTTACTTTTTGCAAGTGTGTGTCTGTGTTACTGGGTTTCAGTGTATGTCTTTGTTACTTGGTGTCAGTGTACGTCTTTGTTACTTGGTGACAGTGTGTGTCTGTGTTAGTGTTTGTTACTTGGTGTCAGTGTGTGTCTGTGTATGTCTTTGCTACTGTGTGTCAGTGTTTCTCTATGTTACTGGGTGTCAGTGTGTGTTTGTTTGTGTTACTGGGTGTCAGTGTGTGTCTGTGTTACTTAGTGTGTATGTGTTTCTGTGTTACGTGGTATCAGTGGATGTCTTTGTTACTTGGTGTAAGTGTGTGTCTGTGTTTCTTGGTAACAGTGTATGTCTTTGTTACTTGGTGTCAGTGTATGTCTGTGTTACTTGGTGTAAGTGTGTGTCTTTGTTACTTGGTGTAATTGTTTGTCTTTGTTACTTGTTGTCAGTGCGTGTCTTTGTTACTTGGTGTAAGTGTGTGTCTGTGTTACTGGGTATCAGTGTATGTCTTTGTTACTTGGTGTCAGTGTATGTCTGTGTTACATGGTGTCAGTGTATGTCTTTGTTACTTGGTGTAAGTGTGTGTCTGTGTTACTTGGTGTAAGTGTGTGTCTTTGTTACTCTGTATCAATGTATGTCTTTGTTACTTGGTGTAAGTGTGTGTCTGTGTTCCTTGGTAACAGTGTATGTCTTTGTTACTTGGTGTCAGTGTATGTCTGTGTTACTTGGTGTAGGTGTGTGTCTTTGTTACTTGGTGTAATTGTATGTCTTTGTTACTTGTTGTCAGTGTCTGTCTTTGTTACCTTGTCTAAGTGTGTGTCTGTGTTACTTGGTGTAAGTGTGTGGCTGTGTTACTTGGTATCGGTGTATGTCTTTGTTACTTGGTGTCAGTGTATGTCTGTGTTACTTGGTGTAAGTGTGTGTCTTTGTTACTTGGTGTAATTGTATGTCTTTGTTACTTGGTGTCAGTGTATGTCTGTGTTACTTGGTGTAAGTGTATGTCTTTGTTACTTCTTGTCACTGTATGTCTTTGTTACTGGGTGTCAGTGTATGTCTTTGTGACTTGGTGTCAGTGTATGTCTTTGTTACTTTGTGTCATTGTATGTCTGTGTTGCATGGTGTCAGTGTGTGTCTTTGTTACTTGGTGTCAGTGTATGTCTGTGTTACTTGGTGTAAGTGTGTGTCTTTGTTACTACTTGTCAGTGTATGTCTTTGTTACTGGGTGTCAGTGTATGTCTTTGTGACTTGGTGTCAGTGTATGTCTTTGTTACTTGGTGTAAGTGTGTGTCTGTGTTACTGGGTATCAGTGTATGTCTTTGTTTCTTGGTGTCAGTGTTTGTCTTTGTTACTTGGTGTAAGTGTGTGTCTGTGTTACTGGGTATCAGTGTATGTCTTTGTGACTTGGTGTCTGTGTATGTCTTTGTTACTTGGTGACAGTGTGTGTCTGTGTTAGTCTTTGTTACTTGGTGTCAGTGTGTGTCTGTGTGTGTCTTTGTTTCTGTTTATCAGTGTTTCTCAATGTTACTGGGTGTCAGTGTGTGTTTGTTTGTGTGACTGGGTATCAGTGTATGTCTTTGTTTCTTGGTGTAAGTGTGAGTCAGTGCTATTTGGTGTCAGTGTCTGTCTTTGTTACTGGGTGTCAGTGTATGTCTTTGTTACTTGGTGACAGTGTGTGTCTGTGTTAGTCTTTGTTACTTGGTGTAAGTGTGTGTCTGTGTTACTGGGCGTAATTGTGTGTCTGTGTTACTTGGCGTCAGTGTTTGTATTTGTTAGTTGGTGTCAGTGTATGTCTTTGTTACTTGGTGTAAGTGTGTGTCTGTGTTAATGGGTATCAGTGTATGTCTTTGTTACTTGGTGACAGTGTATGTCTTTGTTACTTGGTGTAAGTGTGTGTCGGTGTTACTGGGTGTCAGTGTATGTCTTTTGTTACTTGGTGTCAGTGTATGTCTTTGTTACTTGGTGACAGTGTGTGTCTATGTTATTCTTTGTTACTTGGTGTCAGTGTGTGTCTGTGTATGTCTTTGCTACTGTGTGTCAGTGTTTCTCTATGTTACTGGATGTCAGTGTGAATTTGTTTGTGTTACTGGGTGTCAGTGTGTGTCTGTGTTACTTGGTGTAAGTGTATGTCTTTGTTACTTGGTATCAGTGTATGTCTTTGTGACTTGGTGTCAGTGTATGTCTTTGTTACTGGGTGTCAGTGTATGTCTTTGTGACTTGGGGTCAGTTTATGTCTTTGTTACTGGATGTCAGTGTATGTCTTTGTTACTTGGTGTCAGTGTATGTCTGTGTTACATGGTGTCAGTGTGTGTCTGTGTTACTGGGTATCAGTGTATGTCTTTGTTACTTGGTGTCAGTGTATGTCTTTGTTACTTTTTGCCAGTGTGTGTCTGTGTTACTGGGTTTCAGTGTATGTCTTTGTTCTTTGGTGTCAGTGTATGTCTTTGTTACTTGGTGACAGTGTGTGTCTGTGTTAGTCTTTGTTACTTGGTGTCAGTGCGTGTCTGTGTATGTCTTTGCTACTGTGTGTCAGTGTTTCTCTATGTTACTGGGTGTCAGTGTGTGTTTGTCTGTGTTACTGGGTGTCAGTGTGTGTCTGTGTTACTTGGTGTGTATGTGTTTCTGTGTTACGTGGTATCAGTGTATGTCTTTGTTACTTGGTGTAAGTGTGTGTCTGTGTTCCTTGGTAACAGTGTATGTCTTTGTTACTTGGTGTCAGTGTATCTCTTTGTTACTTGGTGTAAGTGTGTGTCTGTGTTACTGGGTGCCAGTGTATGTCTTTGTTACTTGGTGTCAGTGCATGTCTGTGTTACATGGTGTCAGTGTGTGTCTTTGTTACTGGTTGTCAGTGTAAGTCTTTGTTACTGGGTGTCAGTGTATGTCTTTGTTACTTGGTGTCAGTGTATGTCTTTGTTACTTGGTGTAAGTGTATGTCTGTGTTACTGGGTGTCAGTGTATGTCTTTTGTTACTTGGTGTCAGTGTTTGTCTTTGTTACTTGGTGACAGTGTGTGTCTATGTTAGTCTTTGTTACTTGGTGTCAGTGTGTGGCTGTGTATGTCTTTGCTCCTTTGTGTCAGTGTTTCACTATGTGACAGGATGTCAGTGTGAGTTTGTTTGTGTTACTGGGTATCAGTGTGTGTCTGCATTAGTTGGTGTAAGTGCATGTCTTTGTTTCTTGATGTCAGTGTTTGTCTTTGTTACTTGGTGTAAGTTTGTGTCTGTGTTACTGGGTATCAGTGTATGTCTTTGTGACTTAGTGTCTGTGTATGTCTTTGTTACTGGGTGTCAGTGCATGTCTTTGTTACTTGGTGACAGTGTGTGTCTGTGTTAGTCTTTGTTACTTGGTGTCAGTGTGTGTCTGTGTATGTCTTTGCTTCTGTGTATCAGTGTTTCTCTATGTTACTGGGTGTCAGTGTGTGTTTTTTTGTGTCACTGGTTATCAGTGTATGTCTTTGTTACTTGGTGTCAGTGTATGTCTGTGTTACATGGTGTCAGTGTATGTCTGTGTTACTTGGTGTCAGTGTGTGTCTGTGTTACTGGGTGCTAGTGTATGTCTTTGTTACTTGGTGTCAGTGTATGTCTGTGTTGCATGGTGTCAGTGTGTGTCTTTGTTACTTGGTGTCAGTGTATGTCTGTGTTACTTGGTGTAAGTGTGTGTCTTTGTTACTACTTGTCAGTGTATGTCTTTGTTACTGGGTGTCAGTGTATGTCTTTGTGACTTGGTGTCAGTGTAAGTCTTTGTTACTTGGTGTAAGTGTGTGTCTGTGTTACTGGGTATCAGTGTATGTCTGTGTTACGTGGTATCTGTGTATGTCTTTGTTACTTGGTGTAAGTGTGTGTCTGTGTTCCTTGGTAACAGTGTATGTCTTTGTTACTTGGTGTCAGTGTATGTCTGTGTTACTTGGTGTAAGTGTGTGTCTTTGTTACTTGGTGTAATTGTATGTCTTTGTTACTTTTTGTCAGTGTATGTCTTTGTTACTTGGTGTAAGTGTGTGTCTGTGTTACTGGTTGCCAGTGTATGTCTTTGTTACTTGGTGTCAGTGTATGTCTGTGTTACATGGTGTCAGTGTATCTCTTTGTGACTTGGTGTAAGTGTGTGTCTGTGTTACTGGGTTTCAGTGCATGTCTGTGTTACATGGTGTCAGTGTGTGTCTTTGTTACTGGCTGTCAGTGCAAGTCTTTGTTACTGGGTGTCAGTGTATGTCTTTGTTACTTGCTGTCAGTGTATGTCTTTGTTACTTGGTGTAAGTGTATGTCTGTGTTACTGGGTGTCAGTGTATGTCTTTTGTTACTTGGTGTCAGTGTATGTCTTTGTTACTTAGTGACAGTGTGTTTCTATGTTAGTCTTTGTTACTTGGTGTCAGTGTGTGGCTGTGTATGTCTTTGCTACTTTGTGTCAGTGTTTCACTATGTTACAGGATGTCAGTGTGAGTTTGTTTGTGTTACTGGGTATCAGTGTGTGTCTGCATTAGTTGGTGTAAGTGCATGTCTTTGTTTCTTGATGTCAGTGTTTGTCTTTGTTACTTGTTGTAAGTGTGTGTCTTTGTTATTTGGTGTAAGTGTATGTCTTTGTTACTTGGTGACAGTGTGTGTCTGTGTTAGTCTGTGTTACTGGGTATCAGTGTATGTCTTTGTGACTTAGTGTCTGTGTATGTCTTTGTTACTGGGTGTCAGTGCATGTCTTTGTTACTTGGTGACAGTCTGTGTCTGTGTTAGTCTTTGTTACTTGGTGTCAGTGTGTGTCTGTGTATGTCTTTGCTTCTGTGTATCAGTGTTTCTCTATGTTACTGGTTGTCAGTGTGTGTTTTTTTGTGTCACTGGTTATCAGTGTATGCCTTTGTTACTTGGTGTAAGTGTGAGTCAGTGTTACTGGGAGTAAGTGTGTGTCTGTGTTACTTGGAGTCAGTGTTTGTATTTGTTAGTTGATGTCAGTGTATGTCTGTGTTACTTGGTTTCAGTGTTTGTCTTTGTTACTTCGTGTCAGTGTATGTCTGCGTTACTGGGTGTCAGTATTTGTGTTTGTTACTTGGTGTCAGTGTTTGTCTTTGTTACTTCGTGTCAGTGTCTGTCTGTGATACTGGGTGTCAATGGATGTCTTTGTTCCTTCGTGTCTGTGTATGTCTGTGATACTGGGTGTCAGTGTATGTCTTTGTTACTTGGTGTCAGTGCTTGTGTTTGTTACTTGTGTCAGTGTATGTCTGTGATGCTGGGTGTCAGTGTTTTTCTTTGTTACTTCGTGTCAGTGTAGGTCTGTGTAACTGGGTGTCAGTGTATGTCTTTGTTATTTGGTGTCAGTGTTTGTCTTTGTGACTTCGTGTCAGTGTATTTCTGTGATACTGGGTGTCAGTGTATGTCTTTGTTACTTGGTGTCAGTGTATGTCTTTGTTACTGTGTGTAAGTGTATGTCTTTGTTACTTGGTGTAAGTGTGTGTCTTTGTTACTTGGTGTCAGTGCGTGTCTGTGTTACTGGGTGTCAGTGTGTTTCTTTGTTACTTGGTGTCAGTGTGTGTCTTTGTTACTTGGTGTAAGTGTATGTCTTTGTTACTTGGTGTCAGTGTGTGTCTTTGTTACTTGGTCTCAGTGTATGTCTTTGTTACTGGGTGTAAGTGTATGTCTTTGTTACTTGGTGTAAGTGTGTGTCTGTGTTACTGGGTATCAGTGTATATCTTTGTTACTTGGTGTAAGTGTGTGTCTGTGTTACTTGGTGTAAGTGTGTGTCCGTGTTACTTGGTATCAGTGTATGTCTTTGTTACTTGGTGTAAGTGTGTGTCTGTGTTCCTGGGTAACAGTGTATGTCTTTGTTAATTGGTGTCAGTGTATGTCTGTGTTACTTGGTGTAAGTGTGTGTCTTTGTTAATTGGTGTAATTGTATATCTTTGTTACTTGTTGTCATTGTATGTCTTTGTTACTTGGTGTAAGTGAAAGTCTGTGTTACTTGGTATCAGTGTATGTCTGTGTTACTTGGTGAAAGTGTGTGTCTTTGTTACTTAGTGTAATTGTATGTCTTTGTTACTTTGTGTCAGTGTATGTCTGTGATATTTGGTGCAAGTGTAGGTCTTTGTTACTTGTTGTCAGTGTATGTCTTTGTTACTTGGTGTAAGTGTGTGTCTGTGTTACTGGGTATCAGTGTATGTCTTTGTTACTTGGTGTCAGTGTATGTCTTTGTGACTTGGTGTCAGTGTTTGTCTTTGTTACTGGGTGTCAGTATATGTCTTTGTGACTTGGTGTCAGTGTATGTCTTTGTCACTTGGTGTCAGTGTATGTCTTCGTTACTTGGTGTCAGTGTATGTCTGTGTTACTTGGTGGAAGTGTCTGTCTTTGTTACTTGGTGTAAGTGTGTGTCTGTGTTACTGGGTATCAGTGTATGTCTTTGTTTCTTGGTGTCAGTGTATGGCTTTGTTACTTGGTGTAAGTGTGTGTCTGTGTTACTGGGTATCACTGTCTGTCTTTGTTACTTGGTGTCAGTGTATGTCTGTGTGACATGGTGTCAGTGTGTGTCTTTGTTACTAGGTGTCAGTGTATGTCTTTGTGACTGGTTGTCAGTGTATGTCTTTGTGACTTGGAATCAGTGCATGTCTTTGTTCCTGGATGTCAGTGTATGTCTTTGTTACTTGGTTTCAGTGTATGTCTGTGTTACTTGGTGTAAGTGTGTGTCTTTGTTACTTGGTGTCAGTGTGTGTCTGTTTTACTCGGTATCAGTGTATGTCTTTGCTACTTGGTGTCAGTGTATGTCTTTGTTACTTGGTGACAGTGTGTTTCTGTGTTAGTCTTTGTTACTTGGTGTCAGAGTGTGTCTGTCTTAGTCTTTGTTTCTTGGTTTCAGAGAGTTTCTGTGTATGTCGTTGCTACTGTGTGTCAGTGTTTCTCTATGTTACTGGGTGTCAGTGTGTATTTGTTTGTGTTACTGGGTGTCAGTGTGTGTCTGTGTTACTTGGTGTAATTGTGTCTCTGTGTTACGTGGTATCAGTGTATGTCTTTGTTACTTGGTGTAAGTGTGCGTCTGTGTTCCTTGGTAACAGTGTATGTCTTTGTTACTTGGTGTCAGTGTTCGTCTGTGTTACTTGGTGTAAGTGTGTGTCTTTGTGACTTGGTGTAATTGTATATCTTTGTTACTTGTTGAGAGTGTATGTCTTTGTTACTTGGTGTAAGTGTGTGTCTGTGTTACTTGGTGTAAGTGTGTGTCTGTGTTACTTGGCATCAGTGTATGTCTTTGTTACTTGGTGTCAGTGTATGTCTGTGTGACATGGTGTAAGTGTGTGTCTTTGTTACTTGGTGTAATTGTATGTCTTTGTTACTTGGTCTCAGTGTATGTCTTTGTTACTTCGTGTAATTGTATGTCTTTGTTACTTGGTGTCAGTGTATGTCTGTGTTACTTGGTGTAAGTGTGTGTCTTTGTTACTGGTTGTCAGTGTATGTCTTTGTTACTGGGTGTCAGTGTATGTCTTTGTAACTTGGTGTCAGTGTATGTCTTTGTTAAATGGTGTAAGTGTGTGTCTGTGTTACTGGGTAAAAGTGTATGTCTTTGTTACTTGGTGTCAGTGTATATCGTTGTTACTTGGTGTAAGTGTGTCTTTGTTACTGTGTGTCAGTGTATGTCTTTTGTTAATTGGTGTCAGTGTATGTCTTTGTTACTTGGTGACAGTGTGTGTCTATGTTAGTCTTTGTTACTTGGTGTCAGTGTGTGTCTGTGTATGTCTTTGCTGCTGTGTTTCAGTGTTTCTCTATGTTACTGGATGTCAGTGTGAGTTTGCTTGTGTTACTGGTTGTCAGTGCGTGTCTGTGTTACTTGGTGTCAGTGCATGTCTTTGTTTCTTGGTGTCAGTGTTTGTCTTTGTTACTTGGTGTAAGTGTGTGTCTGTGTTACTGGGTATCAGTGTATGTCTTTGTGACTTGGTGTCAGTGTATGTCTTTGTTACTGGGTGTCAGTGTATGTCTTTGTTACTTGGTGTCAGTGTCTGTCAGTGTATGTCTTTGTTTCTGTGTATCAGTGTTTCTCTACGTTACTGGGTGTCAATGTGTGTTTGTTTGTGTTACTGGGTGTCAGTGTATGTCTTTGTTACTTGGTGTAAGTGTGAGTCAGTGTTACTTGGTGTCAGTGTCCGTCTTTGTTACTGGGTGTCAGAGTATATCTTTGATACTTGGTGACAGTGTGTGTCTGTGTTACTTGGTGTAATTGTGTCTCTGTGTTACGTGGTATCAGTGTATGTCTTTGTTACTTGGTGTAAGTGTGTGTCTGTGTTCCTTGGTAACAGTGTATGTCTTTGTTACTTGGTGTCAGTGTTTGTCTGTGTTACTTGGTGTAAGTGTGTGTCTTTGTTACTTGGTGTAATTGTATGTCTTTGTTACTTGTTGACAGTGTATGTCTTTGTTATTGGTGTAAGTGTGTGTCTGTGTTACTTGGTGTAAGTGTGTGTCTGTGTTACTTGGCATCAGTGTATGTCTTTGTTACTTGGTGTCAGTGTATGTCTGTGTGACATGGTGTAAGTGTGTGTCTTTGTTACTTGGTGTAATTGTATGTCTTTGTTACTTGGTCTCAGTGTATGTCTTTGTTACTTCGTGTAATTGTATGTCTTTGTTACTTGGTGTCAGTGTATGTCTGTGTTACTTGGTGTAAGTGTGTGTCTTTGTTACTGGTTGTCAGTGTATGTCTTTGTTACTGGGTGTCAGTGTATGTCTTTGTGACTTGGTGTCAGTGTATGTCTTTGTTACTTGGTGTAAGTGTGTGTCTGTGTTACTGGGTAAAAGTGTATGTCTTTGTTACTTGGTGTCAGTGTATATCGTTGTTACTTGGTGTAAGTGTGTCTGTGTTACTGGGTGTCAGTGTATGTCTTTTGTTAATTGGTGTCAGTGTATGTCTTTGTTACTTGGTGACAGTGTGTGTCTATGTTAGTCTTTGTTACTTGGTGTCAGTGTGTGTCTGTGTATGTCTTTGCTGCTGTGTGTCAGTGTTTCTCTATGTTACTGGATGTCAGTGTGAGTTTGTTTGTGTTACTGGTTGTCAGTGCGTGTCTGTGTTACTTGGTGTCAGTGCATGTCTTTGTTTCTTGGTGTCAGTGTTTGTCTTTGTTACTTGGTGTAAGTGTGTGTCTGTGTTACTGGGTATCAGTGTATGTCTTTGTGACTTGGTGTCAGTGTATGTCTTTGTTACTGGGTGTCAGTGTATGTCTTTGTTACTTGGTGTCAGTGTATGTCTGTGTTACTTGGTGTAAGTGTGTGTCTTTGTTAATTGGTGTAATTGTATATCTTTGTTACTTGTTGTCAGTGTATGTCTTTGTTACTTGGTGTAAGTGAAAGTCTGTGTTACTTGGTATCAGTGTATGTCTGTGTTACTTGGTGAAAGTGTGTGTCTTTGTTACTTAGTGTAATTGTATGTCTTTGTTACTTTGTGTCAGTGTATGTCTGTGATATTTGGTGCAAGTGTAGGTCTTTGTTACTTGTTGTCAGTGTATGTCTTTGTTACTTGGTGTAAGTGTGTGTCTGTGTTACTGGGTATCAGTGTATGTCTTTGTTACTTGGTGTCAGTGTATGTCTTTGTGACTTGGTGTCAGTGTTTGTCTTTGTTACTGGGTGTCAGTATATGTCTTTGTGACTTGGTGTCAGTGTATGTCTTTGTCACTTGGTGTCAGTGTATGTCTTCGTTACTTGGTGTCAGTGTATGTCTGTGTTACTTGGTGGAAGTGTTTGTCTTTGTTACTTGGTGTAAGTGTGTGTCTGTGTTACTGGGTATCAGTGTATGTCTTTGTTTCTTGGTGTCAGTGTATGGCTTTGTTACTTGGTGTAAGTGTGTGTCTGTGTTACTGGGTATCACTGTCTGTCTTTGTTACTTGGTGTCAGTGTATGTCTGTGTGACATGGTGTCAGTGTGTGTCTTTGTTACTAGGTGTCAGTGTATGTCTTTGTGACTGGTTGTCAGTGTATGTCTTTGTGACTTGGAATCAGTGCATGTCTTTGTTCCTGGATGTCAGTGTATGTCTTTGTTACTTGGTTTCAGTGTATGTCTGTGTTACTTGGTGTAAGTGTGTGTCTTTGTTACTTGGTGTCAGTGTGTGTCTGTTTTACTCGGTATCAGTGTATGTCTTTGCTACTTGGTGTCAGTGTATGTCTTTGTTACTTGGTGACAGTGTGTTTCTGTGTTAGTCTTTGTTACTTGGTGTCAGAGTGTGTCTGTCTTAGTCTTTGTTTCTTGGTTTCAGAGAGTTTCTGTGTATGTCGTTGCTACTGTGTGTCAGTGTTTCTCTATGTTACTGGGTGTCAGTGTGTATTTGTTTGTGTTACTGGGTGTCAGTGTGTGTCTGTGTTACTTGGTGTAATTGTGTCTCTGTGTTACGTGGTATCAGTGTATGTCTTTGTTACTTGGTGTAAGTGTGTGTCTGTGTTCCTTGGTAACAGTGTATGTCTTTGTTACTTGGTGTCAGTGTTTGTCTGTGTTACTTGGTGTAAGTGTGTGTCTTTGTTACTTGGTGTAATTGTATATCTTTGTTACTTGTTGAGAGTGTATGTCTTTGTTACTTGGTGTAAGTGTGTGTCTGTGTTACTTGGTGTAAGTGTGTGTCTGTGTTACTTGGCATCAGTGTATGTCTTTGTTACTTGGTGTCAGTGTATGTCTGTGTGACATGGTGTAAGTGTGTGTCTTTGTTACTTGGTGTAATTGTATGTCTTTGTTACTTGGTCTCAGTGTATGTCTTTGTAACTTGGTGTCAGTGTATGTCTTTGTTAAATGGTGTAAGTGTGTGTCTGTGTTACTGGGTAAAAGTGTATGTCTTTGTTACTTCGTGTCAGTGTATATCGTTGTTACTTGGTGTAAGTGTGTCTTTGTTACTGTGTGTCAGTGTATGTCTTTTGTTAATTGGTGTCAGTGTATGTCTTTGTTACTTGGTGACAGTGTGTGTCTATGTTAGTCTTTGTTACTTGGTGTCAGTGTGTGTCTGTGTATGTCTTTGCTGCTGTGTTTCAGTGTTTCTCTATGTTACTGGATGTCAGTGTGAGTTTGTTTGTGTTACTGGTTGTCAGTGCGTGTCTGTGTTACTTGGTGTCAGTGCATGTCTTTGTTTCTTGGTGTCCGTGTTTGTCTTTGTTACTTGGTGTAAGTGTGTGTCTGTGTTACTGGGTATCAGTGTATGTCTTTGTGACTTGGTGTCAGTGTATGTCTTTGTTACTGGGTGTCAGTGTATGTCTTTGTTACTTGGTGTCAGTGTCTGTCAGTGTATGTCTTTGTTTCTGTGTATCAGTGTTTCTCTACGTTACTGGGTGTCAATGTGTGTTTGTTTGTGTTACTGGGTGTCAGTGTATGTCTTTGTTACTTGGTGTAAGTGTGAGTCAGTGTTACTTGGTGTCAGTGTCCGTCTTTGTTACTGGGTGTCAGAGTATATCTTTGATACTTGGTGACAGTGTGTGTCTGTGTTACTTGGTGTAATTGTGTCTCTGTGTTACGTGGTATCAGTGTATGTCTTTGTTACTTGGTGTAAGTGTGTGTCTGTGTTCCTTGGTAACAGTGTATGTCTTTGTTACTTGGTGTCAGTGTTTGTCTGTGTTACTTGGTGTAAGTGTGTGTCTTTGTTACTTGGTGTAATTGTATGTCTTTGTTACTTGTTGACAGTGTATGTCTTTGTTATTGGTGTAAGTGTGTGTCTGTGTTACTTGGTGTAAGTGTGTGTCTGTGTTACTTGGCATCAGTGTATGTCTTTGTTACTTGGTGTCAGTGTATGTCTGTGTGACATGGTGTAAGTGTGTGTCTTTGTTACTTGGTGTAATTGTATGTCTTTGTTACTTGGTCTCAGTGTATGTCTTTGTTACTTCGTGTAATTGTATGTCTTTGTTACTTGGTGTCAGTGTATGTCTGTGTTACTTGGTGTAAGTGTGTGTCTTTGTTACTGGTTGTCAGTGTATGTCTTTGTTACTGGCTGTCAGTGTATGTCTTTGTGACTTGGTGTCAGTGTATGTCTTTGTTACTTGGTGTAAGTGTGTGTCTGTGTTACTGGGTAAAAGTGTATGTCTTTGTTACTTGGTGTCAGTGTATATCGTTGTTACTTGGTGTAAGTGTGTCTGTGTTACTGGGTGTCAGTGTATGTCTTTTGTTAATTGGTGTCAGTGTATGTCTTTGTTACTTGGTGACAGTGTGTGTCTATGTTAGTCTTTGTTACTTGGTGTCAGTGTGTGTCTGTGTATGTCTTTGCTGCTGTGTGTCAGTGTTTCTCTATGTTACTGGATGTCAGTGTGAGTTTGTTTGTGTTACTGGTTGTCAGTGCGTGTCTGTGTTACTTGGTGTCAGTGCATGTCTTTGTTTCTTGGTGTCAGTGTTTGTCTTTGTTACTTGGTGTAAGTGTGTGTCTGTGTTACTGGGTATCAGTGTATGTCTTTGTGACTTCGTGTCAGTGTATGTCTTTGTTACTGGGTGTCAGTGTATGTCTTTGTTACTTGGTGTCAGTGTCTGTCAGTGTATGTCTTTGTTTCTGTGTATCAGTGTTTCTCTACGTTACTGGGTGTCAATGTGTGTTTGTTTGTGTTACTGGGTGTCAGTGTATGTCTTTGTTACTTGGTGTAAGTGTGAGTCAGTGTTACTTGGTGTCAGTGTCCGTCTTTGTTACTGGGTGTCAGAGTATATCTTTGATACTTGGTGACAGTGTGTGTCTGTGTTAGACTTTGTTACTTGGTGTAATTGTCTGTCTGTGTTACTGGGAGTAAGTGTGTGTCTGTGTTACTTGGCGTCAGTGTTTGTATTTGTTAGTTGGTGTCAGTGTATGTCTTTGTTACCTGGTGTCAGTGTTTGGCTTTGTTTCTTGGTGTCAGTGTTTGTCTTGGTTACTTCGTGTCAGTGTATGTCTTTGTTACTTGGTGTCAGTGCTTGTCTTTGTTACGTGGTGTCAGTGTTTGTCTTTGTTACTTCGTGTCAGTGTATGTCTGTGATGCTGGGTGTCAGTGTCTGTCTTTGTTACTTGGTTTCAGTGTTTGTCTTTGTTACTTGGTGTCAGTGTTTTTCTTTGTTACTTCGTGTCAGTGTATGTCTGTGATACTGGGTGTCACTGTATGTCTTTGTTACTTGGTGTCAGTATGTGTCTTTGTTACTGGGTGTAAGTGTACGTCTTTGTTACTTGGAGTAAGTGTATGTCTTTGTGACTTGGTGTAAGTGTGTGTCTTTGTTACTTGCTGTTAGTGTATGTCTTTGTTACTTGCTGTAAGTGTGTGTCTTTGTTACTTGGTGTCAGTGCGTGTCTGTGTTACTGGGTGTCAGTGTGTGTCTTTGTTACTTGGTGTAAGTGTATGTCTTTGTTACTTGGTGTAAGTGTTTGTCTTTGTTACTTGGTGTCAATGTGTGTATTTGTTACTTCGTGTAAGAGTATGTCTTTTTTACTAGGTGTCAGTGTGTGTCTTTGTTACTTGGTGTCAGTGTCTGTCTTTGTTACTGGGTGTAAGTGTATTTCTTTGTTACTTGTTGTAAGTGTGTGTCTGTGTTACTGGGTATCAGTGTATACCTTTGTTACTTGGTGTAAGTGTGTGTCTGCGTTACTTGGTGAAACTGTGTGTCTGTGTTACTGGGTATCAGTGTATGTCTTTGTTACTTGGTGTAAGTGTTTGTCTGTGTTCCTGGGTAACAGTGTATGTCTGTGTTACTTGGTGTCAGTATTTGTCTGTGTTACTTGGTGTAAGTGTGTGTCTGCGTTACTTGGCATCAGTGAATGTCTTTGTTACTTGGTGTCAGTGTATGTCTCTGTTATATGGTGTAAGTGCGTGTCTTTGTTACTTGGCATCAGTGTATGTCTTTGTTACTTGGTGTCAGTGTATGTCTGTGTTACTTGGTGTAAGTGTGTGTCTTTGTTACTGGTTGTCAGTGTATGTCTTTGTTACTGGGTGTCAGTGTATGTCTTTGTGACTTGGTGTCAGTGTATGTCTTTGTTACTTGGTGTAAGTGTGTGTCTGTGTTACTGGGTATCAGTGTATGTCTTTGTTACTTGGTGTCAGTGTATGTCTTTGTTACTTGGTGTAAGTGTGTATGTGTTACTGGGTGTCAGTGTATGTCTTTTGTTACTTGGTGTCAGTGAATGTCTTTGTTACTTGGTGACAGTGTGTGTCTATGTTAGTGTTTGTTACTTGGTGTCAGTGTGTGACTGTGTATGTCTTTGCTACTGTGTGTCAGTGTTTCTCTATGTTACTGGATGTCAGTGTGAGTTTGGCTGTGTTACTGGTTGTCAGTGTGTGTCTGTGTTACTTGGTGTAAGTGCATGTCTTTGTTTCTTGGTGTCAGTGTTTGTCTTTGTTACTTGGTGTAAGTGTGTGTCTGTGTTACTGGGTATCAGTGTATGTCTTTGTGACTTGGTGTCAGTGTATGTCTTTGTTACTGGGTGTCAGTGTATGTCTTTGTTACTTGGTGACAGTGTGTGGCTGTGTTAGTCTTTGTTACTTGGTGTCAGTGTCTGTCTGTGTATGTCTTTGTTTCTGTGTATCAGTGTTTCTTTACGTTACTGGGTGTCAGTGTGTGTTTGTTTGTGTTACTGGGTATCAGTGTATGTCTTTGTTACCTGGTGTAAGTGTGAGTCAGTGTACTTGGTGTCAGTGTCTGTCTTTGTTACTGGGTGTCAGAGTATGTCTTTGTTACTTGGTGACAGTGTGTGTCTCTGTTAGACTTTGTTACTTGGTGTAATTGTGTGTCTGTGTTACTGGGAGTAAGTGTGTGTCTGTGTTACTTGGCGTCAGTGTTTGTATTTGTTAGTTGGTGTCAGTGTATGTCTTTGTTACTTGGTGTCAGTGTTTGGCTTTGTTACTTGGTGTCAGAGTCTGTCTTTGTTACTTCGTGTCAGTGTATGTCTGTGTTACTGGGTGTCAGTGTCTGTCTCTGTTCCTTCGTGTCTGTGTATGTCTGTGATACTGTGTGTCAGTGTATGTCTTTGTTACTTGGTGTCAGTGCTTGTCTTTGTTACGTGGTGTCAGTGTTTGTCTTTGTTACTTCGTGTCAGTGTATGTCTGTGATGCTGGGTGTCAGTGTCTGTCCCTGTTACTTGGTTTCAGTGTTTGTCTTTGTTACTTGGTGTCAGTGTTTGTCTTTGTTACTTGGTGTCAGTGTTTGTCTTTGTTACATCGTGTCAGTATATGTCTGTGATACTGGGTGTCAGTGTATGTCTTTGTTACTTGGTGTCAGTGTATGTCTCTGTTACTGGGTGTAAGTGTTTGTCTTTGTTACTTGGTGTCAGTGTGTGTCTTTGTTACTTGATGTAAGATTATGTCTTTGTTACTTGGTGTCAGTGTGTGTCTTTGTTACTTGGTGTCAGTGTATGTCTTTGTTACTGGGTGTAAGTGTATTTCTTTGTTACTTGGTGTAAGTGTGTGTCTGTGTTACTGGGTATCAGTGTGTACCTTTGTTACTTAGTGTAAGTGTGTGTCTGTGTTACTTGGTGTAAGTGTGTGTCTGTGTTACTTGGTATCAGTGTTTGTCTTTGTTACTTGGTGTAAGTGTGTGTCTGTGTTCCTGGGTAACAGTTTATGTCTTTGTTACTTGGTGTCAGTGTATGTCTGTGTTACTTGGTGTAAGTGTGTGTCTTTGTTACTTGGTGTAATTGAATGACATTGTTACTTGTTGTCAGTGTATGTCCTTGTTACTTGGTGCAAGTGTGTGTCTGTGTTACTTGGTATCTGTGTATGTCTGTGTTACTTGGTGTAAGTGTGTGTCTTTGTTACTTGGTGTAATTGTATGTCTTTGTTACTTGGTGTCAGTGTATGTCTGTGTTACTTGGTGTAAGTGTATGTCTTTGTTACTTGGTGTCAGAGTATGTCTTTGTTACTTGGTGTAAGTGTGTGTCTTTGTTACTGGGTTTCAGTGTATGTCTTTGTTACTTGGTGTCAGTGTATGTCATTGTGACTTGGTGTCAGTGTATGTCTTTGTTACTGGGTGTCAGTGTATGTCTTTGTGACTTGGTGTCAGTGTATGTCTTTGTTACTGGGTGTCAGTGTATATCTTTGTTACTTGGTGTCAGTGTATGTCTTTGTTACTTGGTGGAAGTGTGTGTCTTTGTTAGTTGGTGTAAGTGTGTGTCTGTGTTACTGGGTATCAGTGTATGTCTTTGTTACTTGGTGTCAGTGTATGTCTTTGTTAGTTGGTGTAAGTGTGTGTCTGAGTTACTGGGTGTCATGGTATGTCTTTGTTACTTGGTGTCTGTGTATGTCTGTGTAACATGGTGTCAGTGTGTGTCTTTGTTACTGTGTGTCAGTGTATGTCTTTGTTACTGTGTGTCAGTGTATGTCTTTGTGACTTGGTTTCAGTGTATGTCTTTGTTACTGGATGTCAGTGTATGTCTTTGTTACTTGGTGTCGGTGTATGTCTGTGTTACTTGGTGTAAGTGTGTGCCTTTCTTACTTGGTGTCAGTGTATGTCTGTGTTACTGGGTATCAGTGTATGTCTTTGTTACTTGGTGTCTGTGTATGTCTTTGTTACTTGGTGCAAATGTGTGTCTGTGTTACTGGGTGTCAGTGTATGTCTTTGTTATTTGGTGTCAGTGTATGTCTTTGTTACTTGGTGACAGTGTGTGTCTGTGTTAGTCTTTGTTACATGCTGTCAGTGTGTGTCTGTGTATGTTTTTGCTACTGTGTGTCAGTGTTTCTCTATGTTACTGGGTGTCGGTGTGTGTTTGTTTGTGTTACTGGGTGTCAGTTTGTGTCTGTGTTACTTGGTGTAAGTGTGTGTCTGTGTTGCTTGGTATCAGTGTATGTCTTTGCTACTTGGTGTAAGTGTGTGTCTGTGTTCCTGGGTAACAGTGTATGTCTTTGTTACTTGGTGTCAGTGTATGTCTGTGTTACTTGGTGTAAGTGTGTGTCTTTGTTACTTGGTGTAATTGTTTGACCTTGTTACTTGTTCTCAGTGTATGTCTTTGTTACTTGGTGTAAGTGTGTGTCTGTGTTACTTGGTATCAGTGTATGTCTTTGTTACTTGGTGTCAGTGTATGTCTGTTTTACTTGGTGTAAGTGTGTGTCTTTGTTACTTGGTGTAATTGTATGTCTTTGTTACTTGGTGTCAGTGTCTGTCTGTGTTACTTGGTGTAAGTGTATGTCTTTGTTACTTGGTGTAAGTGTGTTTCTGTGTTACTGGGTATCAGTGTAAGTCTTTGTTACTTGGTGTCAGTGTATGTCATTGTGACTTGGTGTCAGTGTATGTCTTTGTTACTGGGTGTCAGTGTATGTCTTTGTTACTTGGTGTCAGTGTATGTCTGTGTTACTTGGTGGAAGTGTGTGTCTTTGTTACTTGGTGTAAGTGTTTGTCTGTGTTACTGGGTATAAGTGTATGACTTTGTTACTTGGTGTCAGTGTATGCCTTTGTTACTTGGTGTAAGTGTGTGTCTGTGTTACTGTGTGTCAGTGTATGTCTTTGTTACTTCGTGTCAGTATATGTCTGTGATACTGGGTGTCAGTGTATGTCTTTGTTACTTGGTGTCAGTGTATGTCTCTGTTACTGGGTGTAAGTGTGTGTCTGTGTTACTGGGTATCAGTGTATGTCTTTGTTACTTGGTGTCAGTGTATGTCTTTGTTACTTGGTGTAAGTGTGTGTCTGTGTTACTGGGTGTCATGGTATGTCTTTGTTACTTGGTGTCTGTGTATGTCTGTGTAACATGGTGTCAGTGTGTGTCTTTGTTACTGGGTGTCAGTGTATGTCTTTGTTACTGTGTGTCAGTGTATGTCTTTGTGACTTGGTGTCAGTGTATGTCTTTGTTACTGGATGTCAGTGTATGTCTTTGTTACTTGGTGTAGGTGTATGTCTGTGTTACTTGGTGTAAGTGTGTACCTTTCTTACTTGGTGTCAGTGTATGTCTGTGTTATTTGGTGTCAGTGTATGTCTTTGTTACTTGGTGACAGTGTGTGTCTGTGTTAGTCTTTGTTACATGCTGTCAGTGTGTGTCTGTGTATGTTTTTGCTACTGTGTGTCAGTGTTTCCCTATGTTACTGAGTGTCGGTGTGTGTTTGTTTGTGTTACTGGGTGTCAGTTTGTGTCTGTGTTACTTGGTGTAAGTGTGTGTCTGTGTTACTTGGTATCAGTGTATGTCTTTGCTACTTGGTGTAAGTGTGTGTCTGTGTTCCTGGGTAACAGTGTATGTCTTTGTTACTTGGTGTCAGTGTATGTCTGTGTTACTTGGTGTAAGTGTGTGTCTTTGTTACTTGGTGTAATTGTTTGACCTTGTTACTTGTTGTCAGTGTATGTCTTTGTTACTTGGTGTAAGTGTGTGTCTGTGTTACTTGGTATCAGTGTGTGTCTTTGTTACTTGGTGTCAGTGTATGTCTGTTTTACTTGGTGTAAGTGTGTGTCTTTGTTACTTGGTGTAATTGTATGTCTTTGTTACTTGGTGTCAGTGTCTGTCTGTGTTACTTGGTGTAAGTGTATGTCTTTGTTACTTGGTTTCAGTGTATGTCTTTGTTACTTGGTGTAAGTGTGTTTCTGTGTTACTGGGTATCAGTGTATGCCTTTGTTACTTGGTGTCAGTGTATGTCATTGTGACTTGGTGTCAGTGTATGTCTTTGTTACTTGGTGTCAGTGTATGTCTGTGTTACTTGGTGTAAGTGTATGTCTTTGTTACTTGGTGTCAGAGTATGTCTTTGTTACTTGGTGTAAGTGTGTGTCTTTGTTACTGGGTTTCAGTGTATGTCTTTGTTACTTGGTGTCAGTGTATGTCATTGTGACTTGGTGTCAGTGTATGTCTTTGTTACTGGGTGTCAGTGTATGTCTTTGTGACTTGGTGTCAGTGTATGTCTTTGTTACTGTGTGTCAGTGTATATCTTTGTTACTTGGTGTCAGTGTATGTCTTTGTTACTTGGTGGAAGTGTGTGTCTTTGTTAGTTGGTGTAAGTGTGTGTCTGTGTTACTGGGTATCAGTGTATGTCTTTGTTACTTGGTGTCAGTGTATGTCTTTGTTAGTTGGTGTAAGTGTGTGTCTGAGTTACTGGGTGTCATGGTATGTCTTTGTTACTTGGTGTCTGTGTATGTCTGTGTAACATGGTGTCAGGGTGTGTCTTTGTTACTGTGTGTCAGTGTATGTCTTTGTTACTGTGTGTCAGTGTATGTCTTTGTGACTTGGTTTCAGTGTATGTCTTTGTTACTGGATGTCAGTGTATGTCTTTGTTACTTGGTGTCGGTGTATGTCTGTGTTACTTGGTGTAAGTGTGTGCCTTTCTTACTTGGTGTCAGTGTATGTCTGTGTTACTGGGTATCAGTGTATGTCTTTGTTACTTGGTGTCTGTGTATGTCTTTGTTACTTGGTGCAAATATGTGTCTGTGTTACTGGGTGTCAGTGTATGTCTTTGTTATTTGGTGTCAGTGTATGTCTTTGTTACTTGGTGACAGTGTGTGTCTGTGTTAGTCTTTGTTACATGCTGTCAGTGTTTGTCTGTGTATGTTTTTGCTACTGTGTGTCAGTGTTTCTCTATGTTACTGGGTGTCGGTGTGTGTTTGTTTGTGTTACTGGGTGTCAGTTTGTGTCTGTGTTACTTGGTGTAAGTGTGTGTCTGTGTTGCTTGGTATCAGTGTATGTCTTTGCTACTTGGTGTAAGTGTGTGTCTGTGTTCCTGGGTAACAGTGTATGTCTTTGTTACTTGGTGTCAGTGTATGTCTGTGTTACTTGGTGTAAGTGTGTGTCTTTGTTACTTGGTGTAATTGTTTGACCTTGTTACTTGTTCTCAGTGTATGTCTTTGTTACTTGGTGTAAGTGTGTGTCTGTGTTACTTGGTATCAGTGTATGTCTTTGTTACTTGGTGTCAGTGTATGTCTGTTTTACTTGGTGTAAGTGTGTGTCTTTGTTACTTGGTGTAATTGTATGTCTTTGTTACTTGGTGTCAGTGTCTGTCTGTGTTACTTGGTGTAAGTGTATGTCTTTGTTTCTTGGTTTCAGTGTATGTCTTTGTTACTTGGTGTAAGTGTGTTTCTGTGTTACTGGGTATCAGTGTATGTCTTTGTTACTTGGTGTCAGTGTATGTCATTGTGACTTGGTGTCAGTGTATGTCTTTGTTACTGGGTGTCAGTGTATGTCTTTGTTACTTGGTGTCAGTGTATGTCTGTGTTACTTGGTGGAAGTGTGTGTCTTTGTTACTTGGTGTAAGTGTTTGTCTGTGTTACTGGGTATAAGTGTATGACTTTGTTACTTGGTGTCAGTGTATGCCTTTGTTACTTGGTGTAAGTGTGTGTCTGTGTTACTGGGTGTCAGTGTTTGTCTTTGTTACTTCGTGTCAGTATATGTCTGTGATACTGGGTGTCAGTGTATGTCTTTGTTACTTGGTGTCAGTGTATGTCTCTGTTACTGGGTATCAGTGTATGTCTTTGTTACTTGGTGTCTGTGTATGTCTTTGTTACTTGGTGCAAGTGTGTGTCTGTTTTACTGGGTGTCAGTGTATGTCTTTGTTATTTGGTGTCAGTGTATGTCTTTGTTACTTGGTGACAGTGTGTGTCTGTGTTAGTCTTTGTTACATGCTGTCAGTGTGTGTCTGTGTATGTTTTTGCTACTGTGTGTCAGTGTTTCCCTATGTTACTGAGTGTCGGTGTGTGTTTGTTTGTGTTACTGGGTGTCAGTTTGTGTCTGTGTTACTTGGTGTAAGTGTGTGTCTGTGTTACTTGGTATCAGTGTATGTCTTTGCTACTTGGTGTAAGTGTGTGTCTGTGTTCCTGGGTAACAGTGTATGTCTTTGTTACTTGGTGTCAGTGTATGTCTGTGTTACTTGGTGTAAGTGTGTGTCTTTGTTACTTGGTGTAATTGTTTGACCTTGTTACTTGTTGTCAGTGTATGTCTTTGTTACTTGGTGTAAGTGTGTGTCTGTGTTACTTGGTATCAGTGTGTGTCTTTGTTACTTGGTGTCAGTGTATGTCTGTTTTACTTGGTGTAAGTGTGTGTCTTTGTTACTTGGTGTAATTGTATGTCTTTGTTACTTGGTGTCAGTGTCTGTCTGTGTTACTTGGTGTAAGTGTATGTCTTTGTTACTTGGTTTCAGTGTATGTCTTTGTTACTTGGTGTAAGTGTGTTTCTGTGTTACTGGGTATCAGTGTCTGCCTTTGTTACTTGGTGTCAGTGTATGTCATTGTGACTTGGTGTCAGTGTATGTCTTTGTTACTTGGTGTCAGTGTATGTCTGTGTTACTTGGTGTAAGTGTATGTCTTTGTTACTTGGTGTCAGAGTATGTCTTTGTTACTTGGTGTAAGTGTGTGTCTTTGTTACTGGGTTTCAGTGTATGTCTTTGTTACTTGGTGTCAGTGTATGTCATTGTGACTTGGTGTCAGTGTATGTCTTTGTTACTGGGTGTCAGTGTATGTCTTTGTGACTTGGTGTCAGTGTATGTCTTTGTTACTGGGTGTCAGTGTATATCTTTGTTACTTGGTGTCAGTGTATGTCTTTGTTACTTGGTGGAAGTGTGTGTCTTTGTTAGTTGGTGTAAGTGTGTGTCTGTGTTACTGGGTATCAGTGTATGTCTTTGTTACTTGGTGTCAGTGTATGTCTTTGTTAGTTGGTGTAAGTGTGTGTCTGAGTTACTGGGTGTCATGGTATGTCTTTGTTACTTGGTGTCTGTGTATGTCTGTGTAACATGGTGTCAGTGTGTGTCTTTGTTACTGTGTGTCAGTGTATGTCTTTGTTACTGTGTGTCAGTGTATGTCTTTGTGACTTGGTTTCAGTGTATGTCTTTGTTACTGGATGTCAGTGTATGTCTTTGTTACTTGGTGTCGGTGTATGTCTGTGTTACTTGGTGTAAGTGTGTGCCTTTCTTACTTGGTGTCAGTGTATGTCTGTGTTACTGGGTATCAGTGTATGTCTTTGTTACTTGGTGTCTGTGTATGTCTTTGTTACTTGGTGCAAATGTGTGTCTGTGTTACTGGGTGTCAGTGTATGTCTTTGTTATTTGGTGTCAGTGTATGTCTTTGTTACTTGGTGACAGTGTGTGTCTGTGTTAGTCTTTGTTACATGCTGTCAGTGTTTGTCTGTGTATGTTTTTGCTACTGTGTGTCAGTGTTTCTCTATGTTACTGGGTGTCGGTGTGTGTTTGTTTGTGTTACTGGGTGTCAGTTTGTGTCTGTGTTACTTGGTGTAAGTGTGTGTCTGTGTTGCTTGGTATCAGTGTATGTCTTTGCTACTTGGTGTAAGTGTGTGTCTGTGTTCCTGGGTAACAGTGTATGTCTTTGTTACTTGGTGTCAGTGTATGTCTGTGTTACTTGGTGTAAGTGTGTGTCTTTGTTACTTGGTGTAATTGTTTGACCTTGTTACTTGTTCTCAGTGTATGTCTTTGTTACTTGGTGTAAGTGTGTGTCTGTGTTACTTGGTATCAGTGTATGTCTTTGTTACTTGGTGTCAGTGTATGTCTGTTTTACTTGGTGTAAGTGTGTGTCTTTGTTACTTGGTGTAATTGTATGTCTTTGTTACTTGGTGTCAGTGTCTGACTGTGTTACTTGGTGTAAGTGTATGTCTTTGTTTCTTGGTTTCAGTGTATGTCTTTGTTACTTGGTGTAAGTGTGTTTCTGTGTTACTGGGTATCAGTGTATGTCTTTGTTACTTGGTGTCAGTGTATGTCATTGTGACTTGGTGTCAGTGTATGTCTTTGTTACTGGGTGTCAGTGTATGTCTTTGTTACTTGGTGTCAGTGTATGTCTGTGTTACTTGGTGGAAGTGTGTGTCTTTGTTACTTGGTGTAAGTGTTTGTCTGTGTTACTGGGTATAAGTGTATGACTTTGTTACTTGGTGTCAGTGTATGCCTTTGTTACTTGGTGTAAGTGTGTGTCTGTGTTACTGGGTGTCAGTGTTTGTCTTTGTTACTTCGTGTCAGTATATGTCTGTGATACTGGGTGTCAGTGTATGTCTTTGTTACTTGGTGTCAGTGTATGTCTCTGTTACTGGGTGTAAGTGTGTGTCTGTGTTACTGGGTATCAGTGTATGTCTTTGTTACTTGGTGTCAGTGTATGTCTTTGTTACTTGGTGTAAGTGTGTGTCTGTGTTACTGGGTGTCATGGTATGTCTTTGTTACTTGGTGTCTGTGTATGTCTGTGTAACATGGTGTCAGTGTGTGTCTTTGTTACTGGGTGTCAGTGTATGTCTTTGTTACTGTGTGTCAGTGTATGTCTTTGTGACTTGGTGTCAGTGTATGTCTTTGTTACTGGATGTCAGTGTATGTCTTTGTTACTTGGTGTAGGTGTATGTCTGTGTTACTTGGTGTAAGTGTGTACCTTTCTTACTTGGTGTCAGTGTATGTCTGTGTTACTGGGTATCAGTGTATGTCTTTGTTACTTGGTGTCTGTGTATGTCTTTGTTACTTGGTGCAAGTGTGTGTCTGTTTTACTGGGTGTCAGTGTATGTCTTTGTTATTTGGTGTCAGTGTATGTCTTTGTTACTTGGTGACAGTGTGTGTCTGTGTTAGTCTTTGTTACATGCTGTCAGTGTGTGTCTGTGTATGTTTTTGCTACTGTGTGTCAGTGTTTCCCTATGTTACTGAGTGTCGGTGTGTGCTTGTTTGTGTTACTGGGTGTCAGTTTGTGTCTGTGTTACTTGGTGTAAGTGTGTGTCTGTGTTACTTGGTATCAGTGTATGTCTTTGCTACTTGGTGTAAGTGTGTGTCTGTGTTCCTGGGTAACAGTGTATGTCTTTGTTACTTGGTGTCAGTGTATGTCTGTGTTACTTGGTGTAAGTGTGTGTCTTTGTTACTTGGTGTAATTGTTTGACCTTGTTACTTGTTGTCAGTGTATGTCTTTGTTACTTGGTGTAAGTGTGTGTCTGTGTTACTTGGTATCAGTGTGTGTCTTTGTTACTTGGTGTCAGTGTATGTCTGTTTTACTTGGTGTAAGTGTGTGTCTTTGTTACTTGGTGTAATTGTATGTCTTTGTTACTTGGTGTCAGTGTCTGTCTGTGTTACTTGGTGTAAGTGTATGTCTTTGTTACTTGGTTTCAGTGTATGTCTTTGTTACTTGGTGTAAGTGTGTTTCTGTGTTACTGGGTATCAGTGTATGCCTTTGTTACTTGGTGTCAGTGTATGTCATTGTGACTTGGTGTCAGTGTATGTCTTTGTTACTGGGCGTCAGTGTATGTCTTTGTTACTTGGTGTCAGTGTATGTCTTTGTTACTTGGTGTCAGTGTATGTCTGTGTTACTTGGTGGAAGTGTGTGTCTTTGTTACATGGTTTAAGTGTTTGTCTGTGTTACTGGGTGTCAGTGTATGTCTTTGTTAATTGGTGTCAGTGTATGTCTATGTTACATGGTGTCAGTGTGTGTCTTCGTTACTGGGTGTCAGTGTATGTCTTTGTTACTGGGTGTCAGTGTATGTCTTTGTGACTTGGTGTCAGTGTATGTCTTTGTTACTGGATGTCAGTGTATGTCTTTGTTACTTGGTGTCAGTGTATGTCTGTGTTACTTGGTGTCATTTTGTGCCTTTGTTACTTGGTGTCAGTGTGTGTCTGCGTTACTGGGTATCAGTGTATGTCTTTGTTACTTGGTGTCTGTGTACGTCTTTGTTACTTGGTGCAAGTGTGTGTCTGTGTTACTGTGTGTCAGTGTATGTCTTTGTTACTTGGTGTCAGTGTATGTCTTTGTTTCTTGGTGACAGTGTGTGTCTGTGTTATTCTTTGTTACATGGTGTCAGTGTGTGTCTGTGTATGTCTTTGCTACTGTGTGTCAGTGTTTCTCTATGCTACTGGGTGTCAGTGTGTGTTTGTTTGTGTTACTGGGTGTCAGTGTGTGTCTGTGTTACTTGGTGTAAATTTGTGCCTTTGTTACTTGGTGTCAGTGTGTGTCTGTGTTACTGGGTATCAGTGTATGTCTTTGTTACTTGGTGTCTGTGTATGTCTTTGTTACTTGGTGCAAGTGTGTGTCTGTGTTACTGGGTGTCAGTGTATGTCTTTGTTACTTGGTGTCAGTGTATGTCTTTGTTACTTGGTGACAGTGTGTGTTTGTGTATGTCTCTGCTACTGTGTGTCAGTGTTTCTCTATGTTACTGGGTGTCAGTGTGTGTTTGTTTGTGTTACTGGGTGTCAGTGTGTGTCTTTGTTACTGGGTGTCAGTGTATGTCTTTGTTATTTGGTGTCAGTGTATGTCTTTGTTACTTGGTGACAGTGTGTGTCTGTGTTAGTCTTTGTTACATGGTGTCAGTGTGTGTCTGTGTATGTATTTGCTACTGTGTGTCAGTGTTTCTCTATGTTACTGGGTGTCAGTGTGTGTTTGTTTGTGTTACTGGGTGTCAGTGTGTGTCTGTGTTACTTGGTGTAAGTGTGTGTCTGTGTTACTTGGTATCAGTGTATGTCTTTGTTACTTGGTGTAAGTGTGTGTCTGTGTTCCTGGGTAACAGTGTATGTCTTTGTTACTTGGTGTCTGTGTATGTCTGTGTTACTTGGTGTAAGAGTGTGTCTTTGTTACTTGGTGTAATTATTTGACCTTGTTACTTGTTGTCAGTGTATGTCTTTGTTACTTGGTGTAAGTGTGTGTCTGTGTTACTTGGTGTAAGTGTGTGTCTGTGTTACTTGGTATCAGTGTATGTCTTTGTTACTTGGTGTCAGTGTATGTCTGTTTTACTTGGTGTAAGTGTGTGTCTTTTTTACTTGGTGTAATTGTATGTCTTTGTTACTTGGTGTCAGTGTATGTCTGTGTTACTTGGTGTAAGAGTATGTCTTTGTTACTTGGTGTCAGTGTATGTCCTTGTTACTTGGGGCAAGTGTGTCTCTGTGTTACTTGGTATCAGTGTATGTCTGTGTTACTTGGTGTAAGTGTGTGTCTTTGGTACTTGGTTTAATTGTATGTCTTTGTTACTTGGTGTCAGTGTATGTCTGTGTTACTTGGTGTAAGTATATGTCTTTGTTACTTGGTGTCAGTGTATGGCGTTGTTACTTGGTGTAAGTGTGTTTCTGTGTTACTGGCTATCAGTGTATGTCTTTGTTACTTGGTGTCAGTGTATGTCATTGTGACTTGGTGTCAGTGTATGTCTTTGTTACTGGGTGTCAGTGTATGTCTTTGTTACTTGGAGTCAGTGTATGTCTTTGTTACTTGGTGTCAGTGTATGTCTGTGTTACTTGGTGGAAGTGTGCGTCTTTGTTACTTGGTGTAAGTGTGTGTCTGTGTTACTGGGTATCAGTGTAAGTCTTTGTTACTTGGTGTCAGTGTATGTCTTTGTTACTTGGTGTAAGTGTGTGTCTGTGTTACTGGGTGTCAGTGTATGTCTTTGTTAATTGGTGTCAGTGTATGTCTGTGTTACATGGTGTCAGCGTGTGTCTTTGTTACTGGGTGTCAGTGTATGTCTTTGTTACTGTGTGTCAGTGTATGTCTTTGTGACTTGGTGTCAGTGTATGTCTTTGTTACTGGATGTCAGTGTATGTCTTTGTTACTTGGTGTCAGTTGATGTCTGTGTTACTTGGTGTAATTGTATGTGTTTGTTACTTGGTGTCAGTGTATGTCGTTGTTACTTGGTGTAAGTGTGTGTCTGTGTTACTTGGTATCAGTGTATGTCTTTGTTACTTGGTGTCTGTGTATGTCTGTGTAACATGGTGTCAGGGTGTGTCTTTGTTACTGTGTGTCAGTGTATGTCTTTGTTACTGTGTGTCAGTGTATGTCTTTGTGACTTGGTTTCAGTGTATGTCTTTGTTACTGGATGTCAGTGTATGTCTTTGTTACTTGGTGTCGGTGTATGTCTGTGTTACTTGGTGTAAGTGTGTGCCTTTCTTACTTGGTGTCAGTGTATGTCTGTGTTACTGGGTATCAGTGTATGTCTTTGTTACTTGGTGTCTGTGTATGTCTTTGTTACTTGGTGCAAATATGTGTCTGTGTTACTGGGTGTCAGTGTATGTCTTTGTTATTTGGTGTCAGTGTATGTCTTTGTTACTTGGTGACAGTGTGTGTCTGTGTTAGTCTTTGTTACATGCTGTCAGTGTTTGTCTGTGTATGTTTTTGCTACTGTGTGTCAGTGTTTCTCTATGTTACTGGGTGTCGGTGTGTGTTTGTTTGTGTTACTGGGTGTCAGTTTGTGTCTGTGTTACTTGGTGTAAGTGTGTGTCTGTGTTGCTTGGTATCAGTGTATGTCTTTGCTACTTGGTGTAAGTGTGTGTCTGTGTTCCTGGGTAACAGTGTATGTCTTTGTTACTTGGTGTCAGTGTATGTCTGTGTTACTTGGTGTAAGTGTGTGTCTTTGTTACTTGGTGTAATTGTTTGACCTTGTTACTTGTTCTCAGTGTATGTCTTTGTTACTTGGTGTAAGTGTGTGTCTGTGTTACTTGGTATCAGTGTATGTCTTTGTTACTTGGTGTCAGTGTATGTCTGTTTTACTTGGTGTAAGTGTGTGTCTTTGTTACTTGGTGTAATTGTATGTCTTTGTTACTTGGTGTCAGTGTCTGTCTGTGTTACTTGGTGTAAGTGTATGTCTTTGTTTCTTGGTTTCAGTGTATGTCTTTGTTACTTGGTGTAAGTGTGTTTCTGTGTTACTGGGTATCAGTGTATGTCTTTGTTACTTGGTGTCAGTGTATGTCATTGTGACTTGGTGTCAGTGTATGTCTTTGTTACTGGGTGTCAGTGTATGTCTTTGTTACTTGGTGTCAGTGTATGTCTGTGTTACTTGGTGGAAGTGTGTGTCTTTGTTACTTGGTGTAAGTGTTTGTCTGTGTTACTGGGTATAAGTGTATGACTTTGTTACTTGGTGTCAGTGTATGCCTTTGTTACTTGGTGTAAGTGTGTGTCTGTGTTACTGGGTGTCAGTGTTTGTCTTTGTTACTTCGTGTCAGTATATGTCTGTGATACTGGGTGTCAGTGTATGTCTTTGTTACTTGGTGTCAGTGTATGTCTCTGTTACTGGGTATCAGTGTATGTCTTTGTTACTTGGTGTCTGTGTATGTCTTTGTTACTTGGTGCAAGTGTGTGTCTGTTTTACTGGGTGTCAGTGTATGTCTTTGTTATTTGGTGTCAGTGTATGTCTTTGTTACTTGGTGACAGTGTGTGTCTGTGTTAGTCTTTGTTACATGCTGTCAGTGTGTGTCTGTGTATGTTTTTGCTACTGTGTGTCAGTGTTTCCCTATGTTACTGAGTGTCGGTGTGTGTTTGTTTGTGTTACTGGGTGTCAGTTTGTGTCTGTGTTACTTGGTGTAAGTGTGTGTCTGTGTTACTTGGTATCAGTGTATGTCTTTGCTACTTGGTGTAAGTGTGTGTCTGTGTTCCTGGGTAACAGTGTATGTCTTTGTTACTTGGTGTCAGTGTATGTCTGTGTTACTTGGTGTAAGTGTGTGTCTTTGTTACTTGGTGTAATTGTTTGACCTTGTTACTTGTTGTCAGTGTATGTCTTTGTTACTTGGTGTAAGTGTGTGTCTGTGTTACTTGGTATCAGTGTGTGTCTTTGTTACTTGGTGTCAGTGTATGTCTGTTTTACTTGGTGTAAGTGTGTGTCTTTGTTACTTGGTGTAATTGTATGTCTTTGTTACTTGGTGTCAGTGTCTGTCTGTGTTACTTGGTGTAAGTGTATGTCTTTGTTACTTGGTTTCAGTGTATGTCTTTGTTACTTGGTGTAAGTGTGTTTCTGTGTTACTGGGTATCAGTGTCTGCCTTTGTTACTTGGTGTCAGTGTATGTCATTGTGACTTGGTGTCAGTGTATGTCTTTGTTACTTGGTGTCAGTGTATGTCTGTGTTACTTGGTGTAAGTGTATGTCTTTGTTACTTGGTGTCAGAGTATGTCTTTGTTACATGGTGTAAGTGTGTGTCTTTGTTACTGGGTTTCAGTGTATGTCTTTGTTACTTGGTGTCAGTGTATATCATTGTGACTTGGTGTCAGTGTATGTCTTTGTTACTGGGTGTCAGTGTATGTCTTTGTGACTTGGTGTCAGTGTATGTCTTTGTTACTGGGTGTCAGTGTATATCTTTGTTACTTGGTGTCAGTGTATGTCTTTGTTACTTGGTGGAAGTGTGTGTCTTTGTTAGTTGGTGTAAGTGTGTGTCTGTGTTACTGGGTATCAGTGTATGTCTTTGTTACTTGGTGTCAGTGTATGTCTTTGTTAGTTGGTGTAAGTGTGTGTCTGAGTTACTGGGTGTCATGGTATGTCTTTGTTACTTGGTGTCTGTGTATGTCTGTGTAACATGGTGTCAGTGTGTGTCTTTGTTACTGTGTGTCAGTGTATGTCTTTGTTACTGTGTGTCAGTGTATGTCTTTGTGACTTGGTTTCAGTGTATGTCTTTGTTACTGGATGTCAGTGTATGTCTTTGTTACTTGGTGTCGGTGTATGTCTGTGTTACTTGGTGTAAGTGTGTGCCTTTCTTACTTGGTGTCAGTGTATGTCTGTGTTACTGGGTATCAGTGTATGTCTTTGTTACTTGGTGTCTGTGTATGTCTTTGTTACTTGGTGCAAATGTGTGTCTGTGTTACTGGGTGTCAGTGTATGTCTTTGTTATTTGGTGTCAGTGTATGTCTTTGTTACTTGGTGACAGTGTGTGTCTGTGTTAGTCTTTGTTACATGCTGTCAGTGTTTGTCTGTGTATGTTTTTGCTACTGTGTGTCAGTGTTTCTCTATGTTACTGGGTGTCGGTGTGTGTTTGTTTGTGTTACTGGGTGTCAGTTTGTGTCTGTGTTACTTGGTGTAAGTGTGTGTCTGTGTTGCTTGGTATCAGTGTATGTCTTTGCTACTTGGTGTAAGTGTGTGTCTGTGTTCCTGGGTAACAGTGTATGTCTTTGTTACTTGGTGTCAGTGTATGTCTGTGTTACTTGGTGTAAGTGTGTGTCTTTGTTACTTGGTGTAATTGTTTGACCTTGTTACTTGTTCTCAGTGTATGTCTTTGTTACTTGGTGTAAGTGTGTGTCTGTGTTACTTGGTATCAGTGTATGTCTTTGTTACTTGGTGTCAGTGTATGTCTGTTTTACTTGGTGTAAGTGTGTGTCTTTGTTACTTGGTGTAATTGTATGTCTTTGTTACTTGGTGTCAGTGTCTGTCTGTGTTACTTGGTGTAAGTGTATGTCTTTGTTTCTTGGTTTCAGTGTATGTCTTTGTTACTTGGTGTAAGTGTGTTTCTGTGTTACTGGGTATCAGTGTATGTCTTTGTTACTTGGTGTCAGTGTATGTCATTGTGACTTGGTGTCAGTGTATGTCTTTGTTACTGGGTGTCAGTGTATGTCTTTGTTACTTGGTGTCAGTGTATGTCTGTGTTACTTGGTGGAAGTGTGTGTCTTTGTTACTTGGTGTAAGTGTTTGTCTGTGTTACTGGGTATAAGTGTATGACTTTGTTACTTGGTGTCAGTGTATGCCTTTGTTACTTGGTGTAAGTGTGTGTCTGTGTTACTGGGTGTCAGTGTTTGTCTTTGTTACTTCGTGTCAGTATATGTCTGTGATACTGGGTGTCAGTGTATGTCTTTGTTACTTGGTGTCAGTGTATGTCTCTGTTACTGGGTGTAAGTGTGTGTCTGTGTTACTGGGTATCAGTGTATGTCTTTGTTACTTGGTGTCAGTGTATGTCTTTGTTACTTGGTGTAAGTGTGTGTCTGTGTTACTGGGTGTCATGGTATGCCTTTGTTACTTGGTGTCTGTGTATGTCTGTGTAACATGGTGTCAGTGTGTGTCTTTGTTACTGGGTGTCAGTGTATGTCTTTGTTACTGTGTGTCAGTGTATGTCTTTGTGACTTGGTGTCAGTGTATGTCTTTGTTACTGGATGTCAGTGTATGTCTTTGTTACTTGGTGTAGGTGTATGTCTGTGTTACTTGGTGTAAGTGTGTACCTTTCTTACTTGGTGTCAGTGTATGTCTGTGTTACTGGGTATCAGTGTATGTCTTTGTTACTTGGTGTCTGTGTATGTCTTTGTTACTTGGTGCAAGTGTGTGTCTGTTTTACTGGGTGTCAGTGTATGTCTTTGTTATTTGGTGTCAGTGTATGTCTTTGTTACTTGGTGACAGTGTGTGTCTGTGTTAGTCTTTGTTACATGCTGTCAGTGTGTGTCTGTGTATGTTTTTGCTACTGTGTGTCAGTGTTTCCCTATGTTACTGAGTGTCGGTGTGTGCTTGTTTGTGTTACTGGGTGTCAGTTTGTGTCTGTGTTACTTGGTGTAAGTGTGTGTCTGTGTTACTTGGTATCAGTGTATGTCTTTGCTACTTGGTGTAAGTGTGTGTCTGTGTTCCTGGGTAACAGTGTATGTCTTTGTTACTTGGTGTCAGTGTATGTCTGTGTTACTTGGTGTAAGTGTGTGTCTTTGTTACTTGGTGTAATTGTTTGACCTTGTTACTTGTTGTCAGTGTATGTCTTTGTTACTTGGTGTAAGTGTGTGTCTGTGTTACTTGGTATCAGTGTGTGTCTTTGTTACTTGGTGTCAGTGTATGTCTGTTTTACTTGGTGTAAGTGTGTGTCTTTGTTACTTGGTGTAATTGTATGTCTTTGTTACTTGGTGTCAGTGTCTGTCTGTGTTACTTGGTGTAAGTGTATGTCTTTGTTACTTGGTTTCAGTGTATGTCTTTGTTACTTGGTGTAAGTGTGTTTCTGTGTTACTGGGTATCAGTGTATGCCTTTGTTACTTGGTGTCAGTGTATGTCATTGTGACTTGGTGTCAGTGTATGTCTTTGTTACTGGGCGTCAGTGTATGTCTTTGTTACTTGGTGTCAGTGTATGTCTTTGTTACTTGGTGTCAGTGTATGTCTGTGTTACTTGGTGGAAGTGTGTGTCTTTGTTACATGGTTTAAGTGTTTGTCTGTGTTACTGGGTATAGGTGTATGTCTTTGTTACTTGGTGTCAGTGTATGCCTTTGTTACTTGGTGTAAGTGTGTGTCTGTGTTACTGGGTGTCAGTGTATGTCTTTGTTAATTGGTGTCAGTGTATGTCTATGTTACATGGTGTCAGTGTGTGTCTTCGTTACTGGGTGTCAGTGTATGTCTTTGTTACTGGGTGTCAGTGTATGTCTTTGTGACTTGGTGTCAGTGTATGTCTTTGTTACTGGATGTCAGTGTATGTCTTTGTTACTTGGTGTCAGTGTATGTCTGTGTTACTTGGTGTCATTTTGTGCCTTTGTTACTTGGTGTCAGTGTGTGTCTGCGTTACTGGGTATCAGTGTATGTCTTTGTTACTTGGTGTCTGTGTACGTCTTTGTTACTTGGTGCAAGTGTGTGTCTGTGTTACTGTGTGTCAGTGTATGTCTTTGTTACTTGGTGTCAGTGTATGTCTTTGTTTCTTGGTGACAGTGTGTGTCTGTGTTATTCTTTGTTACATGGTGTCAGTGTGTGTCTGTGTATGTCTTTGCTACTGTGTGTCAGTGTTTCTCTATGCTACTGGGTGTCAGTGTGTGTTTGTTTGTGTTACTGGGTGTCAGTGTGTGTCTGTGTTACTTGGTGTAAATTTGTGCCTTTGTTACTTGGTGTCAGTGTGTGTCTGTGTTACTGGGTATCAGTGTATGTCTTTGTTACTTGGTGTCTGTGTATGTCTTTGTTACTTGGTGCAAGTGTGTGTCTGTGTTACTGGGTGTCAGTGTATGTCTTTGTTACTTGGTGTCAGTGTATGTCTTTGTTACTTGGTGACAGTGTGTGTTTGTGTATGTCTCTGCTACTGTGTGTCAGTGTTTCTCTATGTTACTGGGTGTCAGTTTGTGTTTGTTTGTGTTACTGGGTGTCAGTGTGTGTCTTTGTTACTGGGTGTCAGTGTATGTCTTTGTTATTTGGTGTCAGTGTATGTCTTTGTTACTTGGTGACAGTGTGTGTCTGTGTTAGTCTTTGTTACATGGTGTCAGTGTGTGTCTGTGTATGTATTTGCTACTGTGTGTCAGTGTTTCTCTATGTTACTGGGTGTCAGTGTGTGTTTGTTTGTGTTACTGGGTGTCAGTGTGTGTCTGTGTTACTTGGTGTAAGTGTGTGTCTGTGTTACTTGGTATCAGTGTATGTCTTTGTTACTTGGTGTAAGTGTGTGTCTGTGTTCATGGGTAACAGTGTATGTCTTTGTTACTTGGTGTCTGTGTATGTCTGTGTTACTTGGTGTAAGAGTGTGTCTTTGTTACTTGGTGTAATTATTTGACCTTGTTACTTGTTGTCAGTGTATGTCTTTGTTACTTGGTGTAAGTGTGTGTCTGTGTTACTTGGTGTAAGTGTGTGTCTGTGTTACTTGGTATCAGTGTATGTCTTTGTTACTTGGTGTCAGTGTATGTCTGTTTTACTTGGTGTAAGTGTGTGTCTTTTTTACTTGGTGTAATTGTATGTCTTTGTTACTTGGTGTCAGTGTATGTCTGTGTTACTTGGTGTAAGAGTATGTCTTTGTTACTTGGTGTCAGTGTATGTCCTTGTTACTTGGGGCAAGTGTGTCTCTGTGTTACTTGGTATCAGTGTATGTCTGTGTTACTTGGTGTAAGTGTGTGTCTTTGGTACTTGGTTTAATTGTATGTCTTTGTTACTTGGTGTCAGTGTATGTCTGTGTTACTTGGTGTAAGTATATGTCTTTGTTACTTGGTGTCAGTGTATGTCGTTGTTACTTGGTGTAAGTGTGTTTCTGTGTTACTGGGTATCAGTGTATGTCTTTGTTACTTGGTGTCAGTGTATGTCATTGTGACTTGGTGTCAGTGTATGTCTTTGTTACTGGGTGTCAGTGTATGTCTTTGTTACTTGGAGTCAGTGTATGTCTTTGTTACTTGGTGTCAGTGTATGTCTGTGTTACTTGGTGGAAGTGTGCGTCTTTGTTACTTGGTGTAAGTGTGTGTCTGTGTTACTGGGTATCAGTGTAAGTCTTTGTTACTTGGTGTCAGTGTATGTCTTTGTTACTTGGTGTAAGTGTGTGTCTGTGTTACTGGGTGTCAGTGTATGTCTTTGTTAATTGGTGTCAGTGTATGTCTGTGTTACATGGTGTCAGCGTGTGTCTTTGTTACTGGGTGTCAGTGTATGTCTTTGTTACTGTGTGTCAGTGTATGTCTTTGTGACTTGGTGTCAGTGTATGTCTTTGTTACTGGATGTCAGTGTATGTCTTTGTTACTTGGTGTCAGTTGATGTCTGTGTTACTTGGTGTAATTGTATGTGTTTGTTACTTGGTGTCAGTGTATGTCGTTGTTACTTGGTGTAAGTGTGTGTCTGTGTTACTTGGTATCAGTGTATGTCTTTGTTACTTGGTGTCAGTGTATGTCTGTTTTAATTGGTTTAAGTATGTGTCTTTGTTACTTGGTGTAATTGTATGTCTTTGTTACTTGGTGTCAGTGTATTTCTGTGTTAGTTGGTGTCAGTGTATGTCTTGGTTACTGTTTATTAGTGTTTCTCTGTGTTACTGGGTGTCAGTGTGTGTTTGTTTGTGTTACTGGGTGTCAGTGTATGTCTTTGCTACTTGGTGTAAGTGTGTGTCTGTGTTACTTTGTGTAAGTGTGTGTCTGTGTTCCTGGGTATCAGTGTATGTCTTTGTTACTTGGTGTCAGTGTATGTCTGTGTTACTTGGTGAAAGTGTGTGTCTGTGTTACTGGGTATCAGTGGACGTCTTTGTTAATTGATGTCAGTGTATATCTGTGTTACTTATTGTAAGTGTGTGTCTGTGTTACTGGGTGTCAGTGTGTGTCTGTGTTACTTTGTGTAAGTGTGCGTCTTTGTTACTTGGTGTCCGTGTGTGTCTGTGGAACTGGGTGTCAGTGCATGTCTTTGTGACTTGGTGTCAGTGTATATCTGTGTTACTAGGTGTAAGTGTGTTTCTTTGTTACTTGGTGTAATTGTATGTCTTTATTACTTGGTGTCAGTGTATATATGTGTTCCTTGGTGTAAGTGTATGTCTTTGTTACTTGGTGTAAGTCTGTGTCTGTGTTACTTGGTATAAGTCTGTGTCTGTGTTCCTGGGTATCAGTGTATGTCTTTGTTACTTGGAGTCAGTGTATGTCTGTGTTACTGGGTGTCAGTGTGTGTCTGTGTTACTGGGTATCAGTGTATGTCTTTGTGACTTGGTATCAGTGTACGTTTTTCTTACTGGGTGTCAGTGTGTGTCTGTGTTACTTGGTGTAAGTGTGTGTCTTTGTTACTTGGTGTAAGTGTATGTCTTTGTTACTTGGTGTCAGTGTATATCTTTATGACTTGGTATCAGTGTATGTCTTTGTTACTGGGTGTCAGTGTGTGTCTGTGTTACTGGGTATCAGTGTATGTCTTTGTGACTTGGTATCAGTGTACGTTTTTCTTACAGGGTGTCAGTGTGTGTCTGTGTTACTGGGTATCAGTGTATGTCTTTGTGACTTGCTATCAGTGTATGTCTTTTTTACTGGGTGTCAGTGTGTGTCTGTGTTCCTGGATATCAGTGTATGTCTTTGTGACTTGGTGTCATTGTATGTCTTTGTTACTGGGTGTCAGTGTGTGTCTTTGAGACTTGGTGTCAGTGTATGACTTTGTTACTTGTTGTAAGTGTGTATCTGTGATACTGGGTATCAGTGTATGTCTTTGTTACTTGGTGTCAGTCTATGTCTGTGTTTCTTGGTATAAGTGTGTGTCTGTGTATCAGTGTATGTCTTTGTGATTTGGTGTCAGTGTATGTCTTTGTTACTGGGTGTCAGTGTATGTCTGTGTTACTTGGGGACAGTGTGTGTCTGTGTTACTGGGGTTCTGTGTGTGCTTCTAACTGGGTGTCAGTGTGTGTCTGTGTTACTGGGTATCAGTGTATGTCTTTGTTACTTGGTGTCAGTGTATGTCTTTGTTACTTGGTGTCAGTGTCTGTCTGTGTTTCTTGGTGTAAGTGTGTGTCTGTGTATCAGTGTATGTCATTGTGACTTGGTGTCAGTGTATGTCTTTGTTACTGGGTGTCAGTGTGTGTCTTTGTGACTTGGTGTCAGTGTGTGTCTTTGTTACTGTGGGTCAGTGTGTGCCTGTGTTACTGGGTATCAGTGTATGTCTTTGTGACTTGGTGTCAGTGTATGTCTTTGTTACTGGGTGTCAGTGTGTGTCTTCGTGACTTGGTGTCTGTGTATGACTTTGTTACTTTGTGTAAGTGTGTGTCTGTGATACTGGGTATCAGTGGATGTCTTTGTTACTTTGTGTCAGTCTATTTCTGTGTTTCTTGGTATAAGTGTGTGTCTGTGTATCAGTGTATGTCTTTGAGACTTGGTGTCAGTGTATGTCTTTGTTACTGGGTGTCAGTGTGTGTCTGTGTTACTGGGGGAAAGTGTGTGTCTGTGTTACTGGGGTTCTGTGTGTGCTTCTAACTGGGTGTCAGTGTGTGTCTGTGTTACTGGGTATCAGTGTATGTCTTTGTTACTTGGTGTCAGTGTATGTCTTTGTTACTTGGTGTCAGTGTATGTCTGTGTTTCTTGGTGTAAGTGTGTGTCTGTGTATCAGTGTATGTCTTTGTGACTTGGTGTCAGTGTATGTCTTTGTTACTGGGTGTCAGTGTGTGTCTTTGTGACTTGGTGTCAGTGTGTGTCTTTGTTACTGGGGGTTAGTGTGTGCCTGTGTTACTGGGTATCAGTGTCTGTCTTTGTGACTTGGTGTCAGAGTATGTCTTTGTTACTGGGTGTCAGTGTGTGTCTTTGTGACTTGGTGTCAGTGTATGTCTTTGTGACTTGGTGTAAGTGTGTGTCTGTGATACTGGGTATCAGTGTATGTCTTTGTTACTTGGTGTCAGTGTATGTCTTTGCGACTTGGTGTCAGTGTATGTCTTTGTTACTGGGTGTCAGTGTGTGTCTTTGTGACTTGGTGTCAGTGTATGTCTGTGTTACTTTGGTTCAGTGTGTGTCTGTGTTACTGGGGGTCAGTGTGTGTCTGTGTTACTGGGTATCAGTGCATGTCTTTGTTACTTGGTGTAAGTGTACGTCTTTGTTACTTGGTGTCAGTGTATGTGTTTGTGACTTGGTGTCACTGTATATCTTTGTTACTTGGTGTCAGTGTCTGTCTGTGTTAGTTTGTATCAGTGTTTGTCTTTGTGACTTGGTGTCAGTGTATGTTTTTGTGACTTGGTGTCACTGTATGTCTTTGTTACTTGGTGTAAGTGTGTGTCTGCGATACTGGGTATCAGTGTATGTCTTTGTTACCTGGTGTCAGTGTATGTCTGTGTTACTTGGTGTAAGTGTCTGTCTGTGTATCAGTGTATGTCTTTGTGACTTGCTCTCAGTGTATGTCTTTGTGACTGGGTTTCAGTGTGTGTCTTTGTGCCTTGGTGTCAGTGTTTGTCTGTGCTACTGTGGGTCAGTGATTGTCTGTGTTACTTGGTGTAAGTGTGTGTCTGTGTTACTGGGTATCAGTGTATGTCTTTGTGACTTGGTGTCAGTTTATGTCTTTGTTACTGGGTGTCAGTGTGTGTCTTTGTGACTTGGTGTCAGTGTATGTCTTTGTTACTTGGTGTAAGTGTGTGTCTGTGTTACTGGGTATCAGTGTATGTCTTTGTTACTTGGTGTCAGTGTAAGTCAAAATACTTGGTGTAAGTGTATGTCTTTGTTACATGGTGTAATTTTCTGTCTTTCTTACTTGGTGTAAGTGTATGTCTTTGTTACTTGGTGTCAGTGTATGTCTTTGTTACTTGGTGTCAGTGTATGTCTTTGTGACTTGTTGTCAGTGCATTTCTTTGTTACTGGGTGTCAGTGTGTGTCTGTGTTAGTTGGTGTCAGTGTATGTCTTGGTTACTGGGTGTCAGTGTGTGTCTTTGTGAATTGGTGTCAGTGTGTGTCTTTGTTACTGGGGGTCAGTGTGTGCCTGTGTTACTGGGTATCAGTGTATGTCTTTGTGACTTGGTGTCAGTGTATTTTCTTTGTTACTGGGTGTCAGTGTGTGTCTTTGTGACTTGGTGTCAGTTTATGTCTTTGTTACTGGGTGTCAGTGTGTGTCTGTGTTACTTGGTGTAAGTCTGTGTCTTTGCTACTTGGTGCCCGTGTGTGTCTGTGTTACTGGGTGTCAGTGTATGTCTTTGTTACTGGGTGTCAGTGTATGTCTTTGTTACTTGATGTAAGTGTGGGTCTGTGTTACTGGGTATCAGTGTCTGTCTTTGTTACTTGGTGTAAGTGTGTGTCTGCGTTACTGGGTATCAGTGCATGTCTTTGTTACTTGGTGTCAGGGTATGTCTTTGTAACTTGGTGTATGTGTGTGTCTGTGTTACTGGGTATCAGCGTATGTCTTTGTTACTTGGTGTCAGTGTATGTCAAAATACTTGGTGTAATTGTATGTCTTTGTTACTTGGTGTAATTGTATGTCTTTGTTACTTGGTGTCAGTGTATGTCTGTGTTACTTGGTGTAAGTGTGTGTCTTTGTTACTTGGTGTAAGTGTATGTCTTTGTTACTTGGTGTCAGTGTATGTCTTTGTTACTTGGTGTCAGTGTGTGTCTGTGTTACTGGGCATCAGTGTATGTATTTGTGACTTGGTATCAGTGTATGTCTTTGTGACTTGGTGTCAGTGTATGTCTTTTTTACTGGGTGTAAGTGTGTGTCTGCGTTACTGGGTATCAGTGTATGTCTTTGTTACTTGGTGTCAGTGTATGTCAAAATACTTGGTGTAAGTGTATGTCTTTGTTACTTGGTGTAATTCTCTGTCTTTGTTACTTGGTATCAGTGTATGTCTGTGTTACCTGGTGTAAGTGTGTGTCTTTGTTAATTGGTATCACTGTATGTCTTTGTGACATGGTGTCAGTGTATGTCTTTTTTACTGGGTGTCAGTGTGTGTCTGTGTTACTTGGTGTCGGTGCATATCTTTGTTCCTGGGTGTCAGTGTATGTCTTTGTTACTTGGTGTAAGTGTGTGTCTGTGTTACTGGGTATCAGTGTCTGTCTTTTTTACTTGGTGTAAGTGTGTGTCTGTGTTACTGGTTATCAGTGCAAGTCTTTGTTACTTTGTGTCATTGTATGTCTGTGTTACATGGTGTAAGTGTGTGTCTGTGTTACTGGGTATCAGTGCATGTCTTTGTTACTTGGTGTCTGTGTATGTCAAAATACTTGGTGTAAGTCCAAGTCTTTGTTACTTGGTGTAATTGTCTGTCTTTGTTACTTGGTGTAAGTGTATGTCTTTGTTACTGGGTGTAAGTGTGTGTCTGTGTTACTGGGTGTCAGAGTATGTCTTTGTTACTGGGTGTAAGTGTGTGTCTGTGTTACTGGGTATCAGTGTCTGTCTTTTTTACTTGGTGTAAATGTGTGTCTGTGTTACTGGGTATCAGTGTATGTCTTTGTTACTTGGTGTCATTGTATATCTGTGTTACTTGGTGTAAGTGTGTGTCTTGTGTTACTGGGTATCAGTGTATGTCTTTGTTACTTGGTGTCAGTGTTTGTCAAAATACTTGGTGTAAGTGTATGTCTTTGTTACTTGGTGTAATTGTCTGTCTTTGTTACTTGGTGTCAGTGTATGTCTGTGTTACTTGGTGTAAGTGTGCGTCTTAGTTACATGGTGTAAGTGTATGTCTTTGTTACTTGGTGTCAGTGTATGTCTTTGTTCCTTAGTGTCAGTGTGTGTCTGTGTTACTGGGCATCCGTGTATGTCTTTGTGGCGTGGTATCAGTGTATGTCTTTGTGACTTGGTGTCAGTGTATGTCTTTTTTACTGGGTGTCAGTGTGTGTCTGTCTTACTTGGTTTCAGTGTTTGTCTTTGTGACTGTGTATCAGTGTTTCTCTGTGTTACTTGGTGTCAGTGTGTGTCTTTTTTACTGGGTGTCAGTGTGTGTCTGTGTTACTTGGTGTCAGTGCATGTCTTTGTTCCTGGGTGTCAGTGTATGTCTTTGTTACTTGGTGTAAGTGTGTGTCTGTGTTACTTGGTGTCCGTGTGTGTCTGTGTTACCTGGTGTTAGTGTTTGTCTATGTTACTTGGTGTCCGTGTGTGTCTGTGTTACTGGGTGTCAGTGTATGTCTTTGTTCCTGGGTGTCAGTATATGTCTTTGTTACTTGTTTTAAGTGTGTGTCTGTGTTACTGGGTATCAGTGTCTGTCTTTTGTACTTGGTGTAAGTGTGTGTCTGTGCTACTGGGTATCAGTGCATGTCTTTGTTACTTGTTGTCATTGTATGTCTGTGTTACTTGGTGTAAGTGTGTGTCTGTGTTACTGCGTGTCAGTGTATGTCTTTGTTACTTGGTGTCAGTGTATGTCAAATTACTTGGTGTAAGTGTATGTCTTTGTTATTTGGTGTAATTGTCTGTCTTTGTTACTTGGTGTCAGTGTATGTCTTTGTTACTTGGTGTCAGTGTGTGTCTTTTTTACTGGGTGTCAGTGTGTGTCTGTGTTACTTGGTGTCAGTGCATGTCTTTGTTCCTGGGTGTCAGTGTATGTCTTTGTTACTTGGTGTAAGTGTGTGTCTGTGTTACTGGGTATCAGTGTCTGTCTTTTTTACTTGGTGTAAGTGTGTGTCTGTGTTACTGGTTATCAGTGCATGTCTTTGTTACTTGGTGTCATTGTATGTCTGTGTTACATGGTGTAAGTGTGTGTCTGTGTTACTGGGTATCAGTGTATGTCTTTGTTACTTGGTGTCTGTGTATGTCAAAATACTTGGTGTAAGTCTAAGTCTTTGTTACTTGGTGTAATTGTCTGTCTTTGTTACTTGGTGTAAGTGTATGTCTTTGTTACTGGGTGTAAGTGTGTGTCTGTGTTACTGGGTATCAGTGTCTGTCTTTTTTACTTGGTGTAAATGTGTGTCTGTGTTACTGGGTATCAGTGTATGTCTTTGTTACTTGGTGTCATTGTATATCTGTGTTACTTGGTGTAAGTGTGTGTCTTGTGTTACTGGGTATCAGTGTATGTCTTTGTTACTTGGTGTCAGTGTTTGTCAAAATACTTGGTGTAAGTGTATGTCTTTGTTACTTGGTGTAGTTGTCTGTCTTTGTTACTTGGTGTCAGTGTATGTCTGTGTTACTTGGTGTAAGTGTGCGTCTTAGTTACTGGGTGTCAGTGTATGTCTTTGTTACTTGGTGTCAGTGTATGTCTTTGTTCCTTAGTGTCAGTGTGTGTCTGTGTTACTGGGCATCCGTGTATGTCTTTGTGACTTGGTGTCAGTGTATGTCTTTTTTACTGGGTGTCAGTGTGTGTCTGTCTTACTTGGTTTCAGTGTATGTCTTTGTGACTGCGTATCAGTGTTTCTCTGTGTTACTGGGTGTCAGTGTGTGTCTGTGTTACTTGGTGTAAGTGTGTGTCTGTGTTACTTGGTGTCCGTGTGTGTCTGTGTTACCTGGTGTAAGTGTGTGTCTATGTTACTTGGTGTCCGTGTGTGTCTGTGTTACTGGGTGTCAGTGTATGTCTTTGTTCCTGGGTGTCAGTATATCTCTTTGTTACTTGGTTTAAGTGTGTGTCTCTGTTACTGGGTATCAGTGTCTGTCTTTTGTACTTGGTGTAAGTGTGTGTCTGTGCTACTGGGTATCAGTGCATGTCTTTGTTACTTGTTGTCATTGTATGTCTGTGTTACTTGGTGGAAGTGTGTGTCTGTGTTACTGGGTGTCAGTGTATGTCTTTGTTACTTGGTGTCAGTGTATGTCAAATTACTTGGTGTAAGTGGATGTCTTTGTTATTTGGTGTAATTGTCAGTCTTTGTTACTTGGTGTCAGTGTATGTCTTTGTTACTTGGTGTCAGTGTGTGTCTTTTTTACTGGGTGTCAGTGTGTGTCTGTGTTACTTGGTGTCAGTGCATGTCTTTGCTCCTGGGTGTCTGTGTATGTCTTTGTTACTTGGTGTAAGTGTTTGTCTGTGTTACTGGGTATCAGTGTCTGTCTTTTTTACTTGGTGTAAGTGTGTGTCTGTGTTACTGGTTATCAGTGCATGTCTTTGTTACTTGGTGTCATTGTATGTCTGTGTTACATGGTGTAAGTGTGTGTCTGTGTTACTGGGTGTCAGTGTATGTCTTTGTTACTTGGTGTCTGTGTATGTCAAAATACTTGGTGTAAGTCTAAGTCTTTGTTACTTGGTGTAATTGTCTGTCTTTGTTACTTGGTGTAAGTGTATGTCTTTGTTACTGGGTGTAAGTGTGTGTCTGTGTTACTGGGTGTCAGAGTATGTCTTTGTTACTGGGTGTAAGTGTGTGTCTGTGTTACTGGGTATCAGTGTCTGTCTTTTTTACTTGGTGTAAATGTGTGTCTGTGTTACTGGGTATCAATGTATGTCTTTGTTACTTGGTGTCATTGTATATCTGTGTTACTTGGTGTAAGTGTGTGTCTTGTGTTACTGGGTATCAGTGTATGTCTTTGTTACTTGGTGTCAGTGTTTGTCAAAATACTTGGTGTAAGTGTATGTCTTTGTTACTTGGTGTAATTGTCTGTCTTTGTTACTTGGTGTCAGTGTATGTCTGTGTTACTTGGTGTAAGTGTGCGTCTTAGTTACTTGTTGTCATTGTATGTCTGTGTTACTTGGTGTAAGTGTGTGTCTTTGTTACTGGGTGTCAGTGTTTGTCTTTGTTACTTGGTGTCAGTGTATGTCAAATTACTTGGTGTAAGTGTATGTCTTTGTTATTTGGTGTAATTGTCTGTCTTTGTTACTTGGTGTCAGTGTATGTCTGTGTTACTTGGTGTAAGTGTGTTTCTTTGTTACTTGGTGTAAGTGTATGTCTTTGTTACTTGGTGTCAGTGTATGTCTGTGTTACTTGGTGTAAGTGTGTGTCTTTGTTACTTGGTGTCAGTGTATGTCTTTGTTACTTGGTGTCAGTGTGTGTCTTTGTTACTTGGTGTCAGTGTGTGTCTGTGTTACTGGGTATCAGTGTATGTCTTTGTGACTTGGTATCAGTGTATGTCTTTGTGACTTGGTGTCAGTGTATGTGTTTTTTTACTGTGTGTAAGTGTGTGTCTGCGTTACTGGGTATCAGTGCATGTCTTTGTTACTGGGTGTCAGTGTATGTCAAAATACTTGGTGTAAGTGTATTTCTTTGTTACTTGGTGTAATTGTCTGTCTTTGTTACTTGGTGTCAGTGTTTGTCTGTGTTACTTGGTGTAAGTGTGTGTCTTTGATACTGGGCATCAGTGTATGTCTTTGTGACTTGGTATCAGTGTATGTCTTTGTGACTTGATGTCAGTGTATGTCTGTGTTACTGGGTGTCAGTGTGTGTTTGTTTGTGTTACTGGGTGTCAGTGTGTGTCTGTGACACTAGGTGTCAGTATTTAGTTTAGTTTAGAGATACAGCACTTTAACAGGTCCTTCGGCCCACCGAGTCTGTGCCGACCATCAACAACCCATTTATACTAATCCTACACGAATCCCGTATTCCTATCACATCCCCACCTATCCCTATATATTTCCCTACCACCTACCTATACTAGGGGAAATTTATGATGGCCAATTAACCTATCAACCTGCAAGTCTTTGGCATGTGGGAGGAAACCGGAGCACCGGGAGGAAACCCACGCAGACACAGGGAGAACTTGCAAACTTCGCAAAGGCAGTACCCAGAATCGAACCCGGGTCCCTGGAGCTGTGATGCTGCGGTGTTAAACACTGCGCCAATGTCCCCCCCGCAGTGTGTGCCTGTGTTACTGGGTATCAGTGTATGTCTTTGTTACTTGGTGTCAGTGTATGTCTGTGTTACTTGGTGTCAGTGTGTTTGTCTGTGTTACTGGTTGTCAGTGTGTGTCTGTGTTACTTGGTGTCATTGTATGTCTGTGTCACTTGGTGTAGGTGTGTGTCTGTGTTACTGGGTATCAGTGTCTGTCTTTGTCACTTGGTGTCAGTGTATGTCAAAATACTTGGTGTAAGTGTATGTCTTTGTTACTTGGTGTAAGTGTATGTCTTTGTTACTGGGTGTAAGTGTGTGTCTGTGTTACTGGGTGTCAGAGTATGTCTTTGTTACTGGGTGTAAGTGTGTGTCTGTGTTACTGGGTATCAGTGTCTGTCTTTTTTACTTGGTGTAAATGTGTGTCTGTGTTACTGGGTATCAGTGTATGTCTTTGTTACTTGGTGTCATTGTATATCTGTGTTACTTGGTGTAAGTGTGTGTCTTGTGTTACTGGGTATCAGTGTATGTCTTTGTTACTTGGTGTCAGTGTTTGTCAAAATACTTGGTGTAAGTGTATGTCTTTGTTACTTGGTGTAATTGTCTGTCTTTGTTACTTGGTGTCAGTGTATGTCTGTGTTACTTGGTGTAAGTGTGCGTCTTAGTTACATGGTGTAAGTGTATGTCTTTGTTACTTGGTGTCAGTGTATGTCTTTGTTCCTTAGTGTCAGTGTGTGTCTGTGTTACTGGGCATCCGTGTATGTCTTTGTGGCGTGGTATCAGTGTATGTCTTTGTGACTTGGTGTCAGTGTATGTCTTTTTTACTGGGTGTCAGTGTGTGTCTGTCTTACTTGGTTTCAGTGTTTGTCTTTGTGACTGTGTATCAGTGTTTCTCTGTGTTACTTGGTGTCAGTGTGTGTCTTTTTTACTGGGTGTCAGTGTGTGTCTGTGTTACTTGGTGTCAGTGCATGTCTTTGTTCCTGGGTGTCAGTGTATGTCTTTGTTACTTGGTGTAAGTGTGTGTCTGTGTTACTTGGTGTCCGTGTGTGTCTGTGTTACCTGGTGTTAGTGTTTGTCTATGTTACTTGGTGTCCGTGTGTGTCTGTGTTACTGGGTGTCAGTGTATGTCTTTGTTCCTGGGTGTCAGTATATGTCTTTGTTACTTGTTTTAAGTGTGTGTCTGTGTTACTGGGTATCAGTGTCTGTCTTTTGTACTTGGTGTAAGTGTGTGTCTGTGCTACTGGGTATCAGTGCATGTCTTTGTTACTTGTTGTCATTGTATGTCTGTGTTACTTGGTGTAAGTGTGTGTCTGTGTTACTGCGTGTCAGTGTATGTCTTTGTTACTTGGTGTCAGTGTATGTCAAATTACTTGGTGTAAGTGTATGTCTTTGTTATTTGGTGTAATTGTCTGTCTTTGTTACTTGGTGTCAGTGTATGTCTTTGTTACTTGGTGTCAGTGTGTGTCTTTTTTACTGGGTGTCAGTGTGTGTCTGTGTTACTTGGTGTCAGTGCATGTCTTTGTTCCTGGGTGTCAGTGTATGTCTTTGTTACTTGGTGTAAGTGTGTGTCTGTGTTACTGGGTATCAGTGTCTGTCTTTTTTACTTGGTGTAAGTGTGTGTCTGTGTTACTGGTTATCAGTGCATGTCTTTGTTACTTGGTGTCATTGTATGTCTGTGTTACATGGTGTAAGTGTGTGTCTGTGTTACTGGGTATCAGTGTATGTCTTTGTTACTTGGTGTCTGTGTATGTCAAAATACTTGGTGTAAGTCTAAGTCTTTGTTACTTGGTGTAATTGTCTGTCTTTGTTACTTGGTGTAAGTGTATGTCTTTGTTACTGGGTGTAAGTGTGTGTCTGTGTTACTGGGTATCAGTGTCTGTCTTTTTTACTTGGTGTAAATGTGTGTCTGTGTTACTGGGTATCAGTGTATGTCTTTGTTACTTGGTGTCATTGTATATCTGTGTTACTTGGTGTAAGTGTGTGTCTTGTGTTACTGGGTATCAGTGTATGTCTTTGTTACTTGGTGTCAGTGTTTGTCAAAATACTTGGTGTAAGTGTATGTCTTTGTTACTTGGTGTAGTTGTCTGTCTTTGTTACTTGGTGTCAGTGTATGTCTGTGTTACTTGGTGTAAGTGTGCGTCTTAGTTACTGGGTGTCAGTGTATGTCTTTGTTACTTGGTGTCAGTGTATGTCTTTGTTCCTTAGTGTCAGTGTGTGTCTGTGTTACTGGGCATCCGTGTATGTCTTTGTGACTTGGTGTCAGTGTATGTCTTTTTTACTGGGTGTCAGTGTGTGTCTGTCTTACTTGGTTTCAGTGTATGTCTTTGTGACTGCGTATCAGTGTTTCTCTGTGTTACTGGGTGTCAGTGTGTGTCTGTGTTACTTGGTGTAAGTGTGTGTCTGTGTTACTTGGTGTCCGTGTGTGTCTGTGTTACCTGGTGTAAGTGTGTGTCTATGTTACTTGGTGTCCGTGTGTGTCTGTGTTACTGGGTGTCAGTGTATGTCTTTGTTCCTGGGTGTCAGTATATCTCTTTGTTACTTGGTTTAAGTGTGTGTCTCTGTTACTGGGTATCAGTGTCTGTCTTTTGTACTTGGTGTAAGTGTGTGTCTGTGCTACTGGGTATCAGTGCATGTCTTTGTTACTTGTTGTCATTGTATGTCTGTGTTACTTGGTGGAAGTGTGTGTCTGTGTTACTGGGTGTCAGTGTATGTCTTTGTTACTTGGTGTCAGTGTATGTCAAATTACTTGGTGTAAGTGGATGTCTTTGTTATTTGGTGTAATTGTCAGTCTTTGTTACTTGGTGTCAGTGTATGTCTTTGTTACTTGGTGTCAGTGTGTGTCTTTTTTACTGGGTGTCAGTGTGTGTCTGTGTTACTTGGTGTCAGTGCATGTCTTTGCTCCTGGGTGTCTGTGTATGTCTTTGTTACTTGGTGTAAGTGTTTGTCTGTGTTACTGGGTATCAGTGTCTGTCTTTTTTACTTGGTGTAAGTGTGTGTCTGTGTTACTGGTTATCAGTGCATGTCTTTGTTACTTGGTGTCATTGTATGTCTGTGTTACATGGTGTAAGTGTGTGTCTGTGTTACTGGGTGTCAGTGTATGTCTTTGTTACTTGGTGTCTGTGTATGTCAAAATACTTGGTGTAAGTCTAAGTCTTTGTTACTTGGTGTAATTGTCTGTCTTTGTTACTTGGTGTAAGTGTATGTCTTTGTTACTGGGTGTAAGTGTGTGTCTGTGTTACTGGGTGTCAGAGTATGTCTTTGTTACTGGGTGTAAGTGTGTGTCTGTGTTACTGGGTATCAGTGTCTGTCTTTTTTACTTGGTGTAAATGTGTGTCTGTGTTACTGGGTATCAATGTATGTCTTTGTTACTTGGTGTCATTGTATATCTGTGTTACTTGGTGTAAGTGTGTGTCTTGTGTTACTGGGTATCAGTGTATGTCTTTGTTACTTGGTGTCAGTGTTTGTCAAAATACTTGGTGTAAGTGTATGTCTTTGTTACTTGGTGTAATTGTCTGTCTTTGTTACTTGGTGTCAGTGTATGTCTGTGTTACTTGGTGTAAGTGTGCGTCTTAGTTACTTGTTGTCATTGTATGTCTGTGTTACTTGGTGTAAGTGTGTGTCTTTGTTACTGGGTGTCAGTGTTTGTCTTTGTTACTTGGTGTCAGTGTATGTCAAATTACTTGGTGTAAGTGTATGTCTTTGTTATTTGGTGTAATTGTCTGTCTTTGTTACTTGGTGTCAGTGTATGTCTGTGTTACTTGGTGTAAGTGTGTTTCTTTGTTACTTGGTGTAAGTGTATGTCTTTGTTACTTGGTGTCAGTGTATGTCTGTGTTACTTGGTGTAAGTGTGTGTCTTTGTTACTTGGTGTCAGTGTATGTCTTTGTTACTTGGTGTCAGTGTGTGTCTTTGTTACTTGGTGTCAGTGTGTGTCTGTGTTACTGGGTATCAGTGTATGTCTTTGTGACTTGGTATCAGTGTATGTCTTTGTGACTTGGTGTCAGTGTATGTGTTTTTTTACTGTGTGTAAGTGTGTGTCTGCGTTACTGGGTATCAGTGCATGTCTTTGTTACTGGGTGTCAGTGTATGTCAAAATACTTGGTGTAAGTGTATTTCTTTGTTACTTGGTGTAATTGTCTGTCTTTGTTACTTGGTGTCAGTGTTTGTCTGTGTTACTTGGTGTAAGTGTGTGTCTTTGATACTGGGCATCAGTGTATGTCTTTGTGACTTGGTATCAGTGTATGTCTTTGTGACTTGATGTCAGTGTATGTCTGTGTTACTGGGTGTCAGTGTGTGTTTGTTTGTGTTACTGGGTGTCAGTGTGTGTCTGTGACACTAGGTGTCAGTATTTAGTTTAGTTTAGAGATACAGCACTTTAACAGGTCCTTCGGCCCACCGAGTCTGTGCCGACCATCAACAACCCATTTATACTAATCCTACACGAATCCCGTATTCCTATCACATCCCCACCTATCCCTATATATTTCCCTACCACCTACCTATACTAGGGGAAATTTATGATGGCCAATTAACCTATCAACCTGCAAGTCTTTGGCATGTGGGAGGAAACCGGAGCACCGGGAGGAAACCCACGCAGACACAGGGAGAACTTGCAAACTTCGCAAAGGCAGTACCCAGAATCGAACCCGGGTCCCTGGAGCTGTGATGCTGCGGTGTTAAACACTGCGCCAATGTCCCCCCCGCAGTGTGTGCCTGTGTTACTGGGTATCAGTGTATGTCTTTGTTACTTGGTGTCAGTGTATGTCTGTGTTACTTGGTGTCAGTGTGTTTGTCTGTGTTACTGGTTGTCAGTGTGTGTCTGTGTTACTTGGTGTAAGTGTGTGTCTTTGTTACTTGGTGTGCTTGTGTGTCTGCGTTACTGGGTGTCAGTGTATGTCTTTGTTACTGGGTGTCAGTGTATGTCTTTGTTACTTGGTGTAAGTGTGTGTCTTTGTTACTGGGTATCAGTGCATGTCTTTGTTACTTGGTGTCATTGTATGTCTGTGTCACTTGGTGTAGGTGTGTGTCTGTGTTACTGGGTATCAGTGTCTGTCTTTGTCACTTGGTGTCAGTGTATGTCAAAATACTTGGTGTAAGTGTATGTCTTTGTTACTTTGTTGTAATTGTCTGTCTTTGTTAAAAGGTGTCAGTGTATGTCTGTGTTACTTGGTGTAAGTGTGTGTCTTTGTTACTTGGTGTAAGTGTATGTCTTTGTTACGTGCTGTCAGTGTATGTCTGTGTTACTTGGTGTAAGTGTGTGTCTTTGTTACTGGGCATCAGTGTATGTCTTTGTGACTTGGTATCAGTGTCTGTCTTTGTGACTTGATGTCAGTGTATGTCTTTTTTACTTGGTGTCAGTGTATGTCTTTGTTACTGTGTATCAGTGTTTCTCTGTGTTACTAGGTGTCAGTGTGTGTTTGTTGGTGTTACTGGATGTCAGTGTGTGTCTGTGACACGAGGTGTCAGTATTTAGTTTAGTTCAGAGATACAGCACTTAAACAGGCCCTTCGGCCCACTGTGTCTGTGCCGACCATCAACAACCCATTTATACTAATCCTGCACTAATCCCGTATTCCTATCACATCCCCACCTATCCCTATATATTTCCCTACGACCTACCTATACTAGGGGCAATTTATGATGGCCAATTAACCTATCAACCTGCAAGGTTTTGGCATGTGGGAGGAAACCGGAGCACCGGGAGGCAACCCACTCAGACACAGGGAGAACTTGCAAACTCCGCAAAGGCAGTACCCAGAATCGAACCCGGGTCCCTGGAGCTGTGAGGCTGCGGTAAAGGCATTACCCAGAATCGAACCCGTGTCCCTGGAGCTGTGAGGCTGCGGTGCTAACCACTGCGCCATTGTGCACCCCCAACCCAGTGTCTGCCTGTGTTACTGGGTATCAGTGTATGTCTTTGTTACTTGGTGTCAGTGTATGTCTGTGTTACTTGGTGTCAGTGTGTTTGTCTGTGTTACTGGGTGTCAGTGTGTGTCTGTGTTACTTGGTGTAAGTGTGTGTCTTTGTTACTTGGTGTGCTTGTGTGTCTGTGTTACTGGGTGTCAGTGTATGTCTTTGTTACTGGGTGACAGTGTATGTCTTTGTTACTTGGTGTAAGAGTGTGTCTGTGTTACTGGGTATCAGTGTCTGTCTTTTTTACTTGGAGTAAGTGTGTGTCTTTGTTACTGGGTATCAGTGCTTGTCTTTGTTACTGGGTGTCAGTGTATGTCTTTGTTACTTGGCGTAAGTGTGTGTCTGTGTTACTTGGTATCAGCGTATGTCTTTGTTACTTGGTGTCAGTGTATGTCAAAATACTTGGTGTAAGTGTATGTCTTTGTTACTTGGTGTCAGTGTATGTCTGTGTTACTTGGTGTAAGTGTGTGTCTTTGTTACTTGGTGTAAGTGTATGTCTTTGTTTATTGGTCTCAGTGTATGTATTTGTTACTTGGTGTCAGTGTGTGTCTGTGTTACTGGGTATCAGTGTATGTCTTTGTGACTTGGTGTCAGTGTATGTGTTTTTTACTGTGTGTAAGTGTGTGTCTGCGTTACTGGGTATCAGTGCATGTCTTTGTTACTGGGTGTCAGTGCATGTCAAAATACTTGGTGTAAGTGTATTTCTTTGTTACTTGGTGTAATTGTCTGTCTTTGTTACTTGGTGTCAGTGTATGTCTGTGCTACTTGGTGTAAGTGTGTGTCTTTGATACTGGGCATCAGTGTATGTCTTTGTGACTTGGTATCAGTGTATGTCTTTGTGACTTGATGTCAGTGTCTGTCTGTGTTCCTGGGTGTCAGTGTGTGTTTGTTTGTGTTACTGGGTGTCAGTGTGTGTCTGTGACACTAGGTGTCAGTATTTAGTTTCGTTTAGAGATACAGCACTGAAACAGGCCCTTCGGCCCACCGTGTCTGTGCCGACCATCTACAACCCATTTATACTAATCCTACACGAATCCCGTATTCCTATCACATCCCCACCTATCCCTATATATTTCTCTACCACCTACCAATACTAGGGGCAATTTCTGATGGCCAATTAACCTATCAACCTGCTAGTCTTTGGCATGTGGGACGAAACCGGAGCACCGGGAGGAAACCCACGCAGACACAGGGAGAACATGCAAACTTCGCAAAGGCACTACCCAGAATCGAACCCGGGTCCCTGGAGCTGTGATGCTGCGGTGCTAAACACTGCGCCAATGTCCCCCCCGCAGTGTGTGCCTGTGTTACTGGGTATCAGTGTATGTCTTTGTTACTTGGTGTCAGTGTATGTCAAAATACTTGGTGTAAGTGTATGTCTTTGTTACTTGGTGTAATTGTCTGTCTTTGTTACTTGGTGTCAGTGTATGTCTGTGTTACTTGGTGTAAGTGTGTGTCTTTGTTACTTGGTGTAAGTGTATGTCTTTGTTTATTGGTTTCAGTGTATGTCTTTGTTACTTGGTGTCAGTGTGTGTCTGTGTTACTGGGTATCAGTGTATGTCTTTGTGACTTGGTATCAGTGTATGTCTTTGTGACTTGGTGTCAGTGTATGTGTTTTTTTACTGTGTGTAAGTGTGTGTCTGCGTTACTGGGTATCAGTGCATGTCTTTGTTACTGGGTGTCAGTGTATGTCAAAATACTTGGTGTAAGTGTATTTCTTTGTTACTTGGTGTAATTGTCTGTCTTTGTTACTTGGTGTCAGTGTATGTCTGTGTTACTTGGTGTAAGTGTGTGTCTTTGATACTGGGCATCAGTGTATGTCTTTGTGACTTGGTATCAGTGTATGTCTTTGTGACTTGATGTCAGTGTATGTCTGTGTTACTGGGTGTCAGTGTGTGTTTGTTTGTGTTACTTGGTGTCAGTGTGTGTCTGTGACACTAGGTGTCAGTATTTAGTTTAGTTTAGAGATATAGCACTTGAACAGGTCCTTCGGCCCACCGAGTCTTTGCCGACCATCAACAACCCATTTATACTAATCCTACACGAATCCCGTATTCCTATCACATCCCCACCTATCCCTATATATTTCCCTACCACCTACCTATACTAGGGGAAATTTATGATGGCCAATTAACCTATCAACCTGCAAATCTTTGGCATGTGGGAGGAAACCGGAGCACCGGGAGGAAACCCACGCAGACACAGGGAGAACTTGCAAACTTCGCAAAGGCAGTACCCAGAATCGAACCCGGGTCCCTGGAGCTGTGATGCTGCGGTGTTAAACACTGCGCCAATGTCCCCCCCGCAGTGTGTGCCTGTGTTACTGGGTATCAGTGTATGTCTTTGTTACTTGGTGTCAGTGTATGTCTGTGTTACTTGGTGTCAGTGTGTTTGTCTGTGTTACTGGGTGTCAGTGTGTGTCTGTGTTACTTGGTGTAAGTGTGTGTCTTTGTTACTTGGTGTGCTTGTGTGTCTGCGTTACTGGGTGTCAGTGTATGTCTTTGTTACTGGGTGTCAGTGTATGTCTTTGTTACTTGGTGTAAGTGTGTGTCTTTGTTACTGGGTATCAGTGCATGTCTTTGTTACTTGGTGTCATTGTATGTCTGTGTCACTTGGTGTAGGTGTGTGTCTGTGTTACTGGGTATCAGTGTCTGTCTTTGTCACTTGGTGTCAGTGTATGTCAAAATACTTGGTGTAAGTGTATGTCTTTGTTACTTGGTGTAATTGTCTGTCTTTGTTAAATGGTGTCAGTGTATGTCTGTGTTACTTGGTGTAAGTGTGTGTCTTTGTTACTTGGTGTAAGTGTATGTCTTTGTTACGTGTTGTCAGTGTATGTCTGTGTTACTTGGTGTAAGTGTGTGTCTTTGTTACTGGGCATCAGTGTATGTCTTTGTGACTTGGTATCAGTATATGTCTTTGTGACTTGATGTCAGTGTATGTCTTTTTTACTTGGTGTCAGTGTATGTCTTTGTTACTGTGTATCAGTGTTTCTCTGTGTTACTAGGTGTCAGTGTGTGTTTGTTGGTGTTACTGGATGTCAGTGTGTGTCTGTGACACGAGGTGTCAGTATTTAGTTTAGTTTAGAGATACAGCACTTAAACAGGCCCTTCGGCCCACTGTGTCTGCGCCGACCATCAACAACCCATTTATACTAATCCTACACTAATCCCGTATTCCTATCACATCCCCACCTATCCCTATATATTTCCCTACGACCTACCTATACTAGGGGCAATTTATGATGGCCAATTAACCTATCAACCTGCAAGGTTTTGGCATGTGGGAGGAAACCGGAGCACCGGGAGGCAACCCACTCAGACACAGGGAGAACTTGCAAACTCCGCAAAGGCAGTACCCAGAATCGAACCCGGGTCCCTGGAGCTGTGAGGCTGCGGTAAAGGCAGTACCCAGAATCGAACCCGTGTCCCTGGAGCTGTGAGGCTGCGGTGCTAACCACTGCGCCATTGTGCACCCCCAACCCAGTGTCTGCCTGTGTTACTGGGTATCAGTGTATGTCTTTGTTACTTGGTGTCAGTGTATGTCTGTGTTACTTGGTGTCAGTGTGTTTGTCTGTGTTACTGGGTGTCAGTGTGTGTCTGTGTTACTTGGTGTAAGTGTGTGTCTTTGTTACTTGGTGTGCTTGTGTGTCTGTGTTACTGGGTGTCAGTGTATGTCTTTGTTACTGGGTGACAGTGTATGTCTTTGTTACTTGGTGTAAGTGTGTGTCTGTGTTAATGGGTATCAGTGTCTGTCTTTTTTACTTGGAGTAAGTGTGTGTCTTTGTTACTGGGTATCAGTGCTTGTCTTTGTTACTGGGTGTCAGTGTATGTCTTTGTTACTTGGCGTAAGTGTGTGTCTGTGTTACTTGGTATCAGCGTATGTCTTTGTTACTTGGTGTCAGTGTATGTCAAAATACTTGGTGTAAGTGTATGTCTTTGTTACTTGGTGTCAGTGTATGTCTGTGTTACTTGGTGTAAGTGTGTGTCTTTGTTACTTGGTGTAAGTGTATGTCTTTGTTTATTGGTCTCAGTGTATGTCTTTGTTACTTGGTGTCAGTGTGTGTCTGTGTTACTGGGTATCAGTGTATGTCTTTGTGACTTGGTGTCAGTGTATGTGTTTTTTACTGTGTGTAAGTGTGTGTCTGCGTTACTGGGTATCAGTGCATGTCATTGTTACTGAGTGTCAGTGTATGTCAAAATACTTGGTGTAAGTGTATTTCTTTGTTACTTGGTGTAATTGTCTGTCTTTGTTACTTGGTGTCAGTGTATGTCTGTGCTACTTGGTGCAAGTGTGTGTCTTTGATACTGGGCATCAGTGTATGTCTTTGTGACTTGGTATCAGTGTATGTCTTTGTGACTTGATGTCAGTGTCTGTCTGTGTTCCTGGGTGTCAGTGTGTGTTTGTTTGTGTTACTGGGTGTCAGTGTGTGTCTGTGACACTAGGTGTCAGTATTTAGTTTCGTTTAGAGATACAGCACTGAAACAGGCCCTTCGGCCCACCGTGTCTGTGCCGACCATCAACAACCCATTTATACTAATCCTACACGAATCCGGTATTCCTATCAATTCCCCACCTATCCCTATATATTTCTCTACCACCTACCAATACTAGGGGCAATTTATGATGGCCAATTAACCTATCAACCTGCAAGTCTTTGGCATGTGGGAGGAAACCGGAGCACCGGGAGGAAACCCACGCAGACACAGGGAGAACTTGCAAACTTCGCAAAGGCACTACCCAGAATCGAACCCGGGTCCCTGGAGCTGTGATGCTGCGGTGCTAAACACTGCGCCAATGTCCCCCCCGCAGTGTGTGCCTGTGTTACTGGGTATCAGTGTATGTCTTTGTTACTTGGTGTCAGTGTATGTCTGTGTTACTTGGTGTCAGTGTGTTTGTCTGTGTTACTGGGTGTCAGTGTGTGTCTGTGTTACTTGGTGTAAGTGTGTGTCTTTGTTACTTGGTGTGCTTGTGTGTCTGCGTTACTGGGTGTCAGTGTATGTCTTTCTTACTTGGTGTAAGTGTGTGTCTGTGTTACTGGGTATCAGTGTCTGTCTTTTTTACTTGGTGTAAGTGCGTGTCTTTGTTACTGGGTATCAGTGCATGTCTTTGTTACTTGGTGTCATTGTATGTCTGTGTTACTTGGTGTAGGTGTGTGTCTGTGTTACTGGGTATCAGTGTATGTCTTTGTCACTTGGTGTCAGTGTATGTCAAAATACTTGGTGTAAGTGTATGTCTTTGTTACTTGGTGTAATTGTCTGTCTTTGTTAAATGTTGTCAATGTATGTCTGTGTTACTTGGTGTAAGTGTGTGTCTTTGTTACTTGGTGTAAGTGTATGTCTTTGTTACTTGGTGTCAGTGTTTGTCTTTGTTACTTGGTGTCAGTGTGTGTCTGTTTTACTGGGCATCAGTGTATGTCTTTGTGACTTGGTATCAGTGTATGTCTTTTTTACTGGGTGTCAGTGTGTGTCTGTGTTACTTGGTGTCAGTGTATGTCTTTGTTACTGTGTATCAGTGTTTCTCTGTGTGACTGGGTGTCAGTCTGTGTTTGTTTGTGTTCCTGGGTGTCATTGTGTGTCTGTGACACTAGGTGTCAGCAGTTAGTTTAGTTTAGAGATACAGCACTTAAACAGGCCCATCGGCCCACCGAGTCTGTGCCGACCATCAACAACCCATTTATAATAATCCTACACTAATCCCGTATTCCTATCACAAAAGTGCCAGGCAATGACCATCTCCAACAAGAGAGAATCTAACCATCTCTCCTTGACATTCTGCATCATTACCATCGCTGAATCGCCCACTATCAACATCCTAGGGGCTACCATCGGCCAGAAACTAAACTGGAGTGGCCATATAAATACCGTGGCTGCAAGAGCAGATCAGAGGCTCGGAGTCCTGCGGCGACTAACTCACCTCCTGACTCCCCAAAGCCTGTCCACATCTACAAGGCACAAGTCAGGAGTGTGATGCAATACTCTCCACTTGCCTGGATGGGTGCAGCTTCAGTAACACTCAAGAAGCTCGTCACCATCCAGGACAAAGTAGCCCGCTTGATTGGCACCCCATCTACAAACATTCACTCCCTCCACCACCGACGTATAGTGGCAGCAGTGTGTACCATCTACAAGATGCACTGCAGCAATGTACCAAGGCTCCTTCGACAGCACCCTCCAAACCCGCGACCTCGACCAACTAGAAGGACAAGGGCAGCAAATACATGGGAACACAGCCACCTGCAAATTCCCCTGCAAGTCACACCCCATCCTGACTTGTAACTATATCACCGTTCCTTCATTGCCGCTGGGTCAAAATCCTGGAACTCCCTTCCGAACAGCACTGTGGGCATACCTACCCCAAATGGACTGCAGCGGTCAAGAAGGCAGCTCACCACTACAAGGGCAATTAATGATGGGCAAAAAATGCTGGCCTGGCCAGCGTCGCCCACATCTCATGAATGAATAAAAAAATATTGTTGAGGCCATCTTGGATGCCAGCTTTTTAAAAGATAAATCCAGGTTTCTAGCTTTCCTTTTTCAAAGTTAAATGTAGGTATACAACCGATGAATCAAAATTCCTCATTCAGTAAACCATGTTTTCTCGACAACAGTTATTAGAAAGGCAGTCTGTACTTAAAGATGCTCAGCCAAAAGGCATGCGAGTTGCTGAGTGAAGTGAGGATGTACATTGTAGAGGCACCAGCCATACCTTTTCTGACACACAGTGATGGTGTCAAGGGTCTGGAGAATTGCAAATCTTACACCATTGTACTAAGAAGGGTGTAAGGACAAGCCCATCGAATAGAGGCCAGCGAGTTAAAACTCGGTGCTGGGAAAACTTTAATAACAATTAACAATAACATTAACTGACTGGGACAAATGTGGATGAATTAAGGAAATCCAGCACGGATGTGTCGAAGTCAAATTGTGTTTAACTAATTTGATTGAGTACTTTCAGTGAATTAACAGAGCGGGTTGATGAGTGTTATGTAGTTGATGTGTTGTGCATGGACTTCCAAACAACATTTGATAAAGTGTCACTGAACAGGCTTGTCAGCAAAGGTGAAGCCCATGGAATAAAAGGGACAACGTTGACTGCATGACAGGAAGCAGAGACAGGTGGTGAAAGGTTGTTTATAGAACTGGAGGACGTTTACCCAGAGGTCATTACCAGGACTGCTACTTATCGTGATTTCTATTCGCCACTTGTACTTGAGTGAAAATTATACAATTTCAAAATTTGCAGTTGACACAAAACTTAGAAGTGCATTGCGCAGTGAGGAGGATAGTGAAAGACTTCAACTGGATATAGACAGCCTGGTGGATTAGACAGGCACGCGACAGATGAACATGAAGAGAAGTACACATTGATACATTTTCTCATGGCAGAGAGGACAGTCTGGAAAATAAAGGGTGTAATTTTAACGGGGCTGCAGCAACAGCGTGGATGCCTGTGCATAATTCGACAAAGGTGTCCGACATGTGGATAAGACTGTTAAAAATGACATGCTGTGTGACTGTCACAAAGGCAGACTATCGCTCCTTACCCTTCACAAACTTACTACACCCTGTGACAATGTTGGTGGTACCATTTTCCTCCACTATCTCTCCACTGTCGTCCAGCTGGAAGGAAATGCAGTTACCTTTTTATTATTTCATGGGATGTGGGCACTGCAGACCAGTTCAACGTTTATTGCCGATCACTAAACTGCCCTTGCGTCGGTGGTGGTGAGAAGCCTTCTGGCAGTCCATCTGCTGCGGGTACACCCACAGTGCTATTCGGAAGGGAATTTCAGGATTTTGACCCTGTGATAGTGAAGGAGCGATGATACATTTCCAAGTCAGGATATTGTGTGATTTGGAGGGGAACTTGCAGGTGGTGCTGTTTCCATGCATCTGCTGCCCTTTTCGGACAAGGTGATAGAGGTCCCGGTGTGGAAGCTGATGTCTAAGGAGCCTTGGTGATTTGCTGCAGTGCATCTTGTAGATGGTACACACTGCTGCTACTGAGCGATAGTGGTGGAGGGAGGGAATGATTATGGATAGGCTGTCGATCAAGCGGGCTGCGTTGTCCTGGAATATGTCTAACTTCCTGAGTACTGTTGGAGCTGCACCCATCCAGACAAGTGCACAGTATTAAATCACACTCCTGACTTGTGCCTTGTATGTGGTGGACAGGATTTGGGAAGTCAGGAAGTGAGTTACGCGCCGCAGAATTCTCAGCATCTGACCTGCACTTGTAGCAACAATATTTCTGTGGCTTGTCCAATTCGTCCCTCTGGTCAATAGCAACCTCTGGATATTAATATTGGGGAATTCATTGGTATGAATGCCGTTGAATGTGAAGGGAAATGGTTAGATTCTGTCTTGTTGGAGATGTGGCGACTAAGTTATTTGCCACTTATCAGCTAAAGCCTGAATGTTGTCCAGCTCTTGATGCATATAACGTGCTTCAGTATCTGAGGAGCTGCGAATGGTGCTGAACATTATACAATCATCAGTGAACATCCCTGCTTCTGACCTTATGAAGGAGGGAACGCCATTGTTAAAGCAGCTGAAGATCGGAGGGCCGAGAACTACCCTGAGGAATTCCTGTATTGTCTGGGAGCTGAGATGATTGAGCTCCAACAACCACAGCCATCTTCCTTCATGCTAGGTACGACTCCAACCAGCGGACAGTTTTCCACTTCACACCCGTTGACGTCTGTTTGGCTAGCTTCCATTCATATCTATAATCACAACAGAAAGTGCTGGAGATATTCAACTGGCCAGGCAACATTAGTGCAGGGAGAAGCAGAGTTAACGTTTCATGTTGATGACCTTTCATTAGAACTGACAATGGTTAGAAATAAAATAGGTTTTGATAAAGTGAAAGATGGGGAAGAACACGAAAAGGGACGTCCTGTGAAAGGGCCGACGGCAGGGAGATTAAATGACAAAGATGACATCAAACAAGACAAAGCGAGTGCTAACATTTGTTGTCAGAAACAAATCATTTGTCCAGAGAGAGTGTTAACGGTTGAATACTGAACTGCTCTTTCTGAAAGCACAGACATGAAAAACAAGTTTAAGACCAGGTGACGGTCTGAAATTGTTGAACTCAGTGTTGAGTCCAGAGACTCTAAAGTGTCAACTTGGAAGATGAGGCGCTGTTCCTCGAACTAGCATTCAGCTTCACTAGAAAACTGCAGTAGGCCGAGTTTCGAAATGTCGGAGTGGGAGCAGGGCTGTAAATTAAAATGGCAAATGACCCGAAGTTCAGGTTCATGTTTGTGGACTGAGTGGCAGCTTCTGCTAAGCGATCACCCAATCTGCATTTGATCTCCCCAATGTTTTTTTTACTCGTTCATGGGATGCGGGCGTTGCTGGCTAGGACATCATTTGCTACCCAGAGGAGCGGAGAAATTAAGGCGCTGACCGATGGCAATGAAATGATCAAGAGCAGCTATGAGACCAGAGGGAGGGGTCCAGGTGGAGGGAGAATGCTGGAGGTGGGCGAATGGGTCTACTGATTGGGAGAGAGCTCCTGGTCAAAGAAATGAGCCCGGAGACGGTGGAAGAAACGCTCAACGTAATTGCGACCGTGAAATTCATTGAGGTGGGGTTGTAAGAGGATGAAACTGAGTCTTTTGTTAAGTACATATCTTTCAGCGTCAGAGAGGGAAGACCAGGGCTATTGTGAATACATTACAACCGGTCAGATTAGAAGCAGTGATGGGGTTGCTTTCCTTGACAGGAAGAAAAGCTTTTTGTTAAAGTGTCGGATAAGCGAAGTATGAAATAAATTTGTGGAGCGTGTCTTATCTATTTAATCATATAGAGAGAAACACTTGCAATGACTTCTCTTCCTGCTCCTGTACCGTTAGCTCTGTTTTTCCACATGGATCTATTTGTCACCCCATCCTATTGCTCATCTACATGCTGCCCCTTGGTGTCATCATCCGAGAGCACAATATAACTTTTCACATATATACTGCTGACACAGAGTTCGACCTCACCCTCGACCCCTCCACTGTCTCTAAAATATCAGGTGTATTATCCAACATCCACTACTGGATTTGCAAACATTTCCTCCTGTAAAATATAGGAAAGACTGAAACCATTGTCTTTTGTCTCTGTTACAATCTGTGCGCTCTCACCATTGATTCCATCCCTCTCCTTGGCAAAAGTCTGAGGCTGAACCAGAATATTTGTAACTTTTGTGTCACATCTGATTCCGAGATGAGCTTTCAACCAGGTATCTGCACCATCACTGAGACGATACGTTTCCACTTCCATAACATCACACGATTCCGCCCCTGTCTCAGTTGTTCTGGGGCTGAAACTCTCATCCATACCTTTGTTACCGTTAGACTTTGTTATTCCAACGCTTTCCTGGTTGGCCTCCCACATTCTGCCCTCTGTAAACTTTAGGTCATCAAAACCTCTGCTGCCAGTGTCCGAACATGCTCGAAATGCCGTTCACCCAGCACCTTTGTGCTTGCTGTTACACATTGTCTCCCAGTTAAAAGACTTCTCGATTTTAAACTGCTCGTTCTTATTTGAAAATCCCTCTGTGGCCTGGATCCTCCCTATCTCTGCAAACTCCTTAAGGCCTACAACCCTCCGAACTATCTTCACTCCTCCAATTCCGTTCTCCTTAGCATCCCCAATCATCATTGCTCGATGATTGATGACCATGCCTTCAGCAGCCTCTGCCTTGAACTCTGCAATAGCCTCCCGTCAATTTTCTACCTCTCTACCGCTGTTTGCTCCTTTAAGACACTCCATTAAATCTACCTCTTTCACCAAGCTTTTGGTCGCCTGCCCTAATGTCTCCATATATGGATCGGTAACATATTTTGTTTTATAATGCCTCTGTGAAGAGACTTGGAATATTTAATTACATTAAAGGTGCTATGTAAAAGAAGTTGCTGTTGAAGTTTGCCAGATATGATTTGGCATTCGCATATCCATGCTACTTGCCACATATCATCCCATGTTTCTTTTCGAACAATGATTACTTTTCTCCCGGTAGTGACTTCTAGAACCTTCGACACCAGCAATGTTAGATTGTTCAGTAAATACAGGGTTTATCCAACCTTTGTTTTGTTTTCGACAGTGTATAACATTTGCAACCCTCCAGTCTTCTGTCATCACTCTCATATCCAAGGAGGATTGGAAAATTCTGGCTTCTGCCTCTGCTATTTCCACCAGCCCTTCCCTCAGTAACCCTTAAACATTCCATCCAGACTGGATGAATATTCCACTTTATTGTGGTACAAAAGGTGTTGGATTGAAAAGGGTTAACTGCATCTGTTTGTTCAGTCACTGTAATTAATGCCAATCTCCTCGGACACTAATTGTGTCACTGAAGGGTTTCCCTCTTCCATTAATAAGGAGCTCCTTTACATGTGTTATCCCATAGTGTCAGTGAGAGCATCAGCCTCAGCACCAACTGGGAGCAGTGGCTCCAGAGAGAGGGAAAGTGTAGTTCAGAATCTGAGAACAATAGATTGGAATGTTACAACAATGGATCAGAATCTGAGAACATTAGACTGGAAAGTTACAACAATGGGCAAGAGTTTATCATGGTCTCATTACATGCTTCATACGTATGGTTCACATGTGTTAACACTTGGGATCTATCACATACTGTTGATTATGCAATGCATTTATTACCCAATTCTTGCTGTTGTTGATGTCCCTGGCAAGTCTCTCTATACATCTTATTAACCATGTTCAACTGCATTACTGCTTCTGTAATTTACCTGCTAACCTTGCTGCTGTTGTTATTCCTCGTATACCTATATTTCTAGCTGTTTGCGCTATATATCATTCCTCACTGTATTATAGCTATTGGACTTTACTGTTGTTGCTGCCACTCCTAATTCTCTATTTCCAGCGAGGAGATCTGTAAACCCTGTCTCACTGAAATACTGTTCTTGCAATTTAAATTTTGGGAAGACTGTAGAGAGTGTCATCGGTCTCCATCAAAACTCCGTCCCTTATCCATGAAATACCATACCCTTACTGATCAATGTCTGAGGCTGGACTGGACTTTTTACAGCCTCTGTATTTTATTGATCTCTGAGCTGATTTCATCTCCATATTCTATCTTTCACCAATCCTGCCGACTACCACCTCTGTAAAATCATCCGTCTCCACCTCTGCCTCAGCCCATCTGTTTCATAAACCCTCATCCGTGTCTTTGTTTAAATGCACATTTGACTATTCCAATTCTATCCTGGTCACCCTCCCAGTTAAATAGCTCCATAAACCACAGCCTATCCAGACCTCTGCTGTCTGTCTCCTAACTCACAGCAATTCCCGATCTCCCATCACCTCCCAGCTCACTGATTGACATTGGCTCGCCGGTCTGACAGCACCTTAATTTTAATATTCTCATTCTTGTGTTTGAATTCCTCCATTGACTCACCCCGCCCGATTATCCCATTCCCCTGCCCATTTCACTCTTCCTGCAAAACTTATGCCTGTGAGTCTTTTGCCAATTCCCTTAATAAAGTGAGTTGCTTTCCCTTTCTATCTCCCCTGGCTGTGATTTTTACTCCGTGGCGCCTCTGGTGCCAGTGTTCCAAAATCCTGGATCTTCCAGTGTGGCCTGCACAGTGCCCCATGCTGGGCAGGAATATAGCTGTGGGCGTACTGTGCGTGTACTGGCAGTATGAGAGGGGGCGGGGTTGAATTGATGTCAATGAGCTATTCCAGCAGCTTTGACGCACGTCTTTGAAAGTTGCACTGTGCATGTCCACTGACCACCTGTGTTAGCCATTCTCATCTGGTCTTGCATTCAGCAGCACGAGGGCTGCGTTCTAGTGTTATTTAAAAGGACCAGGCCACCAACTTACAGGTGAGGGACTTTTGACCTACTGCTGCTATTGTAAAGTTAGTGGAGGTGTTGTGGATGGTTTTCTGGAGGTTGTGTTGTGAGCTGCTGCAAACATTCAGGGAGGACAGATGATTTGGTGACCAAACCCTGCACGAGGTCTGGTGACTGTAGTTACATTGTATTTGCGTCTGTAACAAGACGAACAAATGGGGCAGAGACTGCAGAGCGGGGAAGCTCTGTCAAGAGGGTCGAAGCAGGGGCTCTGCCCTACTCATGCCGGGTTTTTCAACAGCACCTTTCCAACCTACTCCTATCCCAGGAGCAGTATGTGAGGTGACTCTGATTCAATAAGGATGTGTCACCTCTTGCAAAATGATCTGGAGCCTCACACCAGGGTGAAGACTGAACTGCCAGTGACCATTAAGGTCACAGTTTCATTGAATTCTATGCATTTGGATCTTTGCAGGCAGTGCGTGTGCTGCATACAACATCGAGTTGTCGACATTGATTGAGTCATAGAGTCATATAAAGAGGCCATTCGGACACTCCATGGCAGCTCTCAATGGAACAATTGAGTCAGTCCCACTGCCCCGCTCAATCCATGTAGCCCTGCATGGTTATTTCATGCAGGTGACCCTCCGGATTCATTTATAAATCATTGATTGTCTCGGCTTGCACCACCCTCCAGGGCAGTGAGTTCCAAGTCATTACTGTCCACTGCATAAACCAATGTTCTTCCTCACTTTCCCCCTGCATCACTTATCCAAAACCTTCATCTGTGTCACCTAGTCCGTGTTTCATCAGTTAATGGGAACAGTTTTTCCTTGTTTGTCTTTTCGAAGACTATCATAATCTTGTACACCTCTGTTTAATCTTTCTCAATCTCCTTTACTCCAGGGAGAGCACTGCAGGAGTCGACAAACTAACCTTGTAACTAAACCTCTCCCCCAACCCTGGATCCATTCTGGTAAATCTCGTCGAAACCCTCACGAGGGCGTTCACATCCTTCCAAAAGTGCGGTAAGCAGAACTGGACACAGTCTTCCAGGGGGCCTGAGCAAAGTTTTATAGAGTTTCAGCATTAGCTCCCTGCTTTTATACTCGTTGCCTCTCATGATGAAGCCAAAGATCTGATATGCTTTGCCAAACACTCTCGTAATATGTTCTGCCACCTTCAGAGATCAATGCAAATGGAGGCCAGGTCCTTCTGTTCCTGCACAATCTTTAGAACTGCACCATTATAATTCTATATTGCCTTTCTCCCCTTTATGCCAGAAGTCTTCACGTCATACTGTTCTATTAAATTCCACCTGCCACTTTTCAGTCCTATCTATATCCTGTTGCTGACAGTTTGCATCATCCTCACGGTTTCCCACTCCTACAAGATTGGTAGCATCAGAACATTTTAAAATTCTACTTTGTATTTCAAGATCCAAGTCATTTACATATAGCAAAAGAAAAAGAAAAAGCAGTGGTCCCAGTACTGACCCTTGTGGAACATCATCCTCCAGTATGAAAAACAACTGTTTACCACAATTTGCTCTTTTCTGTCCTTTAGACAATATTTTTTATCCCATTTGATGCTATTCCATGAGTTTCAATTTTTCTAACTAACCTTTTGTGTGGTACTTCATCAAACGCTTTCTTGCAATCCATGTCGACAACATCCACCACTTTCCTTCAGAAACCTTCTCTGTTACTTCATCAAAAAAAGTTTAGTAAAGCATGATCTGCCTTGTAAAATTCCATGCTGACAATTTTAAATTAACTCAGGTCTCTGCAAGTGTGTTTTGATATTCCCCCGTTGATTATTGTTTCTAAAAAACTACCCACCACTGATGTTAAAGTAACTGACCAGTAGTTGCTAGACCTGTGTGTTGTCTATTGATAATTCTGGGAGGTGAGGGAGGCCATCTCTGTCAACATATTCTCCCTCAGTAGGGAGACGCAGGATGAGAGGTCCCGTTGCTTTATCGGAATAGCCGAATTCCTGATGGTGTCGGGAGCTCTGCAGGGCAATTTGGCAGAAGGCATGAAGAAAGGCAATATAGACTTAATATCACAGGTGGAAGAGTGTACAGGGACAGAGGGACATGGGTGTTCATACACATAGATCCCTGAAGATACAGGACATATTGAGAGAGTCATTAGTAACGCATACGGGATCTTGGGTTTCATAAATCGAGGCAGTGAGTACAGAAGAAGGAAAGTTATGCTGAACCTTCATAAAGCTCTGGTTAGGCTCCAACTGGAGTACTGCATCCAGTTCTGCTCACCACACTTTAGGAAGGTTGTAAGGTTCCTTGACGGGATGTAGAGGAGATTTACCAGAATGGTTCCAGGGATGAAGGATTTTAGTTACAGGGTTAGCTTCAAAAAGCTGGTATTGTTTTGCCTGGAGGAAAGGAGATTGATGTGGACAAGATTATGAGAGGTTTAGATAGGTAGATGATTAGCCGATGCTACAAGACTAGAGATGACGCCTGGGCAAGTGATTCCAGGGGAATGTGAGGAAGAACGTTTTTATGCACCAGTGGCAATGGCCTGGAAGTCACTGCCCACAGGGGTGATGGAAGCAGAGACAATGAACGATTTCAAACGAATTTTGGAAGGACAGGAGAGGGAAATAAACTTGCAGGAATATGAGAACAGAACCGGGACCTCACTTTTATCCACGTTGTAATGCAGCTGCCACACATTTTCCCACTCACCCAAAATGTACAAATCGAATTGGAGCCTCTTTACATCCTCCTCACAGCTCACTTTCCTCCGCAGCTTTGTGTCAACTGCAAATGTTGAAATGTAAGATTTAGTTTCCTCACCCAAGCCATGAGTATATATTGTGAATCGTTGGTGTCCAAGCACTGGTCCCTGTGGCACCACATTGGTCGCTGCCTGCCACCTTGAAAAAATACCCGTTTATTCCAACTCATTGGTTCCTGTCAGTCAATCAATTCTCAATCCATGCCAGTATATTACTCCCAATCCCATGTGCTTTAAGTTTGCACAATAACCTCTTATATGGGACCTTATCAAAAACCTTCTGAAAATCCAAGTACACCACATCCACGGGTTCTCCCTTATCTATTCTACTAGTTGCATCCTCAAAAAAACTCCAGTAGGTTTATTAAGCGTGATTTGCCTTTCGGAACCCATGCTACCTTTATACAATCCTGTTTATGCTTTCCAGGTGTTTTGCTATTATATCCTTTATAATAGATTCTAGCATTTCCCAACTACTGATGTAAGGCGATTGGATCTGTAATTGCCAGGTTTCTTTTCCTCTCCCTGCTTTTTGAAATAGTGGGCTACATTTACCACCCTCCAATCTGTAGGAACTGCTCCAGAGTCCAAAGCATTTTGGAAGATGACCACCAATGATCCATTATTTCCAGGGCCACTTGCTTTCTTACTCTGGGACTTAAATTACCAGTCCCTGAGCATTTGTCAGCCTTTAATCCCATTAATTTCCCTATAACTTTTTTTTAAATAATACTGACTTTATCCAGTTCCTCCCTTTCATCAGACCCTTTGTTCCCTAACATTTCTGTGAGGTTATGCGCGTCCTCCTTTGTGAAGACAGAACAAAAGTATGTCTTTAATTTTTCTGCTATTTCTTTGTTCTCCATTGTAATTTCCTCCGTTTCTGACGGTAAAGGATCTGCAGTTGTCTAAAGTAATCTTTTACTTTTCACATATTTATTTATAGTCAGTTGCCAGCGTTCGCCAGAGCTGGCGGGCAGACATAAAGACAGGGCTAAAATGTGGCGAGTCGAAGAGACTTAGTAGTTGGCACGAAAAAAGGCAGAGGCGCAAGGGGAGAGCCAACTGTGCAACAGCCCCGACAAACATATTTCTCTGCAGCACCTGTGGAAGAGACTGTCACTCGAGAATTGGACTTTATAGCCACTCCAGGCGCTGCTTCAAAAACCACTGACCACCTCCAGGCGCGTATTCATTGTCTCTCGAGATAAGGAGGCCCAAATAGAAGATTTTAATGTTAGTTTTGATGTTCCACGCACGTTTACTCTCATATTCTATTTTTAACCGCTTAATCATCCTGTTCGTCCTCCTTAGCTGAATTCTAAACTGTTCCCAATCCTCAGACTTGCTGCTTTTTCTGGCAATTTTATATGCCTCCTCTTTGGATCTAATACTATCCCTAATTTATTTTGTAAGCCACGGTTGAGCCATCTTTCTGGTATTATTTTTGTGCCAGACAGGAATGAATGATTGTTGTTCTTTAAATATTATCCATTGTCTCTCAACCCTCAACGCTTTTAGTAATGTTCCCCACTCTACAATAGCTAACTCGCACGTCATATATTTGTAGTTTGGTTTACTTATATTCAGCACCCTGGTTTCGAATTCAACTACTTCACTCTCCATGTTAATGAAGAATTCTATCATGTTCTGGAAGCTCTTCGGCAAGGGGCCCCACACAGCAAGGTTGTTAATTAATGATTTCTCATTGTCCAATAACCAGTCGAGGAGAATCTGTTCTGCAGTTATTGCCTCAAAGTATTGGTTTAAAAAACCGTCACGAACCCACTCCAGAAAAATCTTCCTCCACAGTATTATTGCTAATTTGGTTTGACCAATCTATATGTAGATTAAATTCACCCATGGTCACAGTTGTAGCCTTATTGTATACGCCTCTACGTCATGTTTAATGCCATCCCTAACACCTTCACTACTATCTGGGGGCCTATACACAAACCGCATCAACGTTTTCTGCCCCATTGGTGTTTCTTAGCCCCACCCAGATTCCACACTATGATTTTCCGCGCCAAAGTCCTTCCTCACTATTGCATTGATTTCCTCCGTTACTAACAACGCTATGCCACCTCCTTTCCCTTTTTGCCTATCCTTCCTAAATATTGAATACCCCTGGATGTTCATAAAGTCATAGAGTCAGAGAGTCGTATAGCAAAGAAACAGGCCGTTCTGCCCAGCGCATTCATGCCTACCATAATGCCGATCTATACTCATCCCTCTTCCTGCATTAATTCCATATCCCTCTATGCCTGCTCATTCAAGTACCTGTCCAGATGCCTCTTAATTGTCGCTCTTGTTCCTGCCTCCACCACCTCTTCAGGCAGCTCATTCCAGATACTCATTTCTGTTTGTGTGAAAGATTTACCCCTTTGATCCCCTCGAAACTTCCTCCCTCTCACCTTAAATTCATGCCCTCTGGTTTTACTTCCAACGCTATAGCGCCGCGGGCAGGAGGGCCATGAGTCATGGTCGGCCTCAACCCTGGCATTAAAGTCCCCCAGCAGGAATAGGTGTTCGGTGTTGGGGATGCTGCTAATGATGTTATGGAGTTGCTCGTAGAACTGGTCTTTAGCTTCAGGAGGGGAGCAGAGTGTTGTAGCATAGATGCTGAGTAGGTGTACTGGACCAGAGGTGGTGAGCAGTCGGATGGACAGTATGCGTTCCGAGCCATTTGAGGGAGGCTCGATCATGCTGAGCAAGGAGTTTCCGATGGCGAAGCCCACTCCATGCTGTCTTGGTTCTTCAGGGTCCCTGCCCTGCCAGAAGAAGGTGCACTCTTGCTCTGTTAGAGATCCACTCGCGGGGAGGCATGTCTCCTGAAGTGCTGCAATGTCTACATTGAGTCTACTGAGCTCGTTGTTAATGATGGCTGTCTTCCGAGAATCGTTGATTTGTGTAAGGTCTTCCGACAGGCCAGGACACATAGTTCTGACGTTCCAGCTTGCAAAGCGAAGGGCTGGTACCTTCTTTCCTTTTTTCATGTTGTTTGGTGCGGTGTATCAATCCACCTTTCGGGCAATGACCCTGAGCTCCAAGCACCCATTGAAGCAGGTAGACTGTGGCGGGACAGAACCTTGTTGACCGGGGGCTGCCCGGTTTGAGGTGGGCGGTAGCTGTCCAGTGAGGTGCAATGACCTCTCCCACCGACAAAGGCAACCCGTGGCGCCCAGTTTCTACGCCAATTTATCTGGACTTATAACCCGGAACTGCTGCCTTCCGTGTTGTGTCAGTCGCTGTGAGGCAACTATGGAGTGACCTCTCCATGGCGCATGCCTGGGCAAGTTTATGGAGGTTGAGAGTTGACCAGTCGTCAACACCCCCCTCTCGGCCTTTCTGGTGGGGTCCAAAGGAGTGCAGAGCACGACGTTTGGCACCGGTATGGCTGCAGGAACTGCCGGAAACATGCCAAAGGTGACACATGACCGCCTACGGGGTTCCGCTCCGGATTATCTGTTAGGGTTTACTCCCTTAGCCTTGGTCTCTCCCGAGACGCCCACAAGGCAGTGGGGTTGTTAGGGCCCCTACACAGGTGTAGGATGGTGCCTGTGGGAGGAGGAGATGCGAGGGGGAGGGGTGGAGGGAGGGGGGTGCTAGGGGGAGCTGGGAAGGGGGCTGTAAGGGGTGGGGTGTGCAGGGGAAGGGGGTGTGGGGGGAAGATGGTGCGGGGTGGTGGGCTGGGACGGGGTTGTTGGGGGGTGAGCTGAGAGGGTGGAGCAGGGAAGGGGAAGGGGGAAAAGGGGGGGAAAGGGGGGAAGCGGGTGCAGGTAATAAGGTCCCAAGTGCCGTTGGAAGGATGAATGAGAACGGGCAGAGACTGCTTGAGTTGTGTACCTATCATAACCTCTGCATCACCAACTCGTTCTTTCACACGAAACCCTGTCACCAGGTTTCATGGAGGCACCCAAGATCGCGTCGTTGGCACCAGTGAGACCTCAATGTCACAAGGCGAGACGCCTTAAAGAGTGTTCAAATCACACGCAGCTTCCACAGTGCAGACTGTGACACCGACCACTCCCTGGTGTTCAGCAAGGTTAGACTCAGACCAAAGAAGTTGCATCATTCCAAGCAGAAGGGCCACCCGCGCATCAACACGAGCAGAATTTCTCACCCACAGCTGTTGCAAAAATTTCTAAATTCACTTGTAACAGCCCTTCAAAACATTCCCACAGGGCATGCTGAGACCAAGTGGGCCCACATCAAAGACGCCATCTATGAGTCAGCTTTGACCACCTACGGCAAAAGTGCGAAGAGAAATGCAGACTGGTTTCAATCTCATAATGAAGAGCTGGAACCTGTCATAGCCGCTAAGCGCATTGCACTGTTGAACTACAAGAAAGCCCCCAGCGATTTAACATCCGCAGCACTGAAAGCAGCCAGAAGCACTGCACAAAGAACAGCCAGGCGCTGTGCAAACGACTACTGGCAACACCTATGCAGTCATATTCAGCTGGCCTCAGACACCGGAAACATCAGAGGAATGTATGATGGCATGAAGAGAGCTCTTGGGCCAACCATTAAGAAGATCTCCCCCCTCAAATGTAAATCAGGGGACATAATCACTGACCAACACAAACAAATGGACCACTGGGTTGAGCACCACCTGGAACTGTACTCCAGGGAGAATGCTGTCACTGAGACTGCCCTCAATGCAGCCCAGCCTCTACCAGTCATGGATGAGCTGGACATCAGCCAACCAAATCAGAACTCAGTGATGCCATTGATTCTCTAGCCAGTGGAAAAGCCCCTGGGAAGGACAGCATTACCCCTGAAATAATCACGAGTGCCAAGCCTGCTATACTCTCAGCACTACATGAACTGCTATGCCTGTGCTGGGATGAGGGAGCAGTTCCCCAGGACATGCGCGATGCCAATATCATCACCATCTATAAAAACAAAGGTGACCGCAGTGACTGCAACAACTACCGTGGAATCTCCCTGCTCAGCATCGTGGGGAAAGTCTTTGCTCGAGTCGCTCTGAACAGGCTCCAGAAGCTGGCCGAGCGCGTCTACCCAGAGGCACAGTGTGGCTTTCGTGCAGAGAGATCGACCGTTGACATGCTGTTTTCCCTTCGTCAGATACAGGAGAAATGCCGTGAACAACAGATGCCCCTCGACATTGCTTTCATTGATCTCACCAAAGCCTTTGACCTCGTCAGCCGACGTGGTCTCTTCAGACTACTAGAAAAGATTGGTTGCCCACCAAAGCTACTAAGTATCATCACCTCATTCCATGACAATATGAAAGGCACAATTCAACATGGTGGCTCCTCCTCAGAGCCCTTTCCTATCCTGTGTGGTGTGAAACAGGGCTGTGTTCTCGCACCCACACTTTTTGGGATTTTCTTCTCCCTGCTGCTTTCACATGTGTTCAAGTCCTCTGAAGAAGGAATTTTCCTCCACACAAGATCAGGAGGCAGGTTGTTCAACCTTGCTCGTCTAAGAGCGAAGTCCAAAGTACAGAATGTCCTCATCAGGGAACTCCTCTTTGCTGACGATGCTGCTTTAACATCTCACACTGAAGAGTGCCTGCAGAGTCTCATCGACAGGTTTGCGGCTGCCTGAAATGAATTTGGCCTAACCATCAGCCTCAAGAAAACAAACATCATTGTGCAGGATGTCAGAAATGCTCCATCCATCAATATTGGCGACCACGCTCTGGATGTGGTTCAAGAGTTCACCTACCTAGGCTCAACTATCACCAGTAACCTGTCTCCAGATGCAGAAGTCAACAAGCGCATGGGAAAGGCCTCCACTGCTATGTCCAGACTGGCCAAGCGAGTGTGGGAAAATGGCGCACTGACACGGAACACAAAAGTCCGAATGTATCAGGCCTGTGTCCTCAGTACCTTGCTCTCTGGCAGTGAGGTCTGGACAACGTATGTCAGCCAAAAGCGACGTCTCAATTCATTCCATCTTCGCTGCCTCCGGAGAATAATTGGCATCAGGTGGCAGGACCGTATCTCCAACACCGAAGTCCACGAGGCGGCCAACATTCCCAGCTTGTACACACCACTGAGTCAGCGGCGCTTGAGATGGCTTGGCCATGTGAGCCGCATGGAAGATGGCAGGATCCCCAAGGACACATTGTGCAGCGAGCTGTCACTGGTATCAGACCCACCGGCCGTCCATGTCTCTGCTATAAAGACGTCTGCAAACGCGACATGAAATTCTGTGACATTGATCACAAGTCGTGGGAGTCAGTTGCCAGCGTTCACCAGAGGTGGCGGGCAGCCATAAAGACGGGGCTAAAATGTGGCGAGTCGACGAGACTTAGTAGTTGGCAGGAAAAAAGACAGAGGCGCAAGGGGAGAGCCAACTGTGCAACAGCCCCGACAAACAAATTTCTCTGCAGCATCTGTGGAAAAGCCTGTCACTCCAGAATTGGCCTTTACAGCCACTCCAGGCGCTGCTTCACAAACCACTGACCACCTCCAAGCGCGTATCCATTGTCTCTCGAGATAAGGAGGCCCAAAAGAAGGAAAGTTTTACTCACCCCTACCATCGAAAACAGACACCGGCTATTTACTTTATCTATGCCTCTCATCAATTTATATAACTCGATCATGGCCCCTCGCAGCCTCCTTCACTCCAGGGAAAAAGACCTAGCCTATCCAATCTCTGTTTATAACTCAAGCCCTCCAAACCAGATCACATCCTTGTGAATCTTTTCTGCACCCACTGGAGCTTAAACACAGCTTTCCTGGAGTGGGGCGACCAGAACTGCACACAGTACTCCAAATGCAGCCGAACCAACGTTATGTACAACTGGAACATGACGATCCAACTCTTGCAGTCAGTGCTTCGGCCGATGAAGGCAAGCATGCCATACACCTTCTTCACCACCCTGTCTACCTGTGTTGCCACTTTCAGGGAGCGATGTACTTGCACCCCAAAGTCTGTCTGCTCAACAACACTCCCCAGAGCCCTGCCATTCACTGTATATGCCCTGCCCTGGTTTAACTTCCCAAAATGCATCACTTCACACTTGTCTGTGTTAAATTCCATTTGTCACTCCGTTGCCCACATTCCCAGTTGATCTATATCCTGTTGTAACCCTAGACGAACTTCTTCACTATTCACTATACCACCAATTTTGGTGTCATCTGCAAACTTACTTATCATGCCCTTTACATTCACATCCAAGTCAATAATATATATGACAAACAACAGAGGCCCCAGCACCGATCCCTGTGGCACACCACTGGTCACCGGCCTCCAACCTGAAAAACAACCCTCCACTACCACCCTCTGCCTCCTATCACGAAGACAATTTTGTATCCAATTTGTTAGTTCTCCTATTTTGGGTCCCACCCCCCTGCAAGACGAGTTTAAACCCTCCCGAGTAGTGCTAACCAACCTCCCCGCAAGGATATTGGTCCCCCTCCAGTTTAGATGCAACCCTTTCTTCTTGTAGAGGTCACCTCTGACCCAGAAGAGATCCCAATGCTCTAAGTAGTTGAAACCCTCCCGCCTACACCAGCTCTTCATCAACGCATTTCTTTTGCCGAATCCACCTGTTTCTCCCCTCACTAGCACGCGACACAGGGAGTAATCCTGAGATTATAACCCTGGAGGTCCTGCTTTTTAACCTTCTGCATTACTCCCCATATTCACTTTGCTCACTTCCTATCCTTTGGCACACTGTAGGCATGCCTCTATAATTACAACTATATCATAAGACTTTATATCTATTTGCACTGTTAATTCATCTACATTATTGCAAATGCCCTGCACATTAAGACACAATGCCTTTAGACTCGTTCTTTTAACGTTGTTAGTCATCTTAGCTTTATTTTGCACTGTGGCCCCATTTGTTTCTCGCCCTTATTTTCTCCGTCTTTAAGTTTTATTTTATTTAGAGATGCAGCACTGAAACAGGCCCTTCGGCCCACCGAGTCTGTGCCGACCAACAACCACCCATTTATACTAACCCCACAGTAATCCCATATTCCCTACCACCTACCGACAATAGGCGCAATTTACGATGGTCAATTTACCTATCATCTGCAATTCTTCGGCTGTGGGAGTAAACCGGAGTACGCGGTGAAAACGCACATGGTCACAAGGAGAACTTGCCAACTCCGCACAGGCAGTACCCAGAATTGAACCCGGGTCCCTGGAGCTGTGAGGCTTCAGTGCTCGCCATTGCGCCACTGTGCCGCCAATTTCTGATTTTTATTTCTATTATTGCTTCCCCCTCCTGTATCTTCCCGCTCAGAATCCCACACATCCTGTCATTCTAGTTTAAGCCCTCCCTGACAGCAAAAGCAAACACCCCACCTCACGCACACACCCTGAGGAAATTGGTCCCAGTCCTGGCCAGATGCAATCCGTCCATCTTGTACTGGTCCCACCTTCTCCTGAACCGGTCCCAATGTCCCAGATATCTGAATCCCTCCCCCCACAAAATTTCTGTAGTCACGTATTCATCTGATAGATCCTGTTATTTCTGCTCTCGCAAGCACGTGGCACTGGTAGTAATCCGGAGATTAGAACCTTTGAGATTCTACTTTTTTCACCCTAACTCCCTAAATTCAGCCTGTAGGACGTCACCCCTTTATTTTTTACCTATGATATTGTTACCGATATGGACCAACTGTCTGCTTGCCCACCCCCATTAGAATGCCCTGCAACAGCTCAGAGACATCCTTGACCCTACCTACAGGGTCCTAGATGTACACACCTATGCACCACAAAAATACACAAGCACACAAAGGCATGCACACACAAACATCGGCACACACACACATGTGCGTGTGAACGCACACACATACAGACAAACACGCATAGCACAGTCCCTGAGACACACACACAGCGCAACACAGGCACTAAGATATACACACACAGACACACACTGAGACAGCACAAATCAGGCCCTGAGACAAGCAGACACACAGGCGCGCGCAAACACACAAACACACACGCACACAAACTTAGACGCACATACACACAAATATCCACGCACACAAACACTCACGTGCACCCACAAAGCAACACAAGCACACACTTGCATATAAACGCACAAACATCTGCACAAACAAACATCCACGCACACATATGCATGCGTGCACACACACACACACAACCCAGTTCCTGATACACACACAGACACACAGAGACGCACTGATACACACACACACACACACAAAGCGCAGTCCAGTCATTGAGACACTGAAACAAGCATACGAAGACACACAGCACAACCCAGGTAATGACACACCAAAGACAAAAACACTAACTCACCACAGCACAGCGCAAGTCTGAGAAACAGAAATGCACATACATATGGACACACGCACACACACACAGCATAACCCACGTCCGGAGGCAAACACACAAATGTGCACACACATACACACGCATACCCACACACATACACACGCACACGCAGACACATACACGCACACAAATACACAGAAATATCCACGCACACAAACACACACACGAACCCACAAAGATACACAAGCATGCACTTGCACACAAACACACAGACATCTACACAGACAAACATCCACACACACACATGCACGCGTGCACACACACACACACACACACACGCACACACACACACACCCCAGTTCCTGAAACACACACAACACACAGACACACATGCACGGACGCAAACAAAGACACAAAACACAACCCACTCCTTGAAACACACACGCACACACAGATACACAGACACACACACGCAGACTCATTTACTCACACATCAGCACCCAGCGCCCAGCACAAGCCAGACCTTGAGATACACATAAAGACGCACACACACGCACACTCACGCACACATGCACAAAGACACAAAGCAGAACCGAGTTCTTGAAACACACACACGCACACGCACACAGAACAACATTAGCACTGAGACACACACAGACAGAGCACAACCAGCCCCGAGCTATAAACTGCACACACACACACACTCACACATGCACAAATACAAAGATGCACAGCACAACCCAGGCCCTGAGACTCAAAAGATACAAATTCAAACACACCACAGAGCAGCACAAGTCTGAGAAACAGAAATGCACACACGCACGGACACATGCACACACACAGCACAACCCAAGTCCAGAAGCAAACACAAACACACCCACACAAAAAACACACATACACAGAAAAACACACGTACGCACACAAAAACACACTCACATACAGCCACAAAAACTCACACACACACAAACACACACGCACGCACACACAAACACACAGAAATATTCACACACACACAGCACAACACAAGCATTGAAATACATACATTGAGACACACTCAGACAGCACAACCCAGTCCCTGAGACAAACACACACACAGACACGCACAAACATACACACAAACACACGCACGCACGCACATGAACATCGATACACATAAATACGCACACACGTACACATATCCACGCAACAAACACACACACACACCACACACATGCACCCACAAGGATACACAAGCACTCACTTTCATACAAACTCACAAGAAACTACACACACAAACATCCACACACACATTATTGTGTGCACACACACGCAGGCACAGTCCAGTTCCTGATTCACACACACACACAAACAAACACCCATCACAACCCAGACTTTGTGCCACACACACGCAGAGTAACATAAGTACTGAGACACGCACAGGCTTAGAAGAACCCAGGCCCTGAGCCATGAAGCACCCATATACACACACACACATGCACACACACAGACACACACACCCACACAAACCCACACCCGCATAAGCAAACTGAACCAGAAACACACCCACAAACACGAGAAGCACAAAAACATACACACACACACACACATACACACACATACACACACACATACAAAGACTGGTCATTGTGTCCTCGCCACACTTACCTGCAATCCAGGACTCCTTCGCCTGGTGAATCACCAGCAATGACACCAACTAGCTTTTTGGTGTTGATGTCCTCGCCACACTGATCTCGGGTCTGGGGTCCAATGATGACCCTGAACCCAGGCCTGGTGTCGTACTGGCAGTTCCAGTGCTGCAGGTGGCGTTGCCGATACTACTGAGCTGCTGGCCCTCTGATTGTTCAGCAGCTTTGGCAGGCGGGATCTCCATTCTTAAAGGGATATGGACGACGGCATCAGGCAGTTAATTCTCCAGGTGCCAGAGAATTGCACCAGGTGGGAGCTCCGAATTGCTGATGCTTTGTTGCATCATCTTTTCATCCATCGTCAGGAAGCCCGCAGGCTCCACTAAATTGACTGGCCATTCACCAGCCGAAAGCCCTGTCACTGGAGCAATAATTCTACACATACTGAAAGTGGTAACAAATGTTCAAATGTTAACACGAAATCCCTCAAACTGTTGTTTTTACCGGTGTAAAATTCTTTGACAATTTCCCTTGCTTACAGTTAACTTAGTGACGATTGAGATTATTTGTTTTATTGATCTTTCAGTGGACACATTTCCAATTATAGCTTTGAAATAACTGAACTCCGAGCTGCCTGTCACAGGTGAGAGAATCTTACAGTCAGTCCAATATTTAAATTTCTATACAAGAGCAACGTGCTGCAGATGCTGCAAATCTGAAATAAAAACAGAAAATGTTGGAAATATCCAGCAGGTCTGGCAGAATCTGTGGAGAGAGAAACCGAGTTAATGTTTCAGGTCGGTGACTCTTCATCAGAACTGGGAGTGATTTGAAATGGAACAGTTTTTTGACGAGACAGGGAAAGGAGGGAGTGGGAGGATTATGATCAACATTGAATGTAACAATTTCAGAATAAATCTATTGTTACTGAATTTCTCCTGCCTTCCACCATATCACAGCATTTTCCGTTTGTTCTTTCAGGTCCAATCATTTCAATACATCACTGATACAGGAACACGTTTATAAATCTCAATAAGTCCTCAATCAAACTGGTAACTTTGTTCCCAGCCTGATGTATAATTTCCCTGTGTGTTTCTCTTCCTCACAGTTAACTTGCTAACCATTGGGATCCTGTCTCGGGGAAAGTGTGGTCTCTCCAAATGTGTCACTCGTTACCTGGTGGCCATGGCAGTGGCAGATCTACTGGTCATTATCCTGGACCTGATATTAAGGCAGATTCCCATTGCTTTTGATGAACAGTTTAAATTCCTGTATGACATCCACGTGTGTAATATCCACGCAGTCCTGCTTTATGCAGCGACAGACTGTTCTGTCTGGTTCACCGTCACTTTCACCTTTGATCGATTTGTGGCCATTTGTTGCCAGAATCTGAAAAGTAAATATTGTACCGATAAAACGGCGGCTGTGGTTCTGGGAACAGTGACTGTGCTGAGCTGTTTAAAAAACATCTTCTGGTATTTTATGCTAACAGATGAATATTGGCTGTGGAACCAACCCTGGTTTTGTTTTGTACCAAAATATGTTATGAGTTCTCGGGTCTGGGGAATAATCGAATTCCTCAACAACATTCTAACACCCGGTGTCCCATTTGTGGTGATTCTGCTGCTCAACGCTCTCACCGTCAGACACATTTTAGTGAGCAGCAGAGGACGCAGAAGACTCAGGACTCACAGTAGTGGGCAGAGTCGCAGGGACCCAGCGATGGAGAGTCGAAAGAAATCCATTATTTTACTGTTAGTTATCTCGGGGAATTTCATCCTGTTATGGGCAGTGTTCATGGTGTATTCGATATGGTTCCGGATGTATTGGATGGATTATGAGTCTGTATTTTTACATACTTTTGTAAAAGAATTAGGCTTCATGCTGCAGCTCCTGAGTTGTTGCACAAACACTGCGATTTATGCCGTGACACAGACACAGTTCAGAGAGGAGTTGAAGTATGTGCTGAAATATCCCTTTACTCCAATTATTAAATTCATTCAATGATGAGAGGGACCGAATCTCTGATGATTTCCAGCACCCTGGGGAAGGGCCTGTCGCTATCGTGACAGAGCGGAGGCGACGCAAATCACAATGGACACAAAGCGGGGGTGGGGCCTGTCACTGTGGGACACAGCGGGGCGAGGCCTGTCAATATGGTGACACAGCGGGGGCGGGTCTGGCGTTACATTTATTGGGAGACGGGCCTGTCACTATAGTCACAGAGCGGGGCATGGCCTGTCGCTATCGGGTGAGGGCATGTCGCTACGGTAACAGAGTGGGGTTGGGGAATTCTCGATGGAGACTGAGGGAGATCGGGCCCTGTCGCTACGGAGACAGAACGGAGGTGGAGCCCGTCATCCCACCCATTTATAACCTTTATAATACCTGACCACTCATAGCCCATCTTAATCCTTTGTAACCTTTATAATATTTCATAAAACTTTCCAATCATCCATAATCCTTAAGTAACAGTTTATAATCCTTTATGAGACCTTATACCTATTTATACACAGTTACATCTCATACATTTGCTGTCGTTGACAGAAAACGCAGAAAATGATCGCCGTGGATTGCTCTCATTTCAAACAGGCCATTGTGCATATCATTAAAATGGCCGCAGAGCCTGTTACATAAAATAGCCAAGGTACATATCGCTTAAAATGGGCGTACAACATGTCAGTTAAAATGGCCTCAGTGCATATCATTACAATGGCCACAGTGCTTGCTACTTGAAATAGCCGCAGTACATATCAGTTAAAATGGCAGTAGAACATATCACTTAAAATAGCCACAGTGCATCGCACAGTGGCAGCAGTGTGCACCATCGACAAGATGCACTGCAGCAATGCACCAAGGCTCCTTCGACAGCACCTTCCAAACTCGCGATCTCGACCAGCTCAAAGGACAAGAGCAGCAGATGCATGGAACATCACCACCTGCAAGTTCCCATCCAAGTCACATACCAACCTGACTTGGAACTATATCGCCTTTCATTCATCGTCGCTGGGTCAAAATCCTGGAACACCCTTCCTACCTAACAGGACTGTGGGTGTACCTACCTCACATGGACTGCAGCTGTTCAAGAAGGCAGCTCACCACCACCTTCTCAAGGGAAATTAGGGATCGCCAATAAATGTTGGCATTGCCTGTGCCGCCCACATCCCATGAATGAGTAAAAAAATGGTTTCCCTGCATATAATTTGAAATAGCTGCAGCACATAAGACATAAAATGGCTGCAGTCCACGTCACTTCAAATGGCCACTCTGCATAGCACTTAAAGTGGCCGCAGTGCAGGTCACCTAAACTGGCCATACAGCATCTCACTGAAAATATCCTTAGTGCAAATTTCAACCAGGGCTATGTTAATCCCAGCTGTCGTGGTTCTGAGCCGAGCCACACACCAGGAAAGGGCCATTTCAAAAGAGGGCTGTGCTAATCCCATCTGGAGTGGTACTGAGGCCCACTCTCGCACTAGGAAAGGCGTCATTTAAACCAGGCCAGTGATAATCGCAGCTGGAGTGGCACTGAGCCCTACTCACAGACCAGGAGTGGGCCAATAAAAACCAGGCCAGTTTTACACCCATCAGGAATGTCACTGAGAACAATGTACACTCCAGGAAAGGGCCATTACAAATCAGGCCTGTTATAATCCCAGCTGGAGCAGTACTTAGTACAAGTCAGACTCCAGGATAGGGCAAGTCAATCCAGCACTGTCTGATACTGAGTCCCACACACATAACAGGAACATGCCAATTCAAACCAGCTCTGTGTTACTCCCAGTTGGAGTGGTACTGAGTCCCACTCAGAAATAAGAAAATGGCCAATACAAACCAAGACTGTACGAATCCGAGTTGGAGTTGTACTGAGTCCCAACACATACACCAGAAAATGGCCAGTGCACACCTGGTATGTGATAATCCCAGTAGGAGAGGCACTGAGAGCCAAACGCAAAGTAGGAAAGGGCCAATTCAAACCTGTCCTATGATAATCAAATAGGGAGTGGTACTGAGTCTCAATCTCACAGCAAGAAAGGACAATTCAATCGAGGCCTGTGTTAATCCCATTTGGAGTGATACTGAGTCATACTCTCACAGAAAGAAAGGACTATTCAATCGAGGCCTCTGTTAATCCCAGTTGGTGTGGTACTGCATCCCACTCACACCGCAGGAAAGGGCACTTTCAAACCAGGCGGTGATAATCCCAGTTGGAGAGGAACTGCGTCCCACCTAAACACAAAAAAATGGCCAATTCAGACCGGGACTGTGTTCATCCCATGTGGCGTGGTATTGAGTCCCACACACATGCGAGGATCGTGCCAATTCAAACCTGGCCTGTGTTAATCAAATAGTGAATGGTACTGAGCCCCACACATACCAGGTAAGGAACAATTCAAACTGGGCCCATGTTAATCCCAGGTGGAGTGACACTGAGTCCCACGCACATGCCAGAAATATGCAGATTCAAATCAGGCCTGAGGTAAGCCCAGTTAGAGTGGTACACACACCAGGGAATGGCCAATACAAACCAGGACCGTGTTAATCCTGGTTGAAGTGATACTGAGACAAACACACTCAGCAGAAAAGGGCCAATTCAAACCAGGCAGTGTTCATTTCAGCTGGGGTCATACTGAATCCCACTGACACTCCAGGAAAGGTCCAAGTCAAAACAGGCCTGTGTTTATCCCGGCTGGAATGGTACAGATTTTCACCATAAAAAAAACAGGAAGGGACCAATTGAAACCAAGCCCGTGGTTGTCCCAGCCGCAGTTGTAAAAAGCCCCACTCACAAAGCAGAAAAATACCTATACAAACCAGGCCTGTGTTAATCACAGCTGGAGTAGTACTGAGCTAGACTCACAAACCAAGAAATGGTCAAAACAAAACAAGACGGTGTTCACCCCAGTTGGACTGGTACAGAGTCCAACTCACACAGGAGGAAAGGACCAATTAAAATCAGGTCTGCATTAATAGCAGGTGGAGTAGTACTCAGCCTGACTCAGACAACAGAAAAGGGACAATTCAAACCAGGCCTATGTTAATCCCACTTGGACTGGTACTAAGTTCCACACACACACACACCGGGAAGGGGCAGTTTCAACCCAGGCATGTGTCAATCAAGCAGGAGTGGTGCTGAGTCCCACTCTCAAACAAGAACATGCCCAAGACAAACCAGGACAGCGTTGATCCCAGCTCGATTTGCACTGAGTCCCAACACACACACCAGGATAGGGCCAATTCAAATCAAGACGTTGTTAATACAATCTGGAGTGGTATTAAGTCCCGTTCACACACCAGGAAAGTGCCAATTAAAAAACAGGCCAGTCTTAAGCCCAGTTGGAGTGGTACTGAGACCCACTCGCACACCAGGAAATGGCCAATACAAACCCTGACGGTGTTAACCCTAGCTGGACTGACACTGAGTCCCAGTTACACAACTGGAAGGAGTCATTACAAACCAGGTCTGTGTTAATCCAAGTTGGAGTGGTGCTGAATCACATTCACACTTCAGAAAAGGTGCAGTTCAAACAAGGTGCTTGTTAATCTTAGCTGGATTGGTACTGAGTCCCAATCAAACGCTAGGAAATTGCCTGGCAACACAGGCTTGTATTTGCTTTCAGTTTTAGTGGTGCTAAGGACCACTCTCACAGCAGGAATGACGAACTCAATCGAGGCATGGGATAATGCCAGTTTTAGAGGCCCCACTCACATACCATAAAAGTGCCAATTCTAACCAGAACTGCGTTAATCTCAGTTGGAGTGGTACCGAGTCTCTCTCACACACCAAGAAAGAGCCAAATCAAACCAGGCCCATTTTAATCCCATCTGGAGTGGTACAAACTCCCAAACAGAAACCAGAAAATTACCAATACATTACAAGACTGTGTTAATCCCAGTTGGAGTGGTACAAAGACCAAATTACACTGCAGGAAATGGCCAATTCAAACCACGTCTGTGTTAATACCAGCTTCAATGCTACTGAAAGCACTCACCATTCAGGAAGGGGCCAATTCAAACCAGCACAGTATTAATCCCAGTTGGAGGGGTACTTAGTAGCTCTCACACATCGGGAATGGGCCATTTCAAACCAGGCCAGTACTTATCACAGCTGGAGTGGCACTGAGCCCAACTCGTACAGCAGGAAAGGGATAATTCAATCCAAGCCTTTGATAATCCCATCTGGAGTGGTGCTGAGTCGCACTCGCGCACCAGGGAACAGCCAACACAAGCCATGTCTTTGTTAATGCCAGTCGGACTGGTACTTCATCCCATTCACACTCCAGGAAAGGTCAATTCAAACCAGGTCACAGAGAGATACAGCACCGAAACAGGTCCTTCGACCCACCTAGTCCGTGCCGACCATCAACCACCCATTTATACTAATCCTATATTAATCCGAGGTTTTCCCTCTGACATCCCCATCTTCCCTCAATTCTCCTACCACCTACCGAAACAAGGGGCAATTTTATGTACAATGATCAATTTACCTATCAACCCACAAGTCTGTGGCATGTGAGAGGAAACCGGAGCACCCAGACGAAACCCACGCAGTCACAGGGGCAACCTGCAAACTCCGCACAGGCAGTACCCAGAACCAAACCCGGGTCGCTGGATCTGTGAGGTTGCGGTGCTGGGAACTGCGCCACTGTGCCGCCCAATAAAAAAGCCTTCAATATGTCCTTACTACTGCACTGGAGCGTCAGCCGTGATTGCTATACTCAATTCCTGGAGTGGGATTGGAATCCCTGCCTTTCTGATTTATTGGTGAGTGTACTACCAACTCAACCACAACCAACACGCGTTGCTAATTACGGCTGGATTCGTACTTTGTATCACTCACACACCAGGAAATTGCCAGTGAAAAAAGGCATGTATTAATTTCAGTTTTAGTGGTACAAAGGCCCACTGTCACAGCAGGAAAGGCCAAGTCAATCGAGACATGGGATAATCGCAGTTACAGAGCTTCTATTTGCACACCAGAAAAGTGCTGATTCAAACCAGAACGATGTTAAGCCTAGTTGCACTGTTGCTGAGTCCCTCTCACACACCATGAAAGAGCCAATTCAAACCAGGCCCATGTTAATCCCATCTGGTGTGGTAGGGACTCCCACTCACATTGCCGAAAATGGCCAATACATACCAGGACTGTATTAATCCGAGTTCGAGTGGGACTGAGAACATTCTACACAGCAGGGAAATGCAATTCAAACCACGTCTGTGTCAATGCCAATGGTAAAAGTACTGAATTTCACTCACTAGCTAGGAGGGGCCCAAATCAAACAAGACCTGTGTGAATGCTATCTGGAGTCGTACCGAGTCCCACTGACACAAAAGAGCCCGGCCAATACCAAACAGGACTGTGTTAATCCCAGTTGGAGTGGTACTGAGACACACTCACACTCCAGGAAATGGCCAATTCAAATCAGGACTGTGTTAATACCACCTGGAGTGGTACTGAGTTCCACTCTCAAACCAGGAAGGGGCCGGTTCAAATCAGCACTGTGTTAATCACAGCCGAGGTGGTACTGAGTCCCACTTAGACACCAGAGAATGGCGAATACATACCAGGCCTGTGTCAATCCCATCTGGAGGGTCACTGAGTTCCATCCAAACACCAAGAATGGGCCAATTCAAACCAGGACTGTGTTAATCCTATCTGGAGTGGTACTGAGTCCCACAGACACACCAGGAACGTGCCAATTCGAACTAGGCCCATGTTAATCCCAGTCAGAGTGGTGCTGAATCCCACTCTAACTCCAGGAAAGGGCCAATTCTGTCGAGGACTGTGTTAATCCCGATAGGAGTGGCACTGAGTCCCAAACACACAGTCGGAAAGGGACAATTCAAGCCTGGCCTGTGTTAATCAAATAGGGAATGCTGCAGAGACCCAATCTCCCAGTCGAAAAGAATTGTGTTAATCCCAGTTGGAGTGGTACTGGGACCAAATCATACTCCAGGAAAAGGCAATTTCAAACCACGTCTGTGTTAATACCAGCAGCAATGCTACAGAATACCACTCAGCAACCAAGAAGGGGCCAGTTCAAACCAGGACTGCGTTAATACCATCTGGAGGGGAACTGAGTCCCACTCAATCACCAGGAAGGGCCAATTCAATTGAGGCCTTTGTTAATCCCAATTGGAGTGGCACTGAGTCGGGCTCTCATAGGGGGAAAGGCCAATTCAATGGCGGCCTCGTTTTACCTCAGTTGGAGTGGTACTGAATCCCACTCGCACACCAGGAAATGACCAATTCAAACCAGGCCTGTGTCCATCGCAGCTGCAGTGATACAGAGCCTGACTCACGAACGAGAAAATGGCCAAGACGAAACAGGACAGTTTTCATCCCAGTTTGAGTGCTACTGAGTCCAAGTCACACGAGATGAAAAGGCCAATTCATTTCAACTCTGCCTGAAAACATGCGGAGTGTTACTGAGGCCCACTCACACAACAGAAAAAAGGATCAATTCCAATCAGGCCTATACTTATCCCAGGTGAAGTGGTACTGAGTCAACTCTCAGCCCAAGAGGGCGGCACAGTGGCGCAGTGGTTAGCACCGCAGCCTCACAGCTCCAGCGACCTGGGTTCAATTCTGGGTACTTCCTGTGTGGGGTTTGCAAGTTCTCCCTGTGTCTGCGTGGGTTGTGTCTGCGTGGGTTTCCTCCGGGTGCTCTGGTTTCCTCTCACATGCCAAAGAATTGTGGGTTGATAGGTAAATTGGCCATTATAAATTGTCCCTAGTATAGGTAGGTGGTAGGGAAATATAGGGATAGGTGGGGATGTGGTAGGAATATGGAATTAGTGTAGGATTAGTACATAAATGGGTGGTTGATGGTCGGCACAGACACGGTGGGCTGAAGGGCCTGTTTCAGTGCTGTATCTCTAAACTAAACTAAGAAAGGGCAAATACAAACTAGGACTGTGTTAATCCTAGTTGGAGTCGTACTGAGACAAGCTCACACAGCAGAAAAGGACCAATTCAAACCAGATTATGTTAATTTCAGTTGGAGTAATACTGAATCCCACTGACACTCCAGGAAAGGTCCAATGCAAAACAGGCCTGTGTTAATCCCGGATGGAGTGTTACTGTGTCCCACTCATACACCAGGAAATGGCCGATGCAAAACAGGACTATGTAAAACCCAGTTGGAGGGGTACTGAGTCCAACTCACACAGCAGGAATGGGCAATTCAAACCAGGTGTGCTTTACTACTGGCTGGAGTGGTACAGCGTTCCACCCACAAACCAAGAAGGCACCATTTCAAAGCAGGTATGTGCTAATCCCAGCCGGAGAGGTACTGACTCCCACTCACAAACCAGAAAAAGTCCTGTACAATTCACGCCTGTGTTAATCACAGTTGGAGTGATACTGTGGTACTGAGCCACAGTCACAACCTAGGAAATGGCCAAGACAAAACAGGACAGTGTTCATCACAGTTGGAGTGGGACTGAGACCAACTCACACCTTCTCAGGGAAAGTAGGGATGGACAATACATGGGTTCAGAACAATATCGCCAACTTGACGACAGTGGTTCAAGAAAAAAACCGCCATCTTCTCTGGCTAAGTCGGGTTGTTCAGTAAATTCCACCTGGCCAACGCGCTCATATCGTGAAAATGAATCTAAAGAATCTGTAGCCGAGACTCACATACTTGCCTGTTCGTCGAGTTTATCTCTTACTGTCTCAGAGAAATGTTCAGCCGCTCCCCTTTCTCGATCATTACTATTTTCCCATTTATTTATCTACAATACTCCTTCTATCTGCCGATTCCTCCATTTTGCTCTCGTAACCTTCCTCACAGTTTCTATCTGCTCTCATTGTTGTTCTCCAAAACAGTTTGAATACATTTCTTTGTGTACCGTTATTCGAATCGCCTATATATACAAAGAATATACCCACACGTTTCTGGTCGGCCTCCTACTCTCGGTAAACATGAACTCATCTAAAGCTCAGCTGCTGCTGTTATCCTGATACGGACAGTCCCACTCACCGATTTCCCCTGCTCTCACTGACCTGCGGCGACTCCCGGTTCCCAACGCCTCAAATTTCAATGGCTGCACCGTTACCTTTCTGATGTTTAGCCTAATGGGTTTGGTGCCAAACATTTTAACATTTTATACTGAAGTTAACTTGCTATTGTATCGTATTACCGCAAACAGTAATATGGAAATATTAATTATAAATAGCAATAAAGTCAAAGCAGGTGAACTGACACGAGACAAACGTGGGGTATTCAAAGCCCAGAATTTAAACTCTTGAATGAGTTACAAAACCAAGGACTGGGTGGTTTAGAGATTACGAAATACAGTCAATGCAATAACTGAGACAAATCGTCCGGGCACTGTCTGTTGAATTTAAATATGCAAACGAATTCAGGATTTGTTCCACAAGGTGACCAGAGTATGGGACATGTGGAAGGACATTGAAGCACTTAATAGGAATAGGAGCAGGCCATACTGCCTTCCCAGACGACTCCGCCATTCAATAAGAGCATGGCTGATTTAATGCCCCAAATCCACTTTCCCGGCCTTTCCCCAGAGATTCAGAAACAACTCCAGACCTTTCATTAAACACTGCATCGAACGACATAAAAAAGTATGGGACATGCAGAAAGAGATTCAGAAACACGTCCGGATATTCAATGCGACATCAACTTAATGAATCACGTCGCAAGAGACTGAGAAACAGTAATTATTGCACAACACCGTGCACATAAATGTATGAAATGGAGAGCATGATTTAATGCAAAAATGCCCAGTTTTGAAGATTGTCGCCAATCCCCCTGAGATAAGTAGCATCGTTTTTGGAGACTGTAATTGATAACTCCATTAATAATTAGTTCAAATGAATCAATATTGGTTCCACCTCCATAGGTTACACAATATTTATAGTCCTTTCCAAACATACCAAATGCTGTACAAACTATTTGATCTAATTCTTTGTAACACACGGTGCTTCACTGAGAAATTCTGGGGACAGAAATCTCAATGTGGGATCAGTTGGCTAGATGCAGATCCTGGTATTCTGCAGTTCTGACTCACATACACTCGATTGTAACACTGAGCACTTTCTACTTCCAGGAGTCTCCTTCTTAAACGCCTGATTAGAATTTTAACTCCAGTCTGCTGCATCTGTACGAGAGGCACAGGAAACAAAATAAAACCAACTGTTGCATTATTTATGTCCAATTTTGGTAATAAAACTAAATTTTACTCCTCTGAAAATTCAATCAAATGTTAATGAGATAACAAATATTAGATACAGTTTTGCTGTCAGTTCCCTATTTGCATTTGATGAAGTTAAAATCAAACAGGAGAAAACGTATTAAGTGATAAATTTATAAAACAAACAAACTGTTTCAATATTCACTTTATACAATCTCAATAAATGACAACTTTAAATAAATATGAACATTTTCAATAAATTGATTTTGATCAGTGGCCGATTGCTAAAAGAATCGATTCAGGGAGTCAGAGGCATTTCATACTTTCTCTCCGTTCTCTGGCTAGCAGAAAATATTCTTTAAATTACCTTCAAATTCAGGATTTTAGAATAAAATCCCTTTTACAAAAAAGAAAAGAACATTGATCACAGAAATGTCTAATAACATTCAGGGAAGGCTTCCCTGCCGTAAACAAACATTTGCTGTTGATAAACATTAACAAATATAACTAAACCCGCACTTGAAACAATGAGAAACTGAATCGGATCATCGCCGGAAAAACTCCACAAAAATATCGAGCAGGGAAGGAGACTATTCACGATATCTAAGTAAACACTTCACGATGCTTTACACAAAAGGAGCATGTGGAAGGAGACTTTGCCACATTAATTACTACTTGAATGTGAAATAAGGTGATTAATTTACAATACACAGTTCTAAATTTTCAAGGTCATCATTAAATAAGCAATAATAAACAGAAAATCCTCCAGAGATTTTGCAATATTCAGTAACATCATCTTTTGAAGAGTCACTTCACACTTACAGTAATACTTAACGCTAATTGTAATATTATTGGCGCCAAATCTAGTTCCTACATTATTCAACATTGCTAGATCATGTACAACGCTCTAACGCTGAACAAACTATTTAAAATATGTTATCTCATGCAATATGTCACACAGGGTTAGACAGCACTTCTACTGAGAAATACTGGGGACAGAGAAATGCCCGTGTATGTTCTGTTGCCAGTAGATTTAGCTTTGACTGTAGTTCTAAAATCCCTGCGTCACCAGAGACCCCAGACCCCGAGACCTTCCATTCCCAATGTGATGACGCTCTATTGCTAGATTTCTTGTTTAACTACTTTGCTTCGAATTTCTGACAGTACAGAATGGATAATGGTTCCCTATTGAAAGGTGATGGAATGTAAAATGAAACCAACAATTCTAATTCCAGAGACTTGAACACAAAACCTGGGTTGCCACTTCAGTGCACTCCTGAGGGTGTGCTGCACTGTCCAAGGTTCTTTCCATCGGAGTAGAAGTTAAACCGAGGCCCCGTCGGCCCTTTCAGGTGCACTATTTGGAGAAAGGGCAGGGGAATTATCCCCAGTACTCTGGCCTGTGTTGATCCCTCTTTCAACATCACACACAAAAAGAAGTGCTCTGGTTATTATCACATTGCTGTTTGCCAGAACTTGCTGTGTGCAAATTGTCTGCTGCGTTTCCTACATTATGGTATGGACAACACGACAAAACAGTACCTAATTGACAGTAAAGCTCTTTGGGACGTCCTGACATCGTGAAATGCGCTATATCAATGCAAGCCATTTTATATAGATGGAGGTTTATTCCTATTTGTAGTTGGTAGAACTTAAAATGGAAACAATCAATCCAAATTGTGTCTCAAATGAAACTTCTACAGATTATATAAACCATTTCAGTATCCATTTCATACCATCCCAATGAATGACAACTGTACATAAAATAGATCCGTTTTCTGTAAATTGATCCCAGGCACTGACAGATTCTATTCTAACAGTGAAGTGGCTCTTTTTCAAACAGACCCTGCGTAAATCGACCCACTATATTTTCAACTCCAGTCTGCTCTGTTTGTACGAGCAGCGAGTAAATTGAATTAAACAAGTTTCGATATTTCATTAAAATAAAAGCAAAATACTGCGGATGCTGGAACCTGAAATCCGAAGACGGGTCACTGACGCGAAACGTTCACTCTGCTTCTCTTTTCACAGATGCTGCCAGACCTGCTGAGTGGTTCCAGCATTTCTTGTTTTTATTTCCGATATTTCATTACACTGTACACAAAAAAATTAAAATGTATATAGCATTTTTTACTTTCTACATCACCTGAATGTGTTCTGTAGTAAAGACGATAATTAGATTAATGATTATCATCTTTGAATAGTAATCACTGTATCAGTAAATATCATAATGCATTCAACAATCGGTAACTCACAGTTCATAAGCTTCTGTCGAAGCAGGGTCAGGAAGGACCTCAGCATCGTTTTGGCACCGGGTACATCGATGTGAGCAGTACACTGACCGAACGCTGTCCTCAGACACTGAGAGCTCCTTCCAGCAGCTTCTGAAACTCTGGCTGTTGTGGACGTTAATGCTTTGACAGAAGTTTCTAAGAAACCAATGTTTCCTTCCAAATAACCAATACATTTTGACTTGTGCGAACTGTGAATTACAGTCTGGTAAAATACACCAATAAGAAGAAATGTGATCATTGAAGTATAAAATGAACCCAGGTTCCAACCACCAGCCTATCCTGCGAGGACAATGACGTGTCACCATGTGAAAAGTAAATGAATCACTGATCTGGCGACTAGATCATGGAATCATAGATGTAAAGGAAAGGCCATTCGGCTACTTTAGTCAGGGTCGTTCCTTTGAAAGAGCTGTCTAATTTATTATCACATATGTAGATTTTTCTTGTAACCCTGCAAATTATTCCACTTCAAATACTTATTTAATTGTCTTTAAAAGTGCCTTTTGAAGCTGATGTCATCATTCTTGCAGGTCGTGCTTTCCAGACCTTAACAAGACTCTGAGTGAATAAATGTCTCCTAATTCCCCCTCTAGTTATTCTGCCCGTTGTATAGAAGGCCTCGGACCCAGGCCCAGCTCTTTAACACCTGAGAAGAGGGAAGTGAGGTGGGTCACCGGAGCTGGTTGGAAAGGCCCGGTGAGCGGGTCTGGGCGGTGTACTTGTGGACCAGGAGGAGGGACGTCCCGAGGAATGAACTGGTTCCTGGTGGGTTTCTTTGTGGGCCCCAAATTACCCACGAGGGCGGCAACGCCCCAGCCCACACAAAAGGCCACAGGGAGAGTGCTTCGTTTTAGAAGGTTTCCTGCCCATGTGGTGGAGGACCTGGCCGCTGGTACGATCCCAGCTGCGGTGCAAGGATCCCATAATTGGCCCTTAATAGGCCATTTAAGATCCTCAACTGCATCTCGGAGAGAAAGCTGCTGTTGGTCCATCCACCCGGGGATCACTGGACGATGGGAAGGCGATGAGATCTCCATCCTGCCAGATCCTATGGCACATGCTGCTTTTCTCCGTGCCCCCCTCCTCCCAGCCTTCCTGGCTTCCGATCACGCTTCCAAGGGCCACTGAAATCCCAGCCATGATCTCTGATGCCAAACATATTCCTGAGGGGAAATAATTTCCCCATTCTTACTGTATTGTAACCCCTCATCATTTTGAACTCGGTTAGATACCCCTGAACCTTCTCCGATCTACTGAGAAAAATCTGAGCGCTTCCATTCTCTCCACGTAAATGTATTTCCTCATTCATGGTGTCTTCCTGCTCACCCTCCTCTGTACCCTCTCCAGGGCCTTGACATTCTTCCAAGGTATTCATGCCCGGAATTGTACACAAGACGCCAGCTGAGTCATAACAATTGATTTGTAAAGGCTTAGCTTGATTTATTTTATATTTACATTCAATACTTCTATTTTCAAAACAACTATCCCATACACTTTCCAAATCAGCTTCTATACTTGCCTGCAATCCTCACTGATTTATGGACATGCAATCCCCGATCCCCACTGTTCTTGCATCTCCTTAAAATGGTACCATTTATATGGCACTGACATCATGTTTTCCCAACGAACATAACTTCTGACTTGAGCACAATAAATTACATCTACAATGGATCTGCCTATTACAGCAGACTGCGTTTGTCCTCCTGAAGTCTGCTATTATAATATTCGCGATTTACTCCACAGCCATGTTTTTTACCATCCACAAATGTCAAAACTAACTAATTCTACACACAAATCTATGTCATTTGTACGTGGCAAGAAAAACAGTAGTCTTAAAATAAACTCCAGCCAACCGCCACTCTCTCCTCTTAGAAGAACATCCAGTCACCACTGCCCTCTGCCTCCGATCTCTTAGCCAATCGACGACTCAAGTTGACATCGTAGCTTTAATAATATGCATTTCTATTTTCTGAATAAGTCTGTTATGAGGGATTTTGTCTACATTGGATCCCCACATACACAAGGCCTACTTCAGTCACTTATGTGATTAAAGAACTGAATCAGGTGAGTTACACACGATTGGACTTTAACAAATCCGAGATGGTTTTCTCATCTTAACCCATGCTTCTGCAAGTGAGGATTAATGTTGTCCTTGATGAAGGCCTCAAACAGTTCTCTCAACCTTCACTGTCGTTGGACAAATTAGCCTGTAGTCACAAAGCTTACCCTCCCTTGTTTTGAAAAGGTGTCTAACATTTGCTAATTCCAGTCCTATGGCCCCAGTGCAACTTATAAGGAGATTTGGAACATTGTAGTTAGAGCTTTTGCTATCTCTAAGCCAGCTTCCTTTAGCAACCCAGGATGCTTCCCATCTGGACCAAGGAAGCTGTCGACAATTAGTGACGCTAAACTTTCTAGCACACCCATCCCATCTATCTTAACCTATGCATGATCTCTACTTCCCTCTCCTTGACTGCAACATTAACTGCAGCCTCTTCTTTTTTGAAGGCAGTTGCAAATTATTCATTCAGTACCTCAGTCAGGCCCTCTGCCTCGACAGGAATATTTACCTGTTTCTCCATAATCCACCCCACCTGTAACGATCTCTTTTAGTTTTATAGGTTTTACAAGATTTGTGATCCTCTTTTCTCTAAGCTGCTATCTTTTCTATACTCTCTCTTTGCCCTTTAGAATTTAGAATGTAGAACATTACAGCGCAGTACAGGCCCTTCGGCCCTCGATGTTGCGCCGACCTGTGAAACCATCTGACCTACACTATTCCATTTTCATCCATACATCTATCCAATGACCACTTAAATGCCCTTAAAGTTGGCGAGTCTACTTCTGTTGCAGGCAGGGCGTTCTTGTATTCTTGTATGCTTTTTCTATTTCTGCACGTACATCCAGTTTTCAATTAGGTTTTAGATTATATTCTTGTTTTGTAATGAGGACATACAATGCAGTCGAAATCCCTCATAACAGACTTATTCAGAAAATAGAAATGCATATTATTGAAGGGACGATGTCAACTTGAGTCGTCGATTGGCTAAGAGATCGGAGGCAGAGAGCAGTTGTGACTGGATGTTCTTCGAAGAGGAAAGAGTGGGGGTTGGCTGGAGTTTATTTTAAGACTACTGTTTTTCTTGCCACGTACAAATGACATAGATTTGGGTTTAGAATGTATAGTTTTGACATTCGTGGATGGTAAAAAACATGGCTGTGGAGTAAATCGTGAATCTGACAATAGCAGACTTCAGAAGGACATACAAAGTCTGCTGTCATCGGCATATCCATTGTAGATGTAATTTATTGTGCTCAAGTCAGAAGTTATGTTCGTTGCAGGCAGGGCGTTCTTGTATTCTTGTATTCTTTTTCTATTTCTGCATGTACATCCTGTTTTCAATTAGGTTTTAGATTATATTCTTCTTTTGTAATGAATCTCTTGTTTCTCTTTTCCTTTCACTGGCAATTAATTTGAAATTCCCACGCTTATTTTCTAATCTCTCTGTGACCTCTCCCCTCCATATATCTGTAATCTCATTCAGCCTTACGAGATATTTGTGCTCCTATAATTCCGGAATCTTGAGCATTCCCATATGTAATCGCTCTACCACTGGTGGTCTTGTTTTCATCTGCCAAGATCCTAAATTCTGGAATTCCCTCTATAGACCTCTGCCTCTCTCCAGACCTCTCCTCCTTGAAGATGCTGCTTTAAATTACTACATTGACGAACCATTTGCTGATCTGCCATAATATCTGTTAACGCTGCTCGCTTCCAAACTGTGCTTGATAATATGACGTGGACAGTTTAACTACGTAATGACATTACGTAAATAAGAAGTTGCTGATCTACTTTTCCTCCCTTTTCTTTACTATTGTCTATCATTGAAGGTTAAACATTTTTATGATTTTCTAAAATTCTCTGACAGAATAAAGAACAAAGAACAAAGAACAGTACAGCACAGGGACGGGCCATTCGGCCCTCCAAGCATGCGCCGATCTTGATACCTGCCTTAACTAACACGTTCTGCACTTCCGGGGCCCACGTCCCTCTCTTCCCTTCCTATTCATGTATTTGTCAAGATGTCTCTTCAACGTCGCTATCGGATCTCCTTCCACCACCTCCCCTGGCAGCAAGTTACAGGCATTCACCACCCTCTGTGTAAAAACCTTGCCTCGCACATCCCCTCTAATCTTTGTCCCTCGCACCTTAAACCTATGTCCCCTAGTAACTGACTCTTCCACCCTGGGAAAAGCTTCTGACTATTCACGCTGTCCATGCCACTCATAGCTTTGTAAACCTCTATCATGTCGCCCCTCCACCTGCGTCGTTCCAGTGAAAACAATCCGAGTTTTTCCAACCTCTCCTCATAGTTAACTATGACTCTACAATCTAGTGCTCACGTTTTGGGTGTGTATAATAAACACGAAGCTATTTAACACCTCATTTTCTGAATGGATTATTGAATAAATTCACTCGTTGAATCCACCTACATATTGCTCCTCTGTTGCAAACATCCCCACTTCTGACCTTATGGGGGGCAGCTCATTGATGAAACAGCTGAAGATGGTTGGGCCGAAAACACTACCATATGGAACGCCTGCAGTGATGTCCTGGTGCTGACATGATTGACCTCCAATACCCACAGCCATCTTCCTTTGTGCAAGGTATGATCCCCAATAGTGGAGAATGTTCCCTCTGATACCCATTGACTGCATTTAATCCCCTTTAACGCCTTTCACAGTAATGGTTCGTCATTGGGCGAATCTTACATTTTAAATTGACTTCGCCGAGTCAGAGAGGCGAATGTGAGATCCATAACCACTATAGACTGTCGATTTCCGAGACGAGTCCGTCACCATCCCCCCAGTGATCTGGACCAGCTGCGCTTCAGCTGTCCGGACAATTACATTCGGACAGATCTGGAGAGGAAACATGTAGTTCACACATTAGAACAACAGTTCATTTAAATTAAATTATCATGGTTACTATACGTAAAACATCGGAATGAAATAGTCCTTCATTCCTCATAAATACAGGGATTGATATTCAACGGGCAGAACTCTATCTGTTTCTGGTACGAGCAAAAGGTACAGCTTGATATTGGTGAGCGGACCGAGAGCCGAGCAGTCAAAGAACAAAGAACAAAGAACAGTGCAGCACAGGGACAGGCCATTCGGCCCTCCAAACCTGCGCCGATCTTGATGCCTGCCTAAACTAACACCTTCTGCACTTCAGGGGCCCATATCCTTCTATTCCCTTCCTATCCATGTATTTGTCAAGATGTCTCTGAAACGTCGCTATCGTATCTGCTTTCACCACCTCCCCTGGCAGCAAGTTCCAGGCAATCACCATCCTCTGTTCAAAAGAATTGCCTCGCACATCCCCTCTAAACTTTGCCCCTCGCACCTTAAGCCGATGCGCCCGAGTAACTGACTCTTCCACCCTGGGAAAAACCTTCCAACTATACACTCTGTCCATGCCGCTCATAACTTTGTAAACCTCTGTCATGCTGCCCCTCCACCTCCGTCGTTCCAGTGAAAACAATCCGAGTTTTTCCAACCTCTCCTCATAGCTAATGCCCTCCAGACCAGGCAACATCCTGGTAAACCTCCTCTGTACCCTCTCCAAACCCTCCAGGTCCTTTTGGTAGTGTGGCGAACAGAATTGCACGCAATATTCTAAGTGTGGCCTAACTAAGATCCTGCAGAGCTGCAACATGACTTGCCAATTTTTATACTCTATGCCCCGACCGATGAAGGCAAGCATGCCGTCTGCCTTCTTGACTGCCTTTTCCACCTGCGTTACCACTTTCAGTGACCCGTGGACCTGTACGCCCAGATCTCTCTGCCTGCCAATACTCCTCAGGGTCCTGCCATTTACTGTATACCTCCCACCTGCATTCGACCTTCCAACATGCATTCGCTCACATTTGTCCAGATTAAACTCCATCTGCCATTTCTCCGCCCAAGTCTCCAACCGATCTGTATCCTGCTGTATCCTCTGACAATCCTCATCATTATCCGCAACTCCACCAACCTTTGTGTCGTCCACAAACTTACTAATCAGACCAGCTACATTTTCCTCAAAATCATTTACATAAACCAGAAACAGCAAAGGTCGCAGCACTGATCTCTGCGGAACACCACTAGTCACATCCATCCATTCAGTAAAATACCCATCACCGATACCCTCTGTCTTCCATGACCGAGCCAGTTCTGGATACATCTTTCCAGCTCATCTCTGATCCCGTGTGACTTCACCTTTTGAACCAGTCTCCCATGCGGGTCCTTATCAAAGGCTTTACTAAAGTCCATATAGATAACATAGGAAGACACGAACTCCCCTTCACAAAACCATGCTCTCTCGCGCTAATAAGTTAGTTTGTTTCCAAATGGGAGTAAATCCTGTCTCGAATAATCCTCTCTAATAATTTCCCTACCACTGACGTAAGGCTCACCGGACTATAATTTCCTCGATTATCCTTGCCACACTTCTTAAACAAAGGAACAACATTGGCTATTCTCCAGTCCTCTGGGACCTCACCTGTCGCCAATGAGGATGCAAAGATTTCTGTCCTGGCCCCAACAATTTCTTCCCTTGCCTCCTTCAGCATTCTAGGGTAGATCCCATCAGGCCCTGGAGACTTATCCACCTTAATGCTTTGCAAGACACCCAGCACCTCCTCCATTTTGATAATGAGATGACTGAGACTATCTGCACTCCCTTCCCTCGGCTCATCATACACCAAGTCCTTCTATTTGGTGAATACTGATGCAAAGTACTCATTTAGCACCTCACCCATTTCCTCTGGCTCCACACATAGATTCCCATCTCTGTCCTTGAGTGGGCCAACGCTTTCCCAGGTTAGCCTCTTGCTCTTTTTATACGGATAAAAAGCCTTGGGATTTTCCTTAATCCTGTTTGCCAATGATTTTTCATGACCAATTTTAGCCTTCGTGACTCCTTGCTTAAGTTCTGTCCTACTGTCTTTATCTTCTTCAAGTGCTTCATCTGTTCCGAGCCTTTCAGCCCTTAAAATGCTTCCTTTTTCTTTCTGTATAAGCTCACAATATCCCGCATTATCCAAGCTACCTGAAACTTGCCAAACGTGTCTTTCTTACAGGAACATGTTGGTCCTGGATTCTAATCAACTGACGTTTGAAAGGCTCCCACATGTCTGATGTTGATTTGCCATTAAACAGCCGCCCCAATCTAAATTATTCAGTTCCTGCATAATATTGTTATAATTATCGTTCCCCCAATTTAGCACCTTCGCCCGAGGACTACTCTTATCCTTATCCACAAGTACCTTAAAACTTATGGAATTACGGTCACTGTTCCCGAAATGCTCCCCCACTGAAACTTAGACCCCATGGCCGGGCTCATTCCGCAGCACCAGGTCCAGAATGGCCCCATCGCTAGTTGGACTATCTGCATACTGTTTCAAGAAGCCCTCCTGGATGCTCCTCATAAATTCTGCCCCATCCAAGCCCCTACCACTAAGTGAGTCCCAGTCAATATAGGGGAAGTTAAAATCACCCACAACTGCAACCCTGTTACCTTTACATCTTTCCAAAATCTGTCGACATATCTGCTCCTCTACCTCCCGCTGGCTGTTGGGAGGCCTGTAGTACAACCCCAATATCGTGACTGCACCCTTCCTATTCCTGAGCTCCACCCACATTGCCTCGCTGCATGACCCCTCTCAGGTGTCCTCCCGCAGTAATTCTGTGATATTCTCCTTAATCAGTAATGCAACGCCCCCACCCCTTTTATATCCCACTATATCCCGCCTGAAGCTTCGAAAGCCTGGAATATTTAGCTGCTAATCCTGCCCTTCCCTCAACCAAGTCACTGTAATCGCAACAACATCGCATTTCCAACATAAAAACAAGAAATGCTGGAACCACTCAGCAGGTCTGGCAGCATCTGTGGAAAGAGAAACAGAGTTAACGTTTTGAGTCAGTGACCCTTCATGACGGGTCAGTCTCGAAACTGACTCGAAACGTTAACTCTGCTTCTCTTTCCACAGATGCTGCCAGACCTGCTGAGTGGTTCCAGCATTTCTTGTTTTTATTTCAGATTTCCAGCATCCACAGTATTTTGCTTTTATCATGTTTCCAAGTACTAATCCAAGCTCATCTGCCTTACCTGTTATACTTCTGGCATTGAAACAAATGCACTCAGACCACCAGTCCCGCTGTGCTCAGCAACATCCCCCTGCCTGCTCTTCCTCTTAGTCCTACTGGCCTCATTTACTCTGTCCTCCTCATTTATTTCACTAGCTGTCCTACTGCTCTGGTTCCCACCCCCCTGCCACACTAGTTTAAACCCTCCCGAGTGACGCTAGCAAACCTTGCAGCCAGGATATTAGTGTCCCTCCAGTTTAGATGCAACCCGTCTTTTTTGTACAGGTCCCATCTGTCCCTGAAGAGAACCCTATGGTCCTGATATCTGAAACACTCCCTTCTACACCAGCTGCTCAGCCACGTGTTTAGCTGTACTGTCTTCCTACTTGTAGCCTCACTGGCACATGGCACAGGGAGTACTCCCGAGATTACAATCCTCGAGGTCCTGTTTTTTAACTTTCTACAGAACTCCCTAAACTCCCCCTGCAGGGCCTCATCACTCTTACTGCCGATGTCATTGGTGGCGATATGTACCACAACCTCTGGCTGCACATCCCTCCCCCTTTTGAATATCCCCTGTCCATTCAGGGACATCCTTGACCCTGGCACTCGGGAGGCAACATACCATCCTGGAATCTGTTCATGTCCACAGAGGCACCTATCTGTGCCCCTGACTATAGAGTCCCCTAGAACTATTGCTCTTCTGCGCTTTGTCCCTCCCTGCTGAACAGCAGTGAAAGCCGTGGTGCCACTGCTCTGGCTGCTGCTGTTTTCCCCTGATAAAGCCATTCTCCCCAACAGTATCCAAAACGGTGTACTTGTTAGAGAGGGGGATAGCCACACGGGATTCCTGCACTGACTGGCTGCCCCTTCTAGCGGTCACCCATCTATCTGCCTGCACATTGGGTGTAACCACTTCTCTAAAACTCCTGCCACCTGCACACTCCTAACTTCATCCAGTTGCCGCTCCAACCGATCCATGCGTTTTGTGAGAAGCTGCAACAGGGTACACTTCCTGCAGATGTAGTCGCCCGGAACGGATCTCCCACATCTCACAGGTGAAGCACTTCACCCCTCTAACTGTAATTTCTACACTAATTAGTAAATAAATATAAAATAAATAAATACTTATTAAATCTTTCCTAAATTATGATACACTGAACAAAATGGTCCCGACTGCTAGATTCCTACTTTAAATATTAAATGCTGTCTAAATACAGTAATCGCCTCCCTCTGGTTTAGTTACTCTCCTTATTGATTAGTTAATTAGTGTTTTAACCAATTTTTATCAGTTTTATTTTCAAATTCGGTACAAATTCCCTACCAGCCAATCAGGTCACAGCTTTCATGTGACGTCACTTTTCCAGTTTTTACCCGAGGTAACTTACCGCTCTGGAACTCCATCCTCCGAGTCTGCTTCGAGAATCCCCGAGGTAAGTTTTTTATACTTACCGCTCTGGAACTCCGTCCTCCGAGTCTGCTCCAAGAATCCCCGAGGTACGTTTTTTATACTTACCGGTCTGGAACTCCGCCCTCCGAGTCTGCTCCAAGAATCCCCGAGGTACGTTTTTTATACTTACTGGTCTGGAAATCCGCCCTCCGAGTCTGCTCTGAGAATACCCGAGGTATGTTTTTGTACTTACCGCACTGGAACTCCGCCCTCCGAGTCTGCTCCGAGAATCTCTGAGGTATGTGTTTTGTACTTACTACCCTGGAACTCCGCCCTCTGAGTCTGCTCCAAGAATCCGCGAGGTAAGTTTTTTTTATACGTACCACTCTGGAACTCCGCCCTCCGAGTCTGCTCCGAGAATCCCCGAGGTATGTTTTTTATACTTACCACTCTGGAACTCCGCCCTCCGAGTCTGCTCCGAGAATCTCTGAGGTATATTTTTTATTCTTACTACTCTGGAACTCCGCCCTCCGAATCTGCTCCGAGAATCCCCGAGGTATGTTTTTTATACTTGCCGCACTGGAACTTCGCTCTCCGAGTCTGCTCCAAGAATCTCCGAGGTAAGTTTTTTTAATACTTACTGCTCCGGAACTCTGCCCTCTATGTCTGCTCCGACAATCCCCGAGGTAAGTTTTTTTATACCTCCTGCTCTGGAACTCCGCTCTCCGAGTCTGACAAAAAAAGAAAGAGTAAGACGTAGAGACAGAGAGGGAAAGACAGATGTAGAGACAGAGAGACAGAGAGAGAAGAGAGGGGGAGTGACAGAGAGGGAAAGACAGTTGGACGGAGAGAGAGAGAGACAGAGACAGGAGGAGAGATAGGGAGTGACAGGGAAGGGAGAACAGATGGAGGGTGAGAGAGTGAGACAAAGATGGAAGGAGAGAGAGGGAGAGACAAAGACGGACAGACACATGGAGGGATAGAGAGAGAGAGAGAGAGAGAGAGAGTGAGACAGAGATAGAAGGCTAGAGAGGGAGTGGCAAAGACCGAAAGAAACATGGAGGGACAGTGAGAGAGAGAGAGAGACAGAGACAGTGACAGAGATAGCAGAGAGAGGTAGTGACAGTGAAGGAAAGGCAGATGGAGGGACAAAGGGAGAGAGATAGAGTTAGAAGGAGAGAGAGGCAGTGACAGAGAGGGAAAGAGAGATGGAGGGACAGAGAGAGACAGAGTTAGAAAGAGAGTGAGGCAGTGACAGAGAGGGAAAGAGAGATCGAGGGGCAGAGAGAGACAGAGAGGGAGGTCAGAGATAGAAGGAGACAGAGGGAGTGACAGGGAGGGAAAGACTGATGGAGGGACAGAAAGAGACAGAGAGAATCGCAGAGACAGATATAGAAGGAGAGACTGGGGGAAACAGGGATGGAAAGCCAGATAGAGGGACATAGAGCGAGAGAGTCAGAGATAAAAGGAGAGAGAGGGAGCGACTGAGAGGGAAAGGCAGATGGAGGGACAGAAAGCCAGACAGAGATAGGAGAGAGAGGCAGTGACAGGGAGGGAAAGATGGATGGAGGGACAGATAGGGAGAGACAGATAGAAGGAGAGCGAGGGAGAAAAGGAGAGAGAGGGAGTGACAGAGAGGGAAAGACAGATGGAGGGACAGAGAGAGACAGAGAGAGAGGCAGAGATAGAAGCAGACAAAATGAGTGACAGAGATGGAAAGACAGATGGAGAGACAGATAGTGAGACAGAGATAGAAGGAGAGAGAGGGAGTGACAGAGATTGAAAGGCAGATGGAGGGACAGAAAGACAGGCAGAGATAGGAGAGAGAGGTAGTGACAGGGAGGGAGTGACAGTTGGAGGGGCGGAGAGAGAGAGACAGAGATAGAAGTGGAGTGAGAGTGTGACAGGGAGGGAAAGACAGATGGATAGACAGAGAGAGAGAAAGAGAGAGAGGCAAAGATAGAAGGAGAGAGCGGGATTGACGGAGAGGGAAAGACAGATGAAGAGGCAGAGGGAGAGAGAGAGAAGAGAAAGGGAGTGACAGAGAGGGAAAGACAGGGAAAGACAAATGGCGGGATAGAGAGAGAAAGAGACAGAGATAGGAGAGAGAGAGAGAGTGACAGAGAGGGTAAGACGGACGGAGGAACTGATAGAAAGACAGAGAGTTTAGGAGAAATCGGGAGTGACAGAGAGGGAAAGACTGTTGCAGGAGCAGAGAGAGACAGAGAGTGCGGCTGAGATATAAGGAGGGAGAGGGAGTGACAGGGAGGGAAAGTCAGATGGATGGAAGGAGAGAGAGAGAGAGTGAGGTAAAAATAAAAGAAGAGAAAGGGAGTGACAGAGGCGGAAAGACAGATGGAGGGGGAGACAGAGAAGAGAGCGAGGTAGAGACAAAAGGAGAGAGAGCGAGTGACAGAGAAGGAAAGACAGATGTTGGGACAGAGAGAGACAGAGAGAGAGGCAGAGATAGAAGGAGAGTGAACAGTGACAGAGAGGGACAGACAGATCGAGGGACAGAGAGAGAGAGAGAGAGAGATAGAAGGAGAGAGGGGGAGTGACAGGGAGGGAAAGACAAATGAAGGGAGAGTGGGAGAGAGAGGCATAGACAGAGATAGAAGGAGAGAGCAGGAATGTTAGGGAGGGAAAGACGGGTGCAGGGACACAGAGAGAGAGAGAGATAGATAGAAGGAGAGAGCGGGAGTGACAGCGAGGGAAGGACAGATCGAGGGACAGAGAGTGAGACCGAGATAGAAGGAGAGAGAGGCAGTGACAGAGAGGGAAAGACAGATGGAGGGATAGAGAGAGAGACATAGATAGAAGGAGGGAGAGGGAGTGACAGAGAGGGAAAGATAAATGGAGGGAGAGAGAGAGGGAGGTTCAGAGATATATGGAGAGAGAGGGAGTGACAGAGATGCAATGACAAATGGAGGGACAGAGAGAGACATAGAGAGGGGCAGAGACAGAGATAGAACGAGAGAGTGTGAGTGACAGCGAGGGAAAGACAAATGGAGGGACAGACAGAGAGAGAGGCAGATACAGAGATAGAAGGAGAGGGAGGGAGTGACAGTGGGTGAAGGACGGGTGCAGGGACAGAGTGAGAGTGAATGAGATAGGAGAGAGAGGCAGTGACAGGGAGGGAAAGACAAATGGAGGGAACGAAAGAGAGAGACAGAAATAGAAGTGGAGAAATGGAGTGACACGGAGGGAAAGACAGATGGATGGACAGACATTTAGAAAGAGAGAGAGAGGCAAAGATAGAAGGATGAGTTGGAGTGACAGAGCGGGAAAGACAGATGGAGGGATAGAGAGAGAGAGAGAGAGAGAGAGAGAGAGAGAAGAGAGAGGGAGAGCAACAGAGAGGGAAAGACGGATGGAGGGACAAAGAGAGAGAGAGAGAGAGAAGGAGAGATCGGGAGTGACAAAGAGCGAAAGACAGATGGAGGGACAAAGAGAAAGACAGAGATAGAAGGAGAGAGAGGGAATGACAGGTTGGGAAAGATGGAGGGACAGAGAGAGACAGAGAGAATGGCAGAGGCAGATATAGAAGGAGAGAGTGGGGGAGACTGGGATGGAAAGACAGATGGAGTGACAGAGAGCGAGAGATGTAGATATACAAGGAAAGAGAGGGAGCGACTGAGAGGGAAAGGCAGATGGAGGGACAGAAAGACAGACAGCGATAGGAGAGAGAGGCAGTGACAGGGAGGCAAAGACAAATGGAGGGAACGAAAGAGAGAGACAGAAATAGAAGTGGAGAAATGGAGTGACACGGAGGGAAAGACAGATGGATGGACAGACATTTAGAAAGAGAGAGAGGCAACGATAGAAGGATGAGTTGGAGTGACAGAGCGGGAAGGACAGATGGAGGGATAGAGAGAGAGAGAGAGAGAGAGAGAGAGAGAGAAGAGAGAGGGAGAGCAACAAAGAGGGAAAGACGGATGGAGGGACAGAGAGAGAGAGAGAGAGAGAAGGAGAGATCGGGAGTGACAAAGAGTGAAAGACAGATGGAGGGACAAAGAGAAAGACAGAGATAGAAGGAGAGAGAGGGAATGACAGGTTGGGAAAGATGGAGGGACAGAGAGAGACAGAGAGAATGGCAGAGGCAGATATAGAAGGAGAGAGTGGGGGAGACTAGGATGGAAAGACAGATGGAGTGACAGAGAGCGAGAGATGTAGATATACAAAGAAAGAGAGGGAGCGACTGAGAGGGAAAGGCAGATGGAGGGACAGAAAGACAGACAGCGATAGGAGAGAGAGGCAGTGACAGGGAGGCAAAGACAGATGCAGGGACACAGGGAGAGATAGACAGATAGAAAGAGAGAGAGGGAGTTCCAGAGAGGGAGATACAGATGGAGGGACAGAGAGAGACAGAGAGACAGAGACAGAGAACAGAGGAGAGAGAGGGTGTGACAGAAAGGGAAAGACAGATGGAGGGACAGAGAGAGAGGCAGAGATAGAAGCAGAGAGAAGGAGTGACTGAGAGGGAAAGGCAGATGGAATGACAGAGAGGGAGAGAGACAGAGAGAGTACGGGAGGGAGAGACAAGGAGGGAAAGACAGATGGAGGGACGGATAGTGAGACACAGATGGAAGGAGAGAGAGGGAGTGACAAAGAGTGAAAGAGAGATGGAGGAACAGAGAGAGAGACAGAGATAGGAGAGTGAGGGAGTGACATGAGGGAAAGACAGATGGAGGGAGAGACAGAGGGAGAGGGAGAGAGAGAGGGAGAGACAGAGAGGGAAAGACAGATGGAGGGACAGAGACTGAGACAGAGATAGAAGGAGAGAGAGGGCGTGACAAAGAGGGAAAGAGAATTGGAGTGACAGTGAGTGAGAGAGAGACAGAGATAGAAGGAGAGAGTGGGATAGACAGGAATGGAAAGGCAGATGGAGGGACAGAGAGAGAGAGGGATAGAAGGAGAGAGCGGGAGTGATAGGGATGGAAAGACGGGTGCAGGCACAGAGAGAGAGAGAGAGAGAGACAGAAGGAGAGAGAGAGGGAGTGGCAGTGAGCGAAAGACAGATGGAGCGACATAGAGAGAAATAGAGAGATAGACAGAGAGAGAGATAGAGAGGGGGCGGGAGAGTGAAAGAGAGAGGGAGTGACAGCGATGGAAAGACAAATGAAGGTACAGAGCGAGAAAGAGACAGAGATATCAGGAGAGGGAGGGAGCGTCAGAGATAGAATGACAGATGGGGGGACAGAGAGAGACAGGGAGAGGGGCAGAGACAGAGATAGAACGAGAGAGTGGGAGTGGACTGCGAGGGAAAGACAGATGGAGGGACAGACAGAGAAAGTGGCAGAGACAGAGATAGAAGGAGATGTTGGGAGTGACAGGGAGTGAAAGACGGGTGCCGGGGCAGAGTGAGAGAAGAAAGTGAAAGGAGAGAGACGGAGTGACATTGAGGGAAAGACAGATGGAGGGACAGAGAGTGAGGCAGGGGCAAAGATAAAAGGAGCGAGAGGGAGTGGCAGAGAGGGAAAGACAGATGGAGGGACAGAGAGTGAGACTGAGATAGAAGGAGAGAGAGGCAGTGACAGAGAGGGAACGACAGATGGAGGGACAGAGAGAGACAGAGAGAGAGGCAGAGATAGAAGGATTGAGAGGGAGTGACAGAGAGGAAAATACAGATGGAGGGACAGAGACTGAGACAGAGATAGAGGGAGAGAGAGGGCGTGACAAAGATGGAAAGAGAATTGGAGGGACAGAGAGTGAGAGAGAGAGAGACAGAGATAGAAGGAGAGAGTGGGATAGACAGGAATTGAAAGGCAGATGGAGGGACAGAGAGAGAGAGGGATAGAAGGAGAGAGCGGGAGTGATAGGGAGGGAAAGACGGGCGCAGGCACAGAGAGAGAGAGTGAGATAGAAGGAGAGAGAGGGAGTGGCAGTGAGGGAAAGACAGATGGAGCGACAGAGAGAGACAGAGAGAGATAGACAGAGAGAGAGATAGAGAGGGGGGCGAGAGAGTGAAAGAGAGAGGGAGTGACAGCGATGGAAAGACAGATTGAGTGACAGAGAGAGAGAGACACAGTGATAGGAGAGAGCGCGATTGACAGAGAGAGAAAGACAGATGGAGGGACAGAGAGGGAGAGAGACAGAGAGAGAAGGAGAGAGAGGGAGGAACAAAGAGGGAAAGAGAGATGGAGGGACAGACAGAGAGAGAGAGAGAAGAAGAGAGAGAGAGGGAGAGAGAGGGAGGAAAAGACAGAAGGAGGGACAGAGAATGAGAAGCAGAGAGAGAAGGAGAGAGAGGGGAGTCAGGGAGGGAGAGACAGTTAGAGGGACAGAGAGTGAGGCAGGGGCAAAGATAAAAGGAGCGAGAGGGAGTGACAGAGAGGGAAAGACAGATGGAGGGATAGAGATAAATACAGAGATAGAAGGAGGGAGAGGGAGTGACAGAGGGGGAAAGTCAAATGAAGGTACAGAGTGAGAAAGAGACAGAGATATCAGGAGAGGGAAGGAGCGTCAGAGATAGAATGACAGATGGATGGACAGAGAGAGACAGAGAGAAGGGCAGAGACAGAGATAGATTGAGAGAGTGGGAGTGACTGCGAGGGAAAGACAGATGGCGGGACAGACAGAGAAAGTGGCAGAGACAGAGCGAGAAGGAGATGTTGGGAGTGACGGGGAGTGAAAGACGGGTGCCGGGACAGAGTGAGAGAGAAAGTGATAGGAGAGAGACGGAGTGACATTGAGGGAAAGACAGATGGAGGGACAGAGAGTGAGGCAGGTGCAAAGATAAAAGGAGCGAGAGGGAGTGACAGAGAGGGAAAGACAGATGGAGGGACAGAGAGTGAGACCGAGACAGAAGGTGAGAGAGGGTGTGACAGAGAGGGAACGACATATGGAGGGACAGAGAGAGACAGAGAGAGAGGCAGAGATAGAAGGATTGAGAGGGAGTGACAGAGAGGGAAAGACAGAGGGAGGGACAGAGAGAGAGCGAAACAGTGATAGAACAAAGAACAAAGAACAAAGAAAATTACAGCACAGGAACAGGCCCTTCGGCCCTCCAAGCCTTCGCCGATCCAAATACCCTATTTAAACCTGTCGCCTATTTTCTAAGGGTCTGTATCTCTTTACTTCCTGCCCATTCATGTATCTGTCTAGATACATCTTAAAAGATGCTATCGTGCCCGCGTCTACCACCTCCGCTGGCAATACGTTCCTTGCACCCACCACCCTCTGCGTAAAGAACTTTCCACGCATATCCCCCCTAAACTTTTCCCCTTTCACTTTGAACTCGTGTCCCCTTGTAATTGAATCCCCCACTCTTGGAAAAAGCTTCTTGCTATCCACCCTGTCTATACCTCTCATGATTTTGTACACCTCAGTCAGGTCCCCCCTCAACCTCCGTCTTTCTATTCAAAATAATCCTAATCTACTCAACCTCTCTTCATAGCTAGCGCCCTCCATACCAGGCAACATCCTGGTGAACCTCCTCTGCACCCTCTCCAAAGCATCCACATCCTTTTGGTAATGTGGCGACCAGAACTGCACGCAGTATTCCAAATGTGTCCGAACCAAAGTCCTATACAACTGTGACATGACCTGCCAACTCTTGTACTCAATACCCCCTCCGATGAAGGAAAGCATGCCGTATGCCTTCTTGACCACTCTTTTGACCTGCGTTGCCACCTTCAGGGAACAATGGACCTGAACACCCAAATCTCTCTGTCCATCAATTTTCCCCAGGACTTTTCCATTTACTGTATAGTTCACTCTTGAATTGGATCTTCCAAAATGCATCACCTCGCATTTGCCCTGATTGAACTCCATCTGCCATTTCTCTGCCCAACTCTCCAGTCTATCTATATTCTGCTGCATTCTCTGACAGTCCCCTTCACTATCTGCTACTTCTCCAATCTTCGTGTCACCTGCAATTTTGCTAATCAGACCACCTATACTTTCCTCCAAATCATTTATGTGCATATATATATATGTATATAGGAGGAGAGGGAGGGAGCGAATGAGTGGGAAAGACAGATGGAGGGCCTGAATTAGAGGCAGAGATTGAAGGCAAGAGAGGGAGTGACAGGTAGGGGAAGGCATATGGTGGGAGAGAGAACGTGACAGCAATAGAGGGAAAGAGAGCGAGTGACAGAGAGAGAAAGCCAGATGGAGTGACAGAGAGAGAGAGACAGAGGTTGAAGGAGAGACAGAGATAAAAGGAGAGAGTGGGAGTGACAGGAAGGGCAAGACAGGTGGAGGGACAGAGAGATAGGCAGGAACAAAGATAGAAGGAGAGAGCGTGTGACAGCGAGGGAAAGACTGATGAAGCGACAGAGAGTGAGAGGGAGAGAGTGATATGAGAGGGATAGAGTGACAGAGAGGGAAAGACAGATGGAGAGACAGAGAGAGAGACAGAGAGAGGGGCAGAGTTAGTAGAAGAGAGAGGGAGTGACTTGCAGGGAACGACAGATGGAGGGACGCAGAGAGAGAGAGACACACAACGAGAGAAAGGGAGTGACAAAGAGAGAAAGACAGATGTAGGGATAGAGAGGGATACAGAGATAGAAGGAAAATGAGGAAATGACAGAGAGGGAAAGACAGATGGAGGGGCAGATAGAGAGAGACAGAGACAGGAGAGAGAGATAGAGAGAGAGAGAGTGGCAGATAGGGGAAGACAGATGGAGGCACAGAGAGAGAGAGACAGGGAGGGAAGGAGAGATAGGGAATGACAGCGAAGGAAAGACAGATGGAGGGACAGATAGGGAGACAGAGATAGGAGAGAGAGAGGGAGTGACAGAGAGGGAAAGACAGAAGGAGGGACAGCGAGAGAGACAGAGATAGAAGGAGAGAGAGTGAGTGACAGAAAGGGAAAGACAGATGGAGGGACAGAGAGTGAGACAGAGAGAGAAGGAGAAAGAGGTACAGAGAGAGAGGGATAAAGATAGAAGGAGACATGGTTGAAACCATTGCTGTCCTTTGAGCGAGAGTAGAAGGGAGAGATGAAAAAAGAGAGAGGGGAAGAGACAGGGAGAAGTGGTGTCATGGGGAAACAGACAGAGTTCTGGACAGAGGCAAAGAAAGCGAGTGAGAGAGGTGGAGACAGAGACAGAAAGAGAGGAAAAGGGAGAAGAAGTTACAAAGATGAAGAGGCAGAAATAGAGTTGCAGACGGAGATATAGAGAGGGAGGTACAGAGGCAATGAAAGAGGGAGATAGAGAGAGAGAGAGAATGGGAGAGAGAGGCAGAGATGGTTTGAGAGAGAAACAATCAGAGTCATTGACTGAGGTACAGAGAGATAGAGTGACAGAGAGAGAGGGAGAGAGAGGTAGAGAGAAAGACAGAGAGAGAGGGAGCGGCAGAGTGAGAGAGAGAGGGACAGAGACAGTGATAGCGAAAGACAATGAGAGAGTTTGGAGGGGGAGAGAGAGAGAGTGAGAGAGAGATAGAGGGGGAGAGGGAGATAGAGGGGAAGAGGGAGATAGAGGGGAGAAATAGATAGATGGGGAGTCGGTGATAGGGGAGGGGAGAGAGATAGATTGGGAGATAGAGATAGTGGAGGAGAGAGATAGAGGGGGAGAGGGAGATAGTGGGGGAGAGAGAGACATTGGGGGAGAGAGAGATAGAGGGTGAAAAGGAGATAAAGGAGGAGAGAGAGAGATAGAGGGGGAGGGAGAGATAGAGGGGGAGAGGGGGATAGAGGGGGAGTGAGAGATAGAGATGGAGAGGGAGATACAGGGAGAGTGGAAGGTACAGGGGGAGAGGGAGATAGAGGGGGACAGAGTGATAGAGGGGAGAGAAAGATAAGAGGGGGAGAGAGAAATATAGAGGGGAAAATAGAGATAGAGGGAAGAGAGCGATAGAGGGGGAAAGGGAGATGAGAGAGAAGGAGATAGGAGTGGAGAGGGAGATATAGAGGGGAAGAAGAGATAGAGAGGGAGACGGATATAGAGGGATAGAGAGCGATAGATGGGGAGACGGAGATAGATGCCGCGAGAGAAGAAGAGGGGAGAGCGAGGTCGAGGGGAGAGCGAGATAGAGGGGGAGAGGGAGAGTGAGGGGAGAGAGAGAAATGGGGGAGAGATATGTAGAGGGGAGAGAGAGAGATATAGGGGAGAGAGAGATATAGGGGAAGGGAATATAGAGCAGCAGAGAGAGATAGAGGGGAGATAGATAAAGCTGGAGACGGAGATAGAGGGGGAAACGGAGATAGAGGGGAAGAGAGAGATAGAGGGGGAGAGGGGGAGATAATAGGGGAGTGAGATAGAGGGGGAGAGTGTATAGAGGGGGAGAGGGAGATAGAGGGATTCGAAGGAGATAGAGGGGGAGAGGGAGATAGATGGGGTAGATGGGGAAAGAGGGGGGAGAGAGAGACAGAGCGGGAGAGAGAGATGGGGAAGGGGGTAGTCAACCTGTGGAAGTCTCTACCACAGAAGGCAGTTGGGACCGTCATTAAATATATTCAAGGAGGAGAGAGATATATTTCTCAATGACAAAGTGAACAAGGGCTGTGGGGAAAACGTGGGAACAAGGTACTGAATTGGACCATCGGTCGTGATCTTTATTAAACGGCAGAGCAGGCCCGAGGGGCCGAATGGTCTACTCCCTCTCCTATTTTCTATGTTTCCATGAAAGAGGACGATTCAGAGAGAGGGGCAGACAGAGAAAGAGGGAGAAACAGAGAGAGAAAGAGCGATAGAGATGGAGAAAGGTGACCCTGAGATTCTCTCACTCATACATATAAACATGCAGACACACACAGACATCCACATAAAGGAACACACACAGAGACACAGACACCCCCCTCTCCCCAACCCACACACACAGACAGAGACAAACACACACACATAGACACACATAGATACACACAGACGCATACACAGCCACAGACACACACAGACGGACACACACACAGAAGCACACAGACACAGACACAGAAACACACAGACACAGACACACACAGCCAAACACACGGACAAACAGACACACACACAGACACAGAAACACACAGATATAGAAACAAACAGACGCACAGACAAACACACACACACACGCACACACAGACCTACACACACAGACCTACACACACACACACACGCAAACACAGATTTTCAATCGACACTGATGTCAATAGAAATGGCCAACAGAACCTCAGTAACAATCCCCAGTGTTTGCCCAGCCCTGAAAGAGACACAGAGAGAGATAGGGAGTGACGGAGAGAGATAGTGGAAGAGGGAGTACAAAACAGCTTGCAGGAGAAACTTGACATTCATTTGTGTTCCACAGATTTTATTAAAGGTTGAAAGGGACTGGACACTGAAAAATCTGTCAGCGAACGACAACCCTGAGAGACTTTAGAAGTGAGGGAATGGGAGACACATTACAATCCACACTGATGTCAGTAAAACTCCTCAATCTGCCCAGTCTTGTATTGTCGGTTTAGTGTGAGCTTTTAGGGGTGAGTGTTGGATCAATGTTTGATATTTAAAACTGCAGGGAAAGAATTAAAAGTTTAAAATTAACCAAGAAATGGCTGAAAGCATTGCTGTCCTGTGATTAACATATCAATGGACTGGCCCCCGAGGCAGGAGATTGAGAGACAGTCCAACATGTCAGAGGCTCAAAGGGTGGAGTTTGCAAACAACTCACTCAGGATATAACTGGGTAGGAAGATCCCAGTTCCAATCACAAAACCAACCTTTCACTCTATCTCCAGAGAGAGTAGACACATTCCCCAGTCTGGTTCAGTGTGTGTGTCTGTGTGTGTGTGTGTGTGCGTGTGTGCCTGTGTGTGTGTGTGTGTGTGTGTGTGTGTGTGTGTGTGCTGAATCTGTCTCATTCTGGCTTATAACTGTGATTTGATTGTATTTGAATATTGCTGATTGTCTGAGCAACTGAAAGAGGAAACCCTGGGCTCTTGCTGTGCTATTTTGTTTAAAAATGTCCTCGCTTTGTATTTTAATGAAAATTTTTTCTCCTTCTTTCTCCTGAGGAATTTTCATTCTGAAAACTGCATCATGAAGGTAAAAGAGGGAAAGTTTGGGACGAGGAATCCTTGGACAGGAGCTTCCTCCCGAGGGGACAGACTGAGGCCTTGTCCAAAGGCTGCACCCAAAGGGCCCACGTGAGATGTGTCTGTTTTATTAGGCCGATGTTTAATTTCCTCTCTGGGGACCACCTCGCCAGACTAAATTAAACATCAGGAAGGTGTAGCTGTCTAAAGGCTTGTTATTATGCCCGAATAATGCTGGTGTTCTGGGCAGTGGTGTGAATTTGAGGGTGAAATTAAATGTGCAGCAGCCTTTTGAATAGAGAGGTTGAGGTGCTGAGAGTGGATTTCTCTGCCTGTCTGTCTGTCTCTCTCTCTTTCCATCTGTCTCTCAGAATGAGATCTATATGAGGGAGAGAGATGCAGGAGAGTAAATGAAACATGGAGGGAAGGAGAGCGGGAGAGGAGGGGTAGCCGGCTGTTATCACATTACTACTTGTGGCATCTTGCTGTGCACCAATGGCCGACAGCATTTCCAACATTGCAACAGTGACAATCACTTTAAAAATTAGTTCATTTAGTGTCAAAAGCCAGGAATTAAGTAACAAATGTGATAGTTTCTGAAGACTTGTTATAATTCCAGAATAATCCGTGTCTTTCGGGCAATGTTAGGAAGCTTTACTGTTAAATAAGATGTACGGAAACCATTTCAATTCATTTTACTGAGGTTCTGAGTTTCGATTTCTCTCTCTGTCCCTCTCCAGCTTTCATTCCCTCTGTCTCTCTATTTAAACCTTTAATAGTTAAAAACATGCCACACATTGCAATATGATTTGTTGTTTTGTTTAAATGGTAAGACAGAAATATTTCATAGCTCATTTCAATGAAGATTAGATATGAATTAGAGGGGAAATCCCCGATAAAGACAAAGAGAGAGAGCAAGAGAGAGGGACAGAGGTGTGACTGAGATAGGAACAGAGAGAGAGAGAGACACACACACACACAGACAGGGAGAGAGATAAAGAGACAGACACACAGACACACACTGGTGGAGGGAACTGTCTGAACACTTTTAGCTTCTGCTTTGTTAACTATGATTTGTTTGTATGTGGGTGTTGCTGAGAGAGCGCCTGTGCAACGATGGCAATTCCTGGGCTCTTGCTGTGCTATATTATTCAACAATGCATTTTAATTTGGCTGTTATCACATTGCTGCGTGTGGGACTTTGCTCTGCATCTGGAGCCCTGCAGAATTTCCTGCACGACAACAATGAGGACACATCAAAATTCAGCTTCCTGAGGGTCTGAGAGTGGATTTCTCTGTGTTTTGTCTCCATCTTCCTCTGCTTTTCTCTCCCCCCAAAATTTCTTTATTTTAACCATTAATCAATAGGAGCCACAATATGACGTGTGGTTATTTTAAACTGTGACAGAAACACTTCAGAGGACGTTTCAATCCAGATTAAATCCCAGATCGCGAGTAAAATATACAGATGTGGATGGGGTGCGGGGGAGGGAGCAGGAGAAAGAGAGGGAGAGGGGTGTTTGAGATTTTCAAACTGAAGGAATGTCCCTCTCTCAGTGATCTCTAAACTGCTTTCATTAAAAAAACTGCATATTATCATATTGCTGCCTGTAGGATCTTGCTGTGCACAGACTGCCTGCAGGTTTCCTGCATTGCAAGAGTGACGACCACTTTCAAAATTAATTCATTGAGTGTCAACTACTCCTGAGGGCCAATAATTACAAGAGCTGAATGTGAAGCTATATAAATTTAAAGATGGAGTTTAGCATTTTTCTGAGGACTGTGATGGAATATCTGGCTATGATCACATTGTGGGAATCTATTGTGCAGACATTTCCGACATCAATTCCTACATTACAACAGATGGGAGGGAAAAAGGGAGAGGGAGAAACAGCTAGAGGTGGCAGGTTAAACAGAGAGAGAGAGAGAGAGAGAGAGGCCGAGTGTGGGTGATGGAGGGAAGGAAGGCAGAGAAAGATGGAGAAAGGCAGAGAGAGAGAGAATCTACAGTCAAAACCTTGGTAAACTGATTGTTGAAGTGCCACCATTGCTGGAATCTTGCTGTGCACAGCTTGTCGGCAGAATTCCCTGCATTGTAACAGTGACTGCATTTTAGAAGTGAATTCATTGTGTGTAAAGCTCTTCTGAAGGCCTGGAATTAAAGTCTTGAGCTTGAAGCCGGTATAATTCCCTAATAATACTGATGTTTTGGGCACTGCCGTGAATTTGCGGATGTAATGAAATGTGCAGCAGCCATTTGAATTCAGAGTTAGGTTCTGAGAGTGGATTTCTCTCTCTCTCTCTCTCTCTCTCTCTCCATCTGTCTCTCTGAATGAGAGTAACAGGAGGGAGAGAGATGCAGGAGAGTGAGGGAATCAGAGGGGGAGAGGGGGTAGCTGGCTGTTATCACATTGTTGGTTGTGGGATCTTGCTGTGCAACAATGGTCTATAGCATTTCCAACATTGCAACAGTGATGACCACTTTAGAAATTAATCATTGATTGTCAACTACTTCTGTGAATGAACAATTAAATGGCTGAAATGTGAAGGTTTGTAAAGGTTTGTTCTCATTCCCGAATATTGCTGCTGTTTTAGGCTGTTGGCTGAATTTGACAGTGAAATGAAATACCTGGGGGCCATTTGAATTCAGATTTTCAGGGATGGGAATGTGGATTTCTCTCTCTATCCTTCTACGGGAGAGTGGATGGGGTCACTGGTGTTTGTGTGTTTTTACAATGAGGCAGAAGCAGATGTAGAGACATACAGAGAAATAGAGAGTGAGACAGAGAGAGAGACAGAGACAGAGAGACAGAGGGAGAGAGAGGAGGAAATGACAGGGTAAACACATCCACACTTCCCAGTCTCTGTCTGTGTCGAGGTATGTGTTTGTCAGACGGGGAGTCACTGAGAGATTGTTTTACGTCGGTGAGTGAGAGAAAGAGGCCTGGGCTCCTGCTGTGTTTTATTTCTGTTCAAAAATGCTTTACTTTGTTTGAATCAATTTTAATTTCTCTTATTCCCAAGGAGAACCTTTTCGGAATATACAGCTGTGATGATGCACAGGGAGAATCTTTTGACCACGTGGAATTCTCAGACAAGAGCTTTAACCAGAGAGGAAAATAACAATAAATCTGTATGTGCCATTGTCAAATACATTTCTAGACACAGAAAATAAGACTGTGTTTTCGGGACAGATAGAAAAACAAAGTGCTGGAAATGCTCAGTAATTCAAGCACGGTTTTTATTTCAGATTTCCAGCACCCGCCATATTTTGATTTTGTGTTTTCGGGGGTCTGTGGATTTTTTACCACAAGGGAGAGGGCTGGTGAGTCCTCCGAAGGAAATAGTTTGGGAAGTGCTTCTCCAGAATAGTCAATGTAGTCCCCAAGATTTCCCTCTCCATCTCTTGCTGCAACTTGTTCCCGGCACCTTCCTCCTTGTTCCTCGTTCTGTTTCTTCACATCTTTAAATCCCTATCTCTGCATCTCTAACCATCCTTTCTATCTCTGCCATTCTATAGAATCTCACAAGTTTCCATTTTCACCTTCTTTCTGTGACTGCATCTTTATCTGTCTCTCTCTATCAGTCCATTTCTTCTCTCACCCACTTCCAAATGCCTGAATCTTTCCATCTCTGTTCTTCCTTTCCAGACAGATCATCTCTGCATTTGTCCACCCCCCCACCCCCACCCCCCCCCCCCCCCCCGCCCCCCGCCCCGGGACACCCCTCTCTATTCTGTAAACACATCTTACTTTGTATCTCTGACCCTCCACGTCTTTCTGTATCTGCATCTCTCTCTTTGTCTCGGTTCATTCTCAATATCTACATCTCTCGCTGTATGTCTCCATTTCTCTCTCTCTCTCTGTGCCCTTCTCGGTATTTCAGACCCTCTGTTCTCTGTTTCTTTCTCACTGGTTTCGGACTCCCTGTTTTTCAGTCTTTATCTCCATTTCCATTTACTTCCCTTTCTCTCTCTGTTCTGCCCTCATCCCAGCATGTGTTTTCTGCGTCTCTGTCCCTCTGCTTGCCGGTGGATTTGAACTCGCTGCCCAGTGCTGAATAGGGTGATTGTGAACCGAGATACTGCTTTCCATCTCTGCTCAGATTAGCTACCATTGAGGGGAGAGATGCTGAACGGACAGCCGATTCACAACAACCCTCCTCTCCTACAGCCTAGTTTGCACCATTGGCAGCAAGTCCAAGTCTGTATCGACTCCCCGACTGTCTCTGCCTGTCTCCTTGTGGCTCAATGGGGGAAAGGACAGATCAGCCATGATCTAACATGAGTGGGACTGGCTGAAAGGGCTGAACAGCCTCCTCCCGTCCCTCTGCCAGTCAGTGTGTGCGTGTGTGCGTGTGTCTCCCTCTGTTTGATTTCTTGAAGCCGATGGGGAGAACAGGTGAAACACCTTTCTGCAGAGAGGGATGTGTCTGGGACTGGGATCTTACTGTGCGTTAAAGGCTCAGAATTCCAGTTAGCCTCTGGAGATCCTTGCTCTATTCCCGGCCCTGTGTTTAGCCAGTCAGGAGTTAGAGGTGCCGGGGGTCTGGAAGCCAGTTGATGGAATTCCAGTGGCTTATCAAGTCCAGGAATTAAAGTGAATGAAAGATTGTCCTGAGACGGAGCCACACCCAAGAAAGTGATGGAGGTGGGAATAACCCGGGGTTGGGCTGTTCACGGGGGAGGGGGGATGATACAGGGTGGGAATTGGTAGGAGGGAGGGGGCTTTTACAGGACAGGGGGGGTATTTAGAAAGGGGGTCGTATTTACTGAGGGGGGCAGGGGTGAGAATTAGTTTGGGGTCGGTTAATGGGGGGGTATTTAGATGGGAGTCTGTTCCTGGGGGTATTTAGATGGGGGTCTGTTCACAGGAGAGGGGTTTTTAGATGGGGGTCTGTTCCGGGGGTGGGGGGCGGATATTTAGATGGGAGCCGGTTTTTGGGCAGTGTTTAGATGGGAGTTTGTTCCTGGGGGATACTTAGATGGGATTTTGTTCCTGGGTGGGTATTTAGATGGGAGTCTGTTCCTGGGGGCGGGGGGTGTATTTCGATGGGAGTTTGTTTGTTCCTGGGGGTATTTAGATGGAAGTCTGTTACCTGCGGGGTATTTAGATGGGAGTCTGTTCCTGGCGGTAAATAGATGGTAGTCTGTCCAGGGGGTATTTAGATGGGAGTCTGCTCCTGGGGGGGAGGGGATTCAGATGGAAGTCTTTTCATGGGCGGTATTTAGATGGCAGTTTGCTCCTGGGGGATGATTGGATATTTAGATCGGAGTTTTTCCTGGTGGGGGATTTAGCTGGGAGTCGACTCCAGGGGGCTAGGGTGTATTTAGATGGAAGTTTATTTCTGGGGGTTATTTAGATGGGAGTTTCTTCTGGAGGTGTATTTAGATGGGAGTTTGGTCCAGGGGTTGGGGATATTTAGATGGGTGTTTGTTCTGGGTGGGGGGGGTGGTTTAGATGGGAGTCTGTTCCCGGGGGGTATTTAGATGGGTTGTCTTGTAACATGGGAAGGGGATAATGAGATAGGGGACTGTTCATAATGAGGGTATTAGATGGTGGTCAGTTAACAGGAGATATCAGATAGGGTTCTGCAGACGAGGATTATTTTGATTGGGTGGAGGTGTGTACAAGAGGGGATATTATTCAGGGGGGACATATTGCAGGGGTATATTGCATGGTGGATCGAAATTGTGGTGCGAATAAATTGAGGGGGTAATAAATTGCGGGGAGAAATTGCAGGGAGGTAAATTGCGGGGAGGATAATTGCAGGAGGGATAAATTGCGTGGGGGGCATAAATTGCAGGAGGATAAATGGCGGAGAGATAAATTTCGGGGGGGAGAGATAAATTGCGTGGGGGAAGAGCAGGGGCTGGAAATTGTGGGGGGGATAAATTGCAGGGGGGATAAATGGGGGAGATAAATTGTGGGGGGGAGAGTAAGTTGCGGGCGGGGGATAAATTGCAGGGGAGAATTGCAGGGTGGGGGGTAATGGGGTTAGAAAAGTGAGGGATCCAGCTCCTCTGCAAGTGCTGCCCTTGAGAAATTAATTGCATTCAAAATCTTTCCCTCAGATTGGAGGCGTGAGGGGAGACTGTTTACACTAGCAGAGGGGAGAAACAAATAGTCAGGGAGTTGTTCTGGTCTTGAATTCACTCTCTGACAGGTTTCTGAAAACAGATTCAATATTAACTTTCAAAAGACAATCGGATCAAAACTTCAATTAATCTTAGTTATAGTGCAGAAGATACCAGCATAGAAAGAGCAGTCAGACAAAGAGATGTCATATCGTTAGTGGTGAAGCACTCAACAGCACAGATATAGAGTGTTTTCATTTATAAATGATTGTCGGAGTTTTATTTCATCTTGCTGTTTTATTTATGCATTACCTCTAATCACACAAAATAATTTTCCTAACAGGAACGAGTTTCATGTTACAAGTTATCACATAGTAGGAAAATAGCTATTTAATAAAAGTGGCACTCAACTTATTTTAATCAACATCTCAAGTTTCCAGAAAGTAAATTCCTCAAACTTGTGGAAACTTTCAACCTCTCAAAAACACCAAATTCCCTGTCAGCAATGGCTCAGCATCGCCATCTGCTGGTGGCCCTGTGTCACTGCAGTCACTGCCCTCTCTCACAATCTCCATCTGCTGGTGTCCCTGTCACATTGCAGTTACTTTCCCCCCTCTCACCATTACCATCTGCCGGTGCGTCTGTCTCACTGCATTTACTGTCCTCCCTCTCACCATCTCCATCTGCCGGTGTCCATGCCTCACTGCAGTTACTGCCCCCTCTCACCATCTCCATCTGCCGGTGTGCCTGTCTCACTGCAGTTACTGTCCTCCCTCTCACCATCGCCATCAGCTGGTGCTCCTGTCTTACTGCAGTTAATGTCCCCCTCTCACCTCCTCCACTAGGTGGCACTGTAACGTCACATGCGCAAATGCAGCCTGTTCGACTTCAACGTCATGGTCTGCCATGTTCAGGCAGCTGCGAGGACTAAAGATGGCGCCGGTCAAATAATCATAAAGGCGGTTGGGTGGAGGGTGGTGGACCAGGGTGGGGGGCGGAATGCCGTTTAGTTCCAGTGTTTGAAACCCTTCATCTCTTTCTGTGATTTCCCTAATTTAACAATGATATTGAGAGGGTATTTCACCCCCTTCTTCAGCTCCTGTCTGAATTTAGTCTGGGTCACAGTATAAATACATGTGTTGGTGCAGGAACTGAGAAGCTGCAGCATCTGTGACGTTTCATCTGTGATATAGAGAGGGTCAGTGTAGGAGGAATAATACTGAATATCTACAATTCGCCTATAAATGATGAACACAACCCGGATCACCCATAACAGTAGAAAACTGCCGGATATACTGAAGAGTAAAATAATTGATTTCCTGCGATTCTCCATCTCTGGGTCCTTGTGATTCTCTGCATTGCTGTGGCGCCGGACTCCCCTGCGGACTTTACTGGACAATAAAATCCGTCTGACAGTCAGAACATTGAGAAGCAAAATCAGAAAGACCAGGACGCAAGGGGTTAAAATGAGGTTAAACAATTCAAATGCCCCCCATATGGGGGAAGTAAAGAAGCTCAGGTGATAAACACAATCAATGGGAACATTATCAATAATGTAATCTTGTTCCAGTGTAAAGTACCAGGGGAGTGACTCTAAACAGCCCAGTCCACTCACTGTTCCAACAAATACAGCCGCCGTTTTCCCACTGCAATATTTTGTTTTCAGCTTCCCACAACAAATGGCCACAAATCGATCGAAGGTGAAAGTGACTGTGAGCCAGACAGAAACAACTGTGGATGCAGAAAACAGAACGGTAATGAGAGAACACACAGGAGTAATTCTCAGGAATGAATTTGGGAAATAAATGAAAACAATCCTGTACAATATTGGATCAGTGATAACGACCAGGAGATCAGAAACTGCCATTCCCACCAGGTAGACAGTGATAAATTTGGAGAGACCGCACTTTCCTCGGGACAAGATCGCAATCGCCACCAAGTTAACTGGAAGAGAGAGAAAAGGAAGCAGAGAAATTACTGATCAGACCTGGAGACAAAGCAACAGTTTGACAGGATCTGGGCTAAAATTTCCAACTTTGTGGCTGCATCGAGCGGTGAAAACTGATTCATTTACCTGGGCAGTGCTTTGCCGCAGTAAAAAGTTTGAAAACACAATTATTAATAATGAATTAGAAAATTGATATAGAAAGTGAATAAAGGCAGCACCGGATCTACTGGAACTACTGAGTGAGGATGCAGTCTCAGAGGGGAAATGAGAAGTTGTTTTACAGAGATGGAATCCAATGGGCTAACTGGGAATTTGTCTCCAGACTGTTGGTTGGGAAGGTTTCTGGAGAGCAGGATGTGTAGCTGGTTTGTTGCTCTGGGTTCGGAAAACCGACAGGGACTGTTACCAAATGGGAAAAGGCTGGAAACATCAGTGCTGAGTTTGAGTATCAGCCATGATCTAGAAGGGTGGACCAGGCTTGAAGGGCTGAATGGCCTCCTCCTGCTCCTATGTTCCTTTATTCCTATCAGGTTGGACAAGGCAACTGGAGGTGGAGCCAGTGAGTGAGATTGGGAGGGAGAGACGGAAAAGGACATGTTAGAGCATCAGGGAGAATGGAGCAAATGGTTTGGGAAGTGGGTAAACTGAAGCAATGGATGAGGAGACTGAGGATTCAAGACAGTGAGAGGAGAGGCTGAGATTCACAGGAAGAGACTGCAGCAGAGTCTTAGAGGAAATCTAATCCATAGATCTCAGTAATACAACTCAATTCATACATTCACACAATAATCCCTGTGGTTATTGGTGTTGCACACAGTTCATTGTTTTACAATATCGTCAATCTATTTAGTTTGTACAGGCAATTAAATATAAATGTAAATATATTTCTGATATCCGCCTCACTCTTTATTGAATTCAGCAGTCACAGAGATTTTACAATGCAGTATTTAAATAATGAATTACCATGCATAGAAATACAGCAAGAGCTGGACAATATTCAGGCGTGGGCTGATACGTGGCAAGTAACATTTGTGCCAGGTAATGACTATCTCCAACAAGAGAGAATCTAACCACATCTTTTTGAATTTTAATAGCATCGCCATCATTAAATTCCCCACGATCAGCATCCTAGGGGCTACCATTGATTAGAAACAGAACTGGAGTAGTCATATAAATACCATGGCTACAAGAGCATGTCAGAGACCAGGAATCCTGAGGTGTGTAACTCAGTTCCTGACTCCCCAATGTCTGTCCACCATGCGCAAGGCACAGTTCAGGAGTGTGATGGAATACTCTTCAGTTGCCGGGATGGGTGCAGCTCCAACAACACTCAAGAAGCTTGACACCATCCAAGACAAAGCAGCCCGCTTGATTGGCACCCCATCCACTAACATTTACTCCCTCCACCACCGACGCACAGTGGCAGCAGTGTGTACCATCTACAAGATGCACTGCAGAAACGCACCAAGGCTCGTTCGACAGCACCTTCCAGACCCGCGACCTCAACCACCTCGAAGGGCAAGAGCAGCAGATGCATGGGAACACCACCGCTTGCATGTTGCCCTCCATGTCACACACGATCCTGACTTGGAACTATTTCGCCGTTCCTTCACTGTCACTGGGTCAAAATCCTGAAATAATATTTGATAACAGTGATAACCAAGATACAAATTGAAATTTCAGTTAAACTGAACCATGTTATTGGGGAGGGAGGACATTGTTCTGTTCCCTTGTAACACCGAGACGGCGAGATGTCTCATTATCAATCACTGAAAGAAAATCATAAAAATATTCCAGGACTGGTTAGATCCACATGGTGAAACTGTTGAAAGCTCCTGATGGTCTGATTCTGATCCGAGCCGAGATGCTTGATTTGAATGCTATCGGTAAACAGAATAATCCAGTAACAATGCCACGTTTACCAAACCCAATACCATTAAAGACATAATCCCATTTCACACGGTTCCTGCCTTTTCCCAGTTAAAATGTGAACTTTGATGATCTGATTCGAGACCATTTTGAGGGTTACAGCCTTGATACTACTGTGGGTGCTATTAGGAGACAGAGAGTGTTCACGTCCATTGCAGAGGCTGTCGCATGGTGGTAATATCACTCGTCAAGTCATCCAGAGGCCCAACATGATGTCCTGGTGACAGGTGTTCAAATCCCACCATGACAGCTGTATAAAATAGAGGAAGCTCCCTCTGTCCGTATAAAGTGGAGGGAGCCCCCTCTCTGTGTATAAAGTGGAGGGAGCTCCCCCTCGGTGTATAAAGTGGAGGGAGCTTCCTCTCAGCGCATAAAGTGGACGGATGCTCCCTCTCGGCGTATAAAGCGGAGGGAGCTCCCTCTCGGCACATATAGTGGAGGGATCTACCTCTCGGCGCATAAGGTGGAGGGAGCTCTCGCTCTATGTATTAAATGGAGGGAGCTCCCTCTCTATGTATAGAGTGGAGGGAGCTCCCTCTCTATGTATAAAGTGCAGAGAGCTCCCTCTCTATGTTTTAAGTGGAGGGAGCTCCGTCTCTGCGTTTAAAATGGAGTGAGGTCCATCTCTGCATATAAAGTGGAAGGAGTTCCGTCTCTGCGTATAAAATGGAGGGAGCTCCGTCTCTATGTATTAAGTGGAGGGAGCTCCCTCTCTATGTATAAAGTGGAGGGAGTTCCCACTCTATGTATGAAGTGGAGGGAGCTCCCGCTCCATGTATGAAGTGGAGGAGCTGAAGGACAGAGGAGAGAGGGACATTAAATCAAATGGAGAAATGGAGAGAAGGACGAAGTGAAAGACAGCGGGAGACAGAAGTGATAGTGAAATGAAACCTTGGCAGAACCCCAGTAACAATCCCCATTGTCTGCCCAGTCTGGTATTGTGAGTTTAGTGTGTGTGTTTGGATCAGTGTTTGATACTTTCAAACTGCATTGATTTTCCCAGCAAGGGCAAGAGTTGCAGGTTCAAAATTAACTAAGAAGTGACTCCAGGCATTGCTGTCCTGGGCGAGAAGGAGGAAGAGATGGAGGGGGAGAGACACAGACAGAGTGGGACAGGGACGGAGGCAGAGGGAGAGTGAGAGAGACATATCAAGAGGGAGCGAGACAAAGGGAGAAACCGAGACAGAGAGAAAGAGAGAGACAGAGACACAGAGAGAGGGAGAAAGGCAGATGCAGAAGAGAGAGAGACTGATACAGAGGGAGACAGATACAGAATGAGAGACAGGAACATAGGGAGACAGACAGTTACATAATGAGAGACAGATACAGAGCGAGAGAGACAGTTACAGAATGAGAGAGACAGATACAGAGCGAGAGAGACAGATACAGGGGGAGAGAGACAGATACAGAATGATAGAGACAGATACAGAGCGAGAGAGACAAATACAGAGGGAGAGAGACAGTCACATAATGAGAGACGGATACAGAGAGAGAGAGACAGTTACAGAATGAGAGAGACAGATACAGAGCGAGAGAGACAGATACAGGGGGAGAGGGACAGTTACAGAATGAGAGAGACAGATACAGAGCGACAGAGACAGGTGCAGAGGGAGAGAGACAGTTACAGAATGAGAGAGGCACGAACAGAATGAGAGAGACAGATACAGAGATAGAAAGGCAGACACAGAATGAGAGAGACAGGTACAGAGCAAGATGAACAGATACAGAGGGAGAGAGACAGTTACAGAATGAGGGAGACAGATGCAGAATGATAGATATAGAAACAGAGTGAGAAAGGGACAGAACGAGAGAGAGAGTGCGAAGGACATCCAGACGGGGAAACAGAGCCAGAGGGGGGAGAGAGAGAGAGAGAGAGAGAGACAGGGCGAGATTCTGAGAGAAACATTACATTTAATAATGTTGAAAACATTAAACATTAAATACTGGACGTATGCAAGAACTACATTTGAAAGGAAACATTAGGGGTTTAGTATGAATGTTTTGGGGGTAAGTGTTGAATTAGTGTTCGATATTTTACCCTCTCAGTAACTCTCCCTGTGAAGATAATTTAATAACAGACCCTCTCAGTGACTCTCCCTTTGGAGATTCTGTAATAACAGACCCACTCAGTGACTCTCCCTGTGGAAATACTATAATAACAGACCCACCCATGACTCAGTCGTTGACTCGTCCTGTAGCGATACTGTAATAGCAGTCCCACTCCTTGACTCTCCTTGTGGAGATAATACAGCAACAGACCAACTCAGCGACTCCCCCTCTGGTGATACTGTAATAACAGACGCAATCGGTGACTCTCTTCTGGTGCCGAGGTCATTGCCGGGTGTTCCATCCAGTTTAATTTATTTTCTCAGACTTTGTGCTGGTTTGATACAACTGAGTGACTTTCCAGGCCATTTCAGAGGGCATTTCAGAGTCAACCATATTGCTGTGAGTTTGGAGTCACATGTAGGTAAGACTATGTAAGGACGGCAGATGTTCTTCCCTAAAGGACATTCGTGAACTAAATGGGGTTTTGCAACAATCAACAATGGTTTCATGCTCCACGTTAGACTAGATTTCACCAGGCTTATTGTGAACAATTGTTTCCTAATAATTCTTCTGTAAGACCTGGCTCTGATTTTAAGGTTAGGTCCCGCCTTCCTGGACTCCGAAATCGGCGGGAAAACCATTTTTCTCTCGAACTGACACTCTTAATTTATTTCAAAATCTTGATAAAACAATCAAATTACCCCTCAGTTCGATATGCCAGGAAATGCAAGACTGGTCTGTGTAATCTTTCTACATACTCTTCTCCTGGCAATCCAGATCACATTCTGCTGAATCTGCACCACTCCTTTCAAGGTCAAGATTTGCATACGATTATACCGTAGCCAGAATGATGCACTGTTCCAGATGTGGTCTAACCGCAGGCTTGAAGGATTAAATAGCCTCTCCTATCTTCCTATGTTCTTAGCTGACTCTGATAAACATATGGACCACACATTACCAAACTGGAGTGAATCATTCCTTTTATCCGCTGTAAACTGTACATGCTCAGCTCCACAGCAGCCCAATACAGCAGATCAACCTCTCCCCAAAACGGTCCTAGGTCAGTTCCAGCATGGTTAAGTACAGAGTAAATCTCCAGCTACACTGTCCCATCAAACATTACCAATTGAGGTGCAACATCGGTTAAAAACAAAGTACAGCTCCATATATGAGATCCATTCAAACAGACCCAGGACAGGTTCAGCACGAGTTAGATATTTTTTCACTGGATGGTAGTTTCCATCTACCCTCTCTTGCTCAGTCCTTCCCTCTCCTTCTCATGCGCCCCCACACTGTCTCTCTCTATCTCTCGCTCTGGCTCTTCCTCTTGAACTTTGTCTAGCCCTCTATCTCGCTGTCTCTCTCCAACTCTCCCTCCATCACACCTACTACTCTCTCTGTCGCTCTCTTCCACTCTCGACATCTATCTCTCCCGCTGTTTACCTCTCCCAGCAGGACATGTGAAGAGCAGTTCTGGTCTTCAAGGAGGAGCTGGAATGCTCACATGTAGCGTTGGGATTCGAACAGGAACCACAAGAAAAATAATAATGTGCAATGGACACATTGATGGACTGATAACAAAATGCTGTTAATGAGCCAATGTTGCATATGATTTGTCAATTGAGTATGTATAGCTATACGCTCTAATTGTGATTAAGAGCAGCTGATACTAATTGTGGAAAGATCAGGTTACATCTGGAAGAACCAGTTTCCACCTGGGTGGGGGTATGGGGGAGCTGGACTGGAGAAGGGAAATGTAGTCTGCAATTATGCTATATGGAGTATTGTGAATAAACCTATGTGGAAGGAAGACCAGCTCCTGCTTTGCCCTTTGACAGATGCCTGTTGACCAAATTTGGTAAATCATGGACCTACATTTTGCACATCCCCAGGATCAGATCTTATAATTGGGATGGTTCATGCTCCTTTGTTGACCTCAGTCAGGGCGTGGTATTTGCATGATTTCAGGCCAGTGCAGGGCACGTGAACGAAGTATTCTATGAGGCTATCAGTCCCTCCCTCAGGATAATTCAAACCAACAAGCAACCGACTCACCACAAAGTAAAAATATGCAATAATTGTAATTCATGTGAGGGAGAGGTAGAGGTACGTGGGCATGCTTTACATGGCAGCTTTGCCTTGAAGATTTTTTGAGGATTTGTTGAATGCCATGTTAGTAAGTGTAGAACTGATCCATCCTGATATTGTGTGAAATCGAGCATGAAATCACATAAATGTTCGGGAACAAAATGTAAAACTAGGAGGGAAAATAAACCTTCAGGAGAAAGGAAACGGAATTATTGAAATTGGGAAATGTTTTTGCTGACAAACGAATAAATTTGATTCACCAGAGAGTCTGTGTCTTTGGCTTCTGTTTGTCAGAAATGGGAATTCTGTGCCAGCTTTGCCTTCACTGCCAACTGGCATAGTCCTCGGGGTCAGAGTTTTCTTGCTGCTGTATTTAGATAACCCAGAAGATACAATGATATCCTGGGGCCAGAATTGTAATACTTACTTTCCAGGCCAGCAGACGCATGTAAATGTGTACACCTGAAAGTTCCCTGCAAGCCACAGACATCCTGAGTTTGAACGACATCGCCATTTCTTCATCATTACTGTGTTAAAATCCTGGAACTTCCTTTCTAATTGCACTGCGGGTGTAGCTAAATCAGATGGCATCAAGTGTTTCAAGAAGGTGGTGCTCCACCACGTTCCCAAGGGAAAAAAAAGATGGTTAACACATTTTAGCCTCGCCAGCAATGCCCACATCCAAGGAGCAAAAGGGAACAGCCTTCATCTTGCTACCCAAATGTGTGGTACATTGGTGTCCTGCCCGGCTATGAGCTCAGCACATTCTCCACCGTTTATGAATAAGCAGTCTCCGAATTAAAATTCTGATAACTAAGAATTTCTTATCTTGAAAGTTCCATCGCATTTAGAATTCACTTACCCGGACGTAAGCGGAGTCTGGGTCATTAAATATATTCAAGCATGGTTAAGACTGACTTTTCATTTACGAGGGAGTGATGATTTAATGCTGTCTGGCGGGAAATTGGAATTACGGCCACGGTCAGATCAGCCATTATGGTATTGAAGGGCAAAACATGATCCAGGGGCTGAATGGCCTACTCCTACTTCTATTTCTAATTACCTTATGATCATAGGTGAAAGGAAATCTGTTGCATCTCTTGCACTTGCATAGAAAAGAGCTGTGAGCAAGCAAATCAGATCTTGGGTGTGACGGAAGTGTGAAAAAAGATATTTTGTTCGCGATTTTCGTTGGACATGGTGGAAATGGAGGAGGATGATGTGTTGAAGGTAGAGGCGGTTGCAATGGAAAGTGAGAATAAGTGAACTAATATCATGGTTCTGGAAGATAGGGAAGGAGGTGAGGACAGAAACTGGGGTTATGAAACAGATAAAGCTGAGGCCTCTGCAAAACTAATGTGAGAAATGAAAGCAAAATATTGCGGATGCTGGGAATCTGAAATAAAAGCAAGAAATGCTGGAATCACTCAGCAGGTATGGAAGCATCTGTGGAAAGAGAAGCAGAGTTAACGTTTCGGAAGAAGGGTCACTGACCCGAAACGTTAACTGTGCTTCTCTTTCCACAGATGCTGCCAGACCTGCTGAGTGGTTCCAGCATTTCTTGTTAATGTTAGAAATGCACGGATAACGTGAAATGAAGAGACTGCAGAAGCTCTATTATGGAAGATGGCATCGTTGCGCCAAACAGAAGGCGATGAGGAAACTGAGAGAATGGAAGTTATTATTTACGCAAAGCGGAGTTGGAGGAAGTGTGGTCAAAATAACTGTGGAAGTTGGTGGATTATAGTAAATATTGATGCAGAGTCTGTCCACTTAAATGGAGAGAGGGAATTCGTGGAAGAGAAGTGAAGAGTCACAGATAGACCGTTTTCCAGCGAGGGAGGTGCAGATATTTAAATGCAAATTTGTTTAAATTTTCGAGCTCGATGTGAAAGAAGGTTTTGACACAAAAAAAATTATCGATGCATTTGATAAAGAGGTTGAAAAGGGAAACGGAATAGCTCGGACTGTGTGAGGGATAGAACGATATTGACAATCCTGCCATTGTATCCAGTACTTTGCACCATACTTTGAGGAACAATGTGTCGGCTTTATAGCGGGTGAAGAAAATGTTCAAGAGAAAATTGCAGAGGTGACAGATGTTTTATGCCAACAGATTGGAAAATCGGGGTTGTTCTCCTTAAAGAGGAAATTGAGAGAAAGTTTGATAGAGTTGTTCCAAACCATTCACGGTTTAAACTGCTCTCATTGGCGAAATCCAACGGACACAGGATTAATGGATTGGCATTGGAATCAATGGCGACATGAGGTAAACGTATTTTTACACAGCACGTGTTTAGGATATGAAATGAACTGTCTGAGAGTGTGGTGAAGGCAGATTCAATCAGAAGCGAATTGAATAAACAACTGAAGAGAAAAGCAATGCAGGTCGGTGATGATGAGATGTGGGAGTGAGATTAGCTGAGCTGCCCTTGAAGAGAGCTGACACGAACAAGAGAGACCAAATGGCCAACTGATGTGTTGCAACCATTCTATGTTCCTTTTTGTTTGAACATATGAATTGTTGAACGGAATTTCACATATAAGTATAGACGAACATCCCTTAGAGGCTTCTCTGACGTTAGGAATTTAATTTCTGAATAGCCATGCTGAGTGAAGGCCGTCAACAAAACAACATGAGAACTACAGATGGGACTCATGATTTTTGCAGGACTTCCTTGATTTCTGCTTAACACAGCTTCCAGTTATGATTAGTTGTTTATTGTGATCAGATTTGTCCAGTTTTGGGGGTGGGCACCAATTCAATTTTAGTGCAAAATATATTCCATCAACAGGGAATTAACACAGCTGTCGTAATCTGTTTGTTCAAAGATTAAGAAAAAACTGTTTGAACAACTTTGCAACCTCAGTAGCCCCATGGAGATCCTGTGGAATATAAAGTTAATACACTGGGAATGTGTCACCTCAGAATGTATTTCAGAGATATTACCTGCAGCACGAACAGACCGATCACTCCAAGCAGAAAATGCACCAACCAATTCAATGGGTGAGGAACATATTCTACGTGATCCTTGCTATAATTGGCGTTCCTGGTAAGTATCTATAACCAATGAAGTTTTGTAAATCTGTGTATGAGCTGGTTTCTTCCCTTACCATGGGAATAATAATATTACATGAGATCGAATAGTTACAGTTCCACAGACACATATTCAATAATATAATTGCATTAATTTCCTGAATTGTCTGTGCAGTTTTAATCTGTTGTCTCAACTGTTTCTACTTCAAGGCACTCTGCATTGTAAAATTATTGAATTCTGTGGAATGTTGTGTTTTGTCGATTCACAGCTCAAAGCAGGAAAATAGCAGAGGGGGAGGGTTACTGGAATTATCTGTTAACGTAGAATTATACAGCATGTGTGCACTAACTGGAGTGGAGCACCTGACCTCAGCGATCATGTATAACTGGGAGTCTCTGTCACTCCAGAATTGAACTGATCGTGTCTGACTAACTGGTGTGGACAACGTAGCATTAGGGACCATGTATTTCCTGGAGTATCTGTCATTGTATTCAATGCGGGTCCCCATCTTACTCTTACTCGAAGCAGAGTTGTTGACAACACTATCAGGTGCTGATTAATTTCGTTCCCGAGCACAGTCCTGAGAAGCGTTTGGTGATAAGTGCACTGAAATAATAAATAATCCTCTTCAAAATTACGAAAAAACGCTGATGACTATGACTTGTTAATAGACAAGTTACTGATTTTACAGCACAGAAACTGGACATTCGGTACAACTAGATTAGGACAGTCTTCCTGCTCTGCAGGAGCCTCCCTTCATTCCAGCTCATCTAATCCTGTCTGTATATCCTTCCAATCCTGTCTCCCTCATGTACTAAAATAAAAGCAAAATACTGCGGCTGCTGGAAATCTGAAATAAAAACAAGAAATGCTGAACCACTCAGCAGGTCTGGCTGCAACTGTGGAAAGAGACGCAGAGTTAAAGTTTCGGGTCAGTGAGTTCCGAAGAAGGGTCACTGACCCGAAACGTTAACTCTGCTTCTCTTTCTATAGATGCTGCCAGACCTGCTGAGTGGTTCCAACATTTCTTTTTTTTTATCCCTCATGTACTAACCTCGCTTCTGCATACATTGTTTTCCCATTTCAACTACTCCAAAAGCTCTCCATTCCACGTTCTCAGTACTCCGAGTAAATCGGTTTCTCTTGAATTCCATGGTGCATTTATTGATGACCGTCTTATTTTGAGGAAATGCTGAACTGGTCATCAGTAAAGGTGGAAATATCAGGTCCACGTTATCCCCTTCTAACCCCTATATATTTTTAAATGTCTCTATTAGTTCAGCACTCATCCTTCTCTTACCGACAGAACAGAGCCACACGTATCCCGAAAATTATAATCTCTCAGTTATGGTATTATTTCTGTGAAGAATATGTGAACCTGCTGGTTATTTGTTATCATGTGTAGTCGAGAAGAGTGCACATTATTTATGTAATCCATAACCACCGTTATAATAAGTTATTATGACACTTTTCTTTTAATGATATTCCTGTAGAAATGAAATCCCGTGCTGTGATCACATTTACATTAACTCAGTAAATTCCCCTTTCAATTTAACTCATTTACACATCAGAGGGAGTGGTCCAAGATGTATGTGTGCCTCCAATCCGAGGGACTGGTTCGAGTCAGGGAGGAATTTCTTCGGCCCCAGGGAGAGATTCGAGTCCGGGATGGGTTCTTAAAGTGAGAGTGTTTGGAGAACGGGTACAATTCTCCAGTCTGCCCGTGTTTTTGGCTCCTCATTACTATATTTAACTGGTTTACCAACGTTCGGTGAGCTGGGCGCTGTACCTCCCCGTCCAGGATTTGTTAAATCTGGAAGTGCTGGGGTTGGAGGCAGGTTGGGGTCATGGCCCCGTTCTGACCCGACCCCAACCCACACGGATTTCGTTCTAAAATGCTTCCTGCCTGGGTTGAGAAGCGCCTGATGGGACCTACCCCAGAACACTGATGGAGGCAAGGAAGGAAATTGCTCGGGCCATGGCGGAAATATTTGTATCCTCATTGGCTACAGGTGAGGTCCCAGAGGACTGGAGAATAGCCAATGTTGTTCCTTTGTTTAAGAAGGGTAGCAAGGATAATCCAGGAAATTATAGGCCAATGAACTTTACGTCAGTGGTCGGGAAATTATTAGAGAGGATTCTTCGGGACAGGATTTACTCCCATTTGGAAACAAATTTATGTATTAGCGAGAGGCAGCATGGTTTTGTGAATGGGAGGTCGTGTCTCACTAACTTGATTGAACATTTTAAGGAAGTGATGAAGGTGATTGATGAAGGAAGGGAAGTGGATGTTGTCTGTGTGGACTTCAGTAAAGCCTTTGGCAAGTTCCCTCATGGCAGACTGGTACAAAAGGTGAAGTCACACGGGATCAGAGGTGAGCTGGCAAGATGGATACAGAACTGGCTCGGTCATAGAAGACAGAAGGTATCAGTAGAAGTGTATTTTTCCGAGTGGAGGGCTGTGACTAATGGTGTTCCACAAGGATCAGTGTTGGGACCTTTGCTGTTTGTAGTATATATAAATTATTTGGAGGAAAATGTATGTAGTCTGATTAGTAAGTTTGCAGATGACACAAATGTCAGTGGAGTTGCGGATAATGATGAGGATTGTCAGATGATACAGCAGGATATAGATCGGTTGGAGACTTGGGCGGAGAAACGGCAGATGGAGTGTAATCCGGACAAATGTGAGGTAATGAATTTTGAAAGATCTAATACAGGTGGGAAGTATACAGTAAATGGCAGAAACCTTAGGAGTATTGACAGGCAGAGAGAGCTGGGCGTACAGGTCCACAGGTCACTGAAAGTGGCAACACATGTGGATAAGCGAGTAAAGAAGGCAGACGGCATGCTTGCCTTCATCGGTCGGGGCATAAAGTATGAAAATTTGCAAGTCATGTTGCAGCTGTAGAGAATCTTAGTTAGGCCACACTTAGAATATTGCATGCAATTCTGGTCGCCACACTACCAGAAGGACGTGGAGGCTTTGGAGCGGGTACAGAAGAGGTTTACCAGGATGTTGCCGGGTCTGGAGGGCATTAGCTATGAGGAGAGGTTGGATAAACTCAGACTGTTTTGACTCGAACGACGGAGGTGGAGGGGTGACATGATAGAGGTTTACAAAATGATGAGTAGCATGGACAGAGTGGATAGTCAGAAGCTTTTTCCCAGGGTGGAAGAGTCAGTTACTAGGGGACATAGGTTTAAGGTGCGAGGGGCAACGTTTAGAGAGGATGTGCGAGGCAAGTTCTTTACACAGAGGATGGTGAGTGCCTGGAACTTGCTGCCTATGCTACTGTATGCCCCGACCGATGAAGGCCTGCATGCCGTATGCCTTCTAGACTACCTTGTCCACCTGCGTTGCCAATTTCAGTGACCTGTGGACCTGTACGCCCACATCTCTCTGCCTGTCAATACTCCTCAGGGCTCACTGCAGTTACTGCCCCTACTGACCATCTCCATCTGCTGGTGTCCCTGTCCCACTGCAGTTACTGTCAACTCTCACCATTTCCATCTGCTGGGGTCCCTGTCTGGCTGCAGTTACAGTCTCCCATCTCACCATCTCCATCTGCTGCTGTCCCTGTCTCACTGCGTTTACTGTCCCCTCTCACCATCCCCATCCACTGGTGCACCTGGCTCACTGCACTTACTGCCCCTGTCACCATCTCCATCTGCTGGTGTCCCTGCCTCACTGCATTTATTGCCCCTACTGACCGTCTCCATCTGCTGGTGACCCTCTGTGTCACTGCAGTTACTGTCACTGTCTCAGCATCTCCATCTGCTGGTGACCCTCTGTCTCACTGCAGTCACTGCCCCATCTCACGATCTCCATCTGTAGGTGTCCCTGTCTCACTGCAGTTACTGTCTCCCTCTCACCTCCTCACAATTCCTGTGATTTGCAGCTGCATTTGTTGGCAACACAACCACTAGGTGGCGCTGTACTGGCACATGCGCAAATGCAGCCTGTTCCACTTAAACGTCATGGTCAGCCAGGATCAGGCAGCTGCCAGGACTAAAGATGGCGCTTGTCAAATAATCACAAAAGCGGGTGAGGGTGAGGGTGGGGGGCGGGGTGGTGGGGCCTGGTGGCGGAAGGTGATTTAGTTCCAGTGTTTGGAACCCTTCAGCTCTTTCCATGATTTCGCTAATTTAACAATGAGATTGAGAAGGTATTTCACCGCCTTCTTCAGCTCCTGTCTGAATGTAGTCTGCGTCACAGTGTAAATACATGTGTTGGTGCAGGAACTGAGAAGCTGCAGCATCTTTGATGTTTGATCTGTGATATAGAGAGGGTCAGTGTTGTAGGAATAATACTGAACATCTGCAATTCGCCTATAAATGAGAAACACAACCCGGGTCACGCATAACAGTATAAAACAGCCGAATATACTGAAGAGTAAAATAATTGATTTCCGGCGATTCTCCATCTCTGGGTCCTTGTGATTCCCTCCATTGCTGTGGCCCTGGAATCCCCTGCGGACTTTACTGGAGAATAAAATCCGTCTGACAGTCAGAACATTGAGCAGCAACATCAGAAAGACCGGGCCACAAGGAGTTAAAATGAGGTCAAACAATTCAAATGCCCCCCATGAAGTCATGAAGATCACTTTATAAACACAACCGATGGGAACATTATCAATAATGTAACGTTCTTCAAGTGTAAAGTACCAGGGGAGAGACTCTAAACAGCCCAGCACACTCACTGTTCCGATAACCACAGCCGCCGTTTTCTCACTGCAATATTTTGTTTTCAGCTTCTCACAACAAATGGCCACAAATCGATCAAAGGTGAAAGTGACTGTGAGCCAGACAGAAACAACTGTGGCTGCAGAAAGCAGAACGTTAATGAGAGAACACACAGGAGTAATGTTCAGGAATGAATATGGAAAATAAATTAAGACAATCCATTTCAATATGGGTTCAGTGATCACGACCAGGAGATCAGACACTGCCATTCCCACCAGGTAGACAGTGATACATTTGGAGAGACCGCACTTTCCTCGGGACAGGATCACAATCGCCACCAAGTTAACTGGAAGAGAGAGAAAAGGAAGCAGAGAAATTACTGATCAGACCTGGAGACAAAGCAGTAGTTTGACAGGATCTGGGCTGAAATTTCCAACTTTGTTGCTGCATCGAGCAGTGAAAACTAGTTCACTGAACTGGGCAGTGCTTTGACACAGTGAAATGTTTGAAAACACAATTATTATTAATGAATGGGAAATTGATACAGAAAGTGAATTAAGTCAGCACCGGATCTACTGGAAGTACTGAGTGAGCATGCAGTGCCAGTGGGGAAATGGGAAAGGGGATTTACATAGATGGAGTCCAATGGGTTAATTGGGCATTTGTCTCCAGAATGTTGGTTGGGAAGGTTTGGGGAGAGCGGGATGTGTAGCTGGTTTGTTGTTCTGGTCTTTGTGAACCAACAGGGGCTGTCACCAAATGTGAAAAGGCTGAAAACTGCAGCATTGAGTTTGAGTCTCAGTCATGATCTAGACTGGACGAGAAGGCTCGAAGGGCTGAATGTCCTCTTTCTGCTCCTATGTTTGCGTATTGTTTTCAGCTTTGACAAGGCAGCTGAAGGTGGAGCCAGTGAGTGAGATTGGGAGAGAGAGAAGCAAAAGGACATGTTGGAGCAGGAGGGGAGACTGGAGCAGATGGTTTGGGAAAGTGAATAAACTGAAGCAGTGGATGAGGAGAATTAGGGATCAATATAGTCAGAGGAGAGGCTGAGATTCACAGGGAGAGACTGCATCAGAGCGTTAGAGGAAATCTGATCTATAGATTCCGGTAATACAGCTCAATTCATAATTCAAACAATAATTGCTGTGGTTATTGGTGTTGGAGAACAATTCATTGTTTATACAATATAGTTAATATATTTAGTTTGTACAGGCAATTAAATATAAATTTAAATATATTTCTGATATCAGCCACACTCTTTATTGAATTCAGCAGCCACTGAGATTTTAAGATGAAGTATTTAAATAAGGAATTACTATGCATAAAATTGCAGCAAGAAATGGACAATATCCAGGCTTGGGCTGATAAGTGGAAAGTAACATTTGCGCCACACAAGTGCAAGGCAATGGCCATCTCCAACAAGAGAGAATCAAACAATCTTCCCTTGACATTCAATGGCATTACCATCGCTGAATGCCCACTATCAACATCCTGGGGGCTACCATTTACCAGAAACTGAACTGGAGTAGCCATATAAATACCGTGGCTGCAAGAGCAGGTCAGAGGCTAGGAATCTTGAGACGAGAAACGCACCTCCCGACTTCCCAAAGCCTGTCCACCATCTACAAGGCACAAGTGAGGAGTGTGATGGAATACTCTCCACTTGCTTGGATGGGTGCAGCTCCAACAACACTCAAGAAGCTCGACAAAATCCAAAACAAAGCAGCCCACTTGATTGGCACACCATCCACAAACATTTACTCCCTCCCCCAGCGACGCACAGTGGCAGCAGTGTGCACTGCAAAAACGCACCATGGCACCTTCGACAGCACCTTCCAAAGCCGCGACCTCCACCACCTCGATGGACAAGAGCAGCAGAAACATGGAAACACCACCACCTGCAAGTTCCCGTCCAAGTCATACACCATCCTGACTTGGATCTGTATCGCTGTTCCGTCACAGTCGCTGGGTCAAAATACTGGAACTCACTTTCTAAGAGCATTGTGAGTGTACCTGCCCCACATGGACTGCAGTGGTTCAAGAAGGAGGCTTAGCACCACCTTCTCAAGGGTAATTGGGGATGAGCATTAATTGCTGGCCGAGCCAGTGACACCCACATCCCATGAATGAATAACAAAAACAGTGAGGAACTGACTCTATTCTGTTTATTCAGTCACTAAGTAAGGAATAGGAAATTTATCTCAAACAAAATGAGGACCTGACAGAAAGCCACACAGAGGATCAAGTCCAACAGGAAAATGAGCACAATTTGACAACAGAGAAATTCAACCCCAAGTTTCTCCCACTAATTGTTCTGGACATTCCAGCACTTTATGATAGTGAATTATTCACACTGCTGCTTCTTTCTCTTTCCACTTATTTCTGCTTATGTATTTCCCTTGGTTTAGTTATCCCTGCTCCTTTTCTCCTTCCCTATCTCTCTGGAGTACTCACACTCTGCAAACTGTCACTTGATACTACTTTTCACACACAATTTAATCCTAACATTCTGCGCCTGTGTGCTGTTCACCAGCATCAGGTTCAATGATTCTATTTTCAGAGTCAGTTTGTTCAATGGTGAAACCTCAGTGAATAATTTAATATATCAACAGATGACCCAAGTCTCCACTGTTCACCTACACTCTTCACTTCATCGACAATGCATGGAATAAACAGGATCGAAAGCTTCTTCCAGACAAACCTTACAATCATTGAAATTCCTTCTCCTGGAATTATAAAGTAATCCGTTAGAATGTGGGATTGTTTAATTAATTAATAAAACACCAAGATCAGCGCTGCAGCTAATAATCCACATATAAATGGAAAACTCTTGATTCCAACTGATAGAGTGTAAACCAATAAAACATTACATCAGTACTTTCTATTTTACAATGTAGTCCAGTGACAGTGAAGGCTCCACAGTGAAGCAGGGAAGGTGATGTGAAAGTGTCAGCAGCAAACTCAGTTCAGCATCCAGACCTCTGAAGCAGCGTCAGCCATACACAAATGAAATAATATTTGAGAACAGTGATAACCAATAGATACATTGGAATCGCCGTTATGCTGAGCCATGTTATTGGGGAGGGAGAATATTGTAACACTGAGACCATGCGATGTCTCATTATCAATCACTGAAAATAATTCATAGATATATTCCAGGACCAATTAGATCCACATCATGAAACTGTTAAAACTCCTGATGGTCTGATTCTTGATCCTAACTGAAGCATCTCATTCAAATGATAATAATCCAGTACCAATGCCACGGTTAGTGAAACCCATAACATTAAAGACATAATACAACTTCTGCAAGACTGAAAGAGTAGACAATGCAAAGGTTCCATCAGTAAATTGCTGGAAAATAACAGGTGGCTGTGTAACACACACAGTGACAAATAATACCGAGTACAGCAGCACAGTTAACATCGATTTCCACCTTGAACAGGTGAGATACCAGCTTACCAGGAACTCCAATTGTTGCAAGTACAGGGTAATAAATGTCTTCTATCTGTTACATTACTGAATATCCCATTTCTGTGAAAAGCAGAGTCTTCTGTTAGCCTGGAATCCACAGTTCCACCAGGCACTCTGAGAGGCTCCATTCCAATGGGTCCTGATTTATGCAGGGAATAAGTCTCCACTGATATGGTTATACCCCTGATCATTGTTATGACTTACACTCACCTGAACAAATATATTACATCATCAGCTTTGACTCTGATGTAAATAATGTGGTGGATAAAACACAATCATTTCACGGTCAATGACATTTTCTGAGTAAGACGTCTCTCGGGAATAAACCTGAAATCGATACTCATTTGGGATAGATGCTACAATTGTGAGTGGTGTCAGTTACATTTTCCATACTATTGCACAGAACATAGAGCAAAGAACATGGAATAGTACAGCACATTACAGGCCCTTCGGCCCACGATGTTGTGCCGACCCTTTAACAAACTCCAAGATCAAACTACATACATACCCTTCATTCTACGATCATCCATGTCCCTATCCAAGAGTAGCTTAAATGTCCCAATGTATCTGTTTCTAATATCACCGCTGGCAGTGCAGTCCACGCACCCACCACTCTCTGTGCAAAGAATCTACCTCTAACATCTCCCTGAAACCTTCCTCCAATCAACTTAAAATTATGCCCCCTGGTGATAGCCCTTTCCTCCCTCGGAAAAAGTCTCTGGCTATCCTCTCTATCTATGCCTCTTATCGTCTCGTACACCTCTATCAAGTCACCTCTCATCCTTCTTCACTCCAATGAGAAAAGCCCTAGCTCCCTCAAACTTTCTTCAGAAGACATGCCATCCAGTCCAGGCAGCATCCTGGGAAATCTGATCTGCACCCTCTCTAATGCTTCCACATCATTCCTATAATGATGCGACCAGAGCTGAACACAATATTCCAAGTGTGGTCTAACCAGGGCTTTATAGAGCTGCAGCATAACCTCGCGACTCTTAAACTCAATCCCCTTGTTAATGAAAACCAACACCCCATATGCCTTCTTAACCACCCGATCAACTTGGGTGGCAACTTTGTGGGATCTATGGACGTTGACCGCAAAATCCCTCTTTTCCTCCACACTGCCAAGAATCCTGTCTTTAAGCCTGTATTCTGCATTCCAATTCGACCTTCCAAAATGAATCACTTCACACTTTATCACGTTGAACTCCATCTGCCACTTCTCAGCCCAGCTCTGCATACTGTCAATGTCCCGTTACAACCTACAACAGCCCTCCACACTATCCACAACTCTAGCAACCTTTGTGTCATCGGCAAACTTGCTAACCCAGTCTTCCACTTCCTCATCCAAGTCATTTATAAAAATCATAAAGAGCAGAGGTCCCAGAACAGATCCCTGTGGAACACCGCTGGTCACCGCGCTCCAGGCTGAATACTTACCATCTACTACCACCCTCTGTCTTCTCTGGGCCAGCCAATTCTGTATCCAGACAGCCAAATTTCCCTGCATCCCATGCCTCCTTACTTTCCGAATGAGCCTACCATGGGGAACCTTATCAAACGCCTTGCTAAAATCCATATACACCACATCCACTACTCTTCCTTTATCAATGTGTTTTGTCACATCCTCAAAGAATTCAATAAGGCTTGTGAGGCATGATCTGCCCCTCACAAAGCCATGCTGACTATCTCTAATCAAACTATGCTTTTCCAAATAATCAGAAATCCTGTCTCAGAATCCTCTCCAATAATTTACCCACCATGTGACGTAAGACTGACTGGTCGGTAATTCCCAGGATTATCCCTATTCCCTTTCTTGAACAAGGGAATAACATTTGCCACCCTCCAATCATCTGGTGCTACTCCAGTGGACAGTAAGGACGCAAAGATCATCGCCAAAGGCGTCACAATCTCTTCCCTCGCTTCCCTAATATCCTTGGGTATATCCCGTCTGGCCCCGGGGACTTATCTATCCTCATGTCTTTCAAAATTTCCAGCACTTCCTCCTTCTTAACATCAACCTGTTCGAGCATATCAGCCTGTTTCACGCTGTCCTCACAAACGACCAGGTCCCTCTCACGAGTGAATACTGAAGCAAATTATTCATTTAGGACCTTCCCTATCTCCTCTGACTCCAGGCACAAGTTCCCTCCAATATCCCTGATCGGCCCGACCCTCACTCTGGCCATCGTCATGTTCCTCACATAAGTGTAGAACGCCTTGGGACTTCCCTTAATCCTACCCGCCAAGACTTTTTCATGTCCCCTTCTAGCTCTCCTAAGTCCATTCTTCAGTTCCTTCCTGGCTACCTTGTAACCCTCCAGAGGACTGTCTGATCCTTGCGTCCTCAACCTTGAGTAAGCTTTCTTCTTCCTCTTGACTAACTGGTCCACATCTCTTGTCATCCCTTCCTTGCCTCATCGGGACAACTCTATCCAGCAGTCGCAGCAAGTGCTCCCTAAACAACCTCCACATTTCTGTCGTGCATTTCCCTGAGAACATCTGTTCCCAATTTAAGCTCCCCAGTTCCTGCCGAATAGCACTGCAATTCCCCCTCCCCCAATTAAATATTTTCCCATCCCGTCTGCTCCTATCCCTCTCCATGACGATAGTAAAGGTCAGGGAGTTGTGATCACTATCACCGAAATGCTCACCACCGAGAGATCTGCCACCTGGCCTGGTTCGTTGCCAAGCATCAAATCCAACATAACCTCCGCTCTGGTCGGCCTGTCTACATATTGAGTCAGGAATCCTTCCTGGACACACCTGACAAAATCTGCTGCATCCAAACTATTTGCACCAAGGAGGTTGCAATCAATATTAGGGAAGTTGAAGTCACCCATGACAACAACCCTGTTACTTCTGCACCTTTCCAAAATCTGCATCCCAATCTGTTCCTCCGTGTCTCTGTTGCTGTTGGGGGGTCTTTCGAAAACTCCCAACAAAATGACTGCTCCTTTCCTGTTTCTGACTTCCACCCATCATGACTCAGTCGACAAACCCTCCTCGACGACCTGCCTTTCTGCAGCGTGATACTATCCTTGTTTAGCAATGCCACTCCACCACCTCTTTTACCTCCCTCCCTATTCCTTTTGAAACATCTAAACCCCGGAACATCCAACATCCATTCCTGCCCCTGTGATATTCAAGTCTCCGTAATTGCCACAACATCGTGACCTTGTTGATTCTTGGCGTTTCGATTGCAAATGTAACTGATCTGTTTGCAGTGGACACTGAACCCGGGGACAAAGCAATCCCCTCTCACTCTGTTCCTGCCTTTTCCCAGTTAATATGTGAATTTTGAGGATCTGATTTGGGACCATGTTCTGGGTTACAGCCCAGGAACTACTGTGGGTCAAATTGGGGGACATGCACTGTTCACGGCCATTAGGGAGGCAGTCACACAGTGATAATATCACTGGCCAAGTAACCAGAGACCCAATCTAATGCTGTGGCGACAAGGGTTCAAATCCCACCATGACAGCTGTATGAAATAGAATGAGCTACCTCTCTATGTATAACGTAGAGGGAGCTCACCCTCTATGTATAATGTGGAGGGAGCTCCCTCTCTATATATAAAGTGGAGGGATCTCCGTCTCTATGTATAAAGTGGTGTGAGCTCCCTCTCTGTGTATAAAGTGGAGGGAGCTCCCTCTCTGTGTATAAAGTGGAGTGAGCTCCCTCTCTGTGTCTTAAGTGGAGGGAGCACCCTCTCTATGTATAAAGTGGAGGGCGCTGTCCCTCTCTGTATAAAGTGGGGGTGATGAAGGGAAGAGGAGAGAGGGTAATGAAAACAAATGGGGATATGTAGAGAGCGATGTGTCTGGGGCTGGGATCTTCCTGTGCGTTAAAGGCTCAGAATGCCAGTTAGCCTCTGGAGGTCCTTGCTCTATGTCCGGCCCTGTGTTTGGCCGCACATTAGTTAAAGGTGCCGAGGGTCTGGGAGCCAGTTGATGGAATTCCAGTGGCTTATCCAGTCCAGGAATTAAAGTGAATTGTGGGGAGACGGAGCCCAACCCAGGAAAGTGATGGAGGTTGGAATAACATAATAATAATGAGAGGTAGGTGCAGAGACAGAGATTGATACGACAGTGAGAGAGAGAGTAACAGAAAGAGACAGAGGAGATTGGATTAGAGTCAATGTTCCCACAAATCTGTGTGCAGCAACGTTGAAGGTATGACACAGTTAGAGATTGGGATTGCGAGGGTCCAGAGGGAGATAGAAATATAGAGAGAAGAGGAGAGAGATAAACAGAGAGAGAGAGTATTAGAGAGGGAAACTAGTGATTGAGCAAGAGAGAGGCGAAGACGGAAATGGAAAGAGGTTACCAATAAGATTAGCTCTCCACTTCTCTCTCCACGCCTATATCTCCTTTATCACTGTTACCCTCTCTCGATCTATAGTTCTCCCTCTTTCCTGATGTTTCACACTCTATGTCTATTTCTTCTACGTCTGTTTACACAGGATTACATAAAATTATGATTATATTTGACATTTGACATTTCGATCTAAGCTAACAACTGACTGCCTCCATAATTATCTCTGCGTGTGTGAACGACGGGATCTTGGAGTCAATGTTCACTGATTCCTGAGGCTGACAGGACAAAAGTTGTCAGGTGGATAAGATGGTTAGGGAGGGATAAGGGAGAATTTCCTTTATTGGCTGATGTACAGTGTACAATCACGGGGTGTGGTGTGGGTTGGGGGGAGGGGGTTATGCTAGAAACACTGGCAATACTCAGCCAGTCTGGCAATATCTGTGCACAGAGAAATAGAGTTAATGAATAAGATTGAAGGCCCAGGAAGGGAAGGGAGGGCGAGAGGGAGGGACAGAGAGAGACGGAGAGAGCAATTGGGGGAGACAGAGAGAGAGGGAGAGTCACACAGAGAGAGGGAGAGACAATGGGAGAGGAAGCGGGAGAGACAGAGGGAAGACACAAGAACACAAGAAATAGGAGCAGAAATAGGCCATATGGCCCAGCCAGCCTGCTTCGCCTTTCAATACGATCATGGCTGATCTTGGGCTTCAATTCCACTTTCTCGGCCGCTCCCCATATCTGTTGATACCCTGAGAAACCAAAAATCAGTCTAACGCAGGCTTAAATGAATTCACTGATGGAGCATACACAACCCTCTGGGGTCGAGAATTTCAAAGATTCACAACCCTTTACGTGAACTAATTTCTCCTCATCTCAGTCCTGAGTGATTTATGCCTTATCCCGAGAGTGTGATGTTTTGCACTCCATGCGTCTCTCCCGTATGTCTGTGTTTACTGCAGTGAAGGATAACATCAAATTATTATGTTTTACATTTGCTCTTTCAATCTAACCAAACAATCTCTCTGTCTAGGAACAGAGGTGTTTGGAGTGAATGTTCACTGATTCTTTGTTTATTCATTCGTGGGATGTGGGCGTCACTGGCTATGCCAACATTTATTGCCCATCCCTAATTGCCTTTGCGAAGGTGGTGGTCAGCTGCATTCTTGAACCGCTGCAGTCCATGTGAGGAAGGTACACCCACAGTGCTGTTTGGAAGGGAATTCCAGGATTTTGACCCAGCGACAGAGAAGGAACGGCGATATCGTTCCAAGTCAGGATGGTGTGTAACTTGTACTGGAACTTGCATGTGGTGATGTTCCCATGCATCTGCTGCTCTTGTCCTTCGAGGTGGTAGAATTCGCGTGTTTGGAATGTGCTGCCGAAGGAGCCTTGTTGCGTTGCTGCAGTGCATCTTGTAGATGGTACACACTGTTGCCACTGTGCGTCAGTGGTGGAGGGAGTGAATTGTTGTGGATGGTGTGCTAATCAAGTGGGCTGCTATGTTGTGGATAGTGTCGAGCTTCTTGAGTGTTGTTGGAGCTGCACCCATCCAGGCAAGTGGAGAGTATTCCATCACACTCCAGACTTGTGCCTTGTAGATGGTGGGCAGGTTTTGGGGGAGTCAGGAGGTGTGTTACTCGCCGCAGGATTCCGACCCTCTGACCTGCTGTTACAGCCACAGTATCTATGTGACTGCTCCAGTTCAGTTTTTGGTCAATGGTAGCACCTAGCATGTGGATAGTGGGGGATTCAACGATCGAAATGCCATTGAATTTCGAGGGGAGATGGTTAGATTCTCTCGTGTTGGAGATGGTCATTGCCTGGCACTTGTGTGCTGCAAATGTTACTTGACTCTTATCAGCCCAAGCATGGATATTTTCCAGGATGTGCTGCATTTCTACACGGACTGCTTCTATATTTGAGGAGTTGTGAATGGTGCAGAACATTGTGCAATCATCAGCGAACATCCCCACTTCTGACCTTATGATTGAAGGAAGGTCATTGATGAAGCAGCTGAAGATGGTTCGGCCGAGGACACTGCCCTGAGGAACTCCCGCAGTGCTGTCCTGGAGCTCAGATGTTCGACCTTCAACAACCACAGCCATCTTCCTTTGTGCTAGGTATGACTCCAACCAACAGAAACTTTTCCCCCTCTTTCCCATTTACTCCAGTTTTGCTAGAGCTCCTTGAAGCCGTACTCAGTCAAATGCTGCCTTGATGTCAAGGGCAGTCACTCTCACCTCACCTCTTGAGTTCAGTCTTTTGTCCATGTTTGAACCAAGTCTGTAATGAGGTCAGGAGCTGACTGACCCTGGCAGAAGGAAACTGAGCATCACTGAGCAGGTTCTTGTTCAGCAAGAGCCACTTGATGGCACTGCTGATGACACCTTCCATCACTTTACTGATGATTGAGAGTAGACTGATGGATTGGCAATTGGCCGGGTTAGACTTGTCCTGCTTTTTGTGCACAGGACATACCAAGGCAATTTTCCACATTGCTGGGTAGATGCCAGTGTTGCAGTTATACTGGAACAGTTTGGCTTGGGGTGCGGCACGTTCTGAGCACAGGTCTTCAGTTCTGTTGCTGGAATATTGTCAGCACCCTTGGCATTTGCAGTATCCAGTGCCTTCAGTCGTTTCTTGATATCACGCATAGCGAATCGAATTGGATGAAGTCTGGCATCTGTAATGCTGCGAACTTCAGGAGGGGGCCGAGATAGATCATCAACTCAGCACTTCTGGCTGAAGATTGTTGTAAATGCTTCTGCCTTATCTTTCGCACTGATGTGCTGGGCTCCCGCATCACTGAGGATGGGGATGTTTGTGGAGCCACCTCCTCCAGTTAGTTGTTTAATTATCCACCGCCATTCACGACTGGATGTGGCAGAAGTGCAAAGCTTTGATCTGATCCGTTGGTTATGGGATCACTTAGCTCTGTTTATTGCATGCTTCTTATGCAGTTTGGCATGCATGTCGTCCTGGGTTGTAGCTTCACCAGGTTGACAACTCATTTTGAGGTATGCCTGGTGCTGCTTCTGGCATGCCATCCTGCTCTCTTCATTGAACCAGGGTTGGTCTCCTGGCTTGATGGTAATGGTAGAGTTGGGAATATGCCTGGCCATGATGTTACAGATTGTGGTTGAGGACAATTGTGCTGCTGCTGATGGCCTACATCGCCTCATGGATGCCCAGTTTTGCATCGCTGGATCTGTTCGAAATCTATCCCATTTAGCACGGTGATAGTGCCACACAACACGATGGACGGTATCCTCAATGTGAAGGCGGGACTTCGTCTCCACAAGTACTGTGTGGTGGTCACTCCTACCAATACTGTCATGGACAGAAGCAGCTGCTGCGGGCAGATTGGTAAGCACGAGGTCAAGTATGTTTTTCCCTCGTGTTGGTTCCCCCATCACCTGCCGCATACCCTGTCTAGAAGCTAGGTCCTTTAGGATTCGGCCAGCTCGGCCAGTAGTGGTGCTACTGAGCCACTCTTGATGATGGACATTGAAGTCCCCCACCCAGAGTACATTGTGTGCCCTTGCCATCCTCAGTGGTTCCTCAAATGGTGTTCAACATGGTGGAGTACTGAGTCATCAGCTGACTGAGGGCGGTAGCAAGCAATCAGTAGGAGGTCATAGCGTCCGGAGTCAATGTTGAGGATTCCCAGCGCAACTTCCTCCCTACTGTAGAGCACTGTCCTGCCACCTCCGCTTGTTCTGTCCTGCCGTTGGGGCAGGGCATACCCAGGGATAGTGATTGCTGTGTCTGGGACATTGTCTGTAATGTATGATTCTGTGAGTATAACTATGTCAGGCTGTTGCCTAGCTTATCCGAGGGACAGTTCTCCCAACTTTGGCACAAGCCCCCCGATATTAGTACGGAGGACTCTGCCGTTGTCATTTCCGGTGCCGAGGTCGATGCCCGGTGGTCCGTCCAGTTTCATTCCTTTTCATTGACTTCATAGCGGTTAGATACAACTGAGTGGCTTGCTAGGCCATTTCAGAGGGCATGTAAGAGTTAACCACATTGTGGTGGGTTTGAGCGCAACAGGACAGATGGATAAGGTGGTTAAGAAGTCTTACGGAATACTTTCCGTTCCTGGCCGATGTATCGAATATAAGGTCAGGGAGGTTATGCTAGAACTGTAAAAAAAAACACTGGTTAGACCACAGCTATAATTCTAAGTACAGTTCTGGTCACTACATTACAGGAAGGATGTGATCACACTGGACAGAGTACAGAGGAGATTTACCGAGGATGTTGTCAGGAATGGAGCATTTTAGAGATGAGGAACGATTTGATAGGCTGGAATTGTATTCTTTGGAACAGAGGAGGCTGCGAGGAGATTTAATTAAGGTGTATAAAATGATGATTGGCCGAGATAGAGTGGATAGGAATGACCCATTTCCCTTAGCAGAGGGGTCAATAACCAAGAGCATAGATTCCAAGATTTCCGCACCAATATCATGAGGGTGTGATGGCTCCACAGTGGAATAGCTTGCTGACTGCTTACAATTGAGCTTTTTACTTCTGCATCATCAGAACCGGTCGCCTGGGCTCCAATCTCATCCACATTTCTCCCTCTCTACAAATATTTCACTCTACAATCCTATCTTTCTCTGTTTGTGCACATAGGTGAGAAGGATTATGTCAAATTAATATATGTTACATTATCCCTTTCAATCCAGACCAACAATCTATCTCCCTCCATCGTTGTCCCTCTCTACAGCCTTCGCTCTCTCAGCCTGCATAGCTAACCTTCTCTCCATATGTCTCTGATATGTCTCATGTCAGAGATAGCAGGAGGGAGAGACAGAGAGTGGAGGACGGAGAAAGACACAAAGAACAACACCAGCTTCTTCAATCTATCCATGCAACGGAAGTCTCTCATCCCTGATCCTTTCTTGTGAATCTTTTCTGCACCATTTCTAATCCCCCCTCATCCTTCCTGAAGTGTGATGTGCATAATTGTGCAATACTCCAGTTGAAGTGTAACCAGTGATTTACAAAGGACCATCATATATCCCTTGCTTTTGTATTCGATGTCTCTATTTAAAAATTCCCAGAGCTGACCCCTTATGCCTTTTCACCATTTTCTCAACCTGACTTGAGACCTTCAGTGATTGGTGCACAGACACCCCAGATCTGTCTGTTTCTGCAACCCCTGTTAGTATTGTATTCTTTTGTTTTTTTATTTGCCTCACCTCCTTCTTCCTGTCTGTGGAAGTGGAAGATGTGGGCATTGTTCAGAATGAATACATTGCATCTGTCTTCACAACCGAGGGGACGACACAGACATTGTAGTCAAGGAGGAGGAGTTTGAAATATTGGATGGGATAAACATATTGAGAGGAAATATTAAGGGGTTTAGCATCTTTGAAAGCTGATAATTCCCCAGGCTCTGATTGTTAAGAAGAGCAAGGGAGGAAATAGCAGAGGCTCTGACCATCATTGTCCAATCCTCTCTGGTTACAGACGTGGTGCCACAGGACTGGAGGACTGCTAACGTTGCACCATTGATTAAAAGGGAAGAACGGGATAGACTACGTAATTACAGGCCACACAGTCTGAGCTCAGGGGAGGGGAAATTATCAGGAAATATTCTGATAAACAGTAGTATTGGTCATTTAGAAAGGTGCAGATTAATCAAGCATAGTCAGAGACAGAGAGGGAGGCAGAGAGACAGTGAGAGATAGACAGAGGGGGAGAGAGAGGGTGGGAAAGAGCAAGATAGGGAGGTCGGGAGAGAAAGAGGGAGGGAGGTGGGGAGAGAGAGGGAGCGAGGGAGGGAGAGAGAGAGGGAGAGGGCAGGAGCGAGGGAGAGAGAGGGAGAGGGATGGAGGGTGGTGGGGAGAGAGAGGGATGGAGGGAGGCAGAGATAGTGAGAGAGGGAGCGAGAAAGGGGGAGGGTGGAAGAAAGAGGGAGGGAGGAGAGAGATGGAAGGAGGGTGAGATAGGGCAGGAGGAAAAGAGAGGGTGGGAGGGAGAGCGGGGCAATGATAGAAATTCAGAGGGAGAAGAGAGGGAGAAAGAGAGAGAGAGAGAGAGAGAGAGAGAGAGAGAGAGAGAGGGAGAGAGAGAGAGGGAGAGAGAGAGAGAGAGAGGGAGAGAGAGAGAGAGAGAGAGAGAGAGAGAGAGAGAGAGAGAGAGGAAGGAAGGGAGAGAGAGGACGCGCAGAGAGAGAGATGGAGGGAGAGAGGGAGACAAAGAGGGAGGGAGAGAGACAGTGGGAAAGAGGTAGAGAGTCAGAGAGAGTTAGGGAGAAAGTAAAGGTGAGAGGGAGAGAGACTGAGAGAGGAAGTGAGGGAGAGCCAGAGAGTGGGAGAGAGGAAGGGAGGGAGAGAGAGATATGGAGAGGGAGGGCGAGAGAGAAAGAGAGAGAGGGGGAAGAAGGAAAACAGAGAAGAAGGGAGTTAAATAGAGTTAGCGAGAGATGGAGGGAGAGAATGAGAGACAGGGAAATAATGAGTGAGAGAGGAAGAAAGAAAGAGGGGGAGGGGGAGGCATAGAGGGAGAAACACAGGGGGGAGATATATGGAGAGAGGAAGAGAGAATGGGAGGGACAGAGACACAGAGGGGTGAGGGAGAGAGAGGGTGGGGGAAAGAGAAGGAGGGAGCTCCATCTCCATATCTAAATTCGGGGGAGATACCCTTCGATGTGTACAATTGGGGGAGATCCTTGTCTATGTAACAATTGGAGGGAGATGCCCCTTTATATATAAAATGCAGGGAGTTCCACCTGGACGTATCAAATTGAGTGGGATCCCAGCGACACATCACACAGTTTAAAACACTTTTTAACCATTTTTATACCAGAGTCATTGCTAAGTATAATACAAACAGAGGGATTTCAAAATGAAATCTTAACTGGTACAGTGGAGTGTGCGGGAGAGAGAGAGAAAGAGACGGGGCGAAAGAGAGAGATACACATTTAGGTGGGGCAGTATGCTGTGAGGAGGGCACAAAGAGGCTGCAAAGGGAGATGGACGGGTTAGGTGAGTGGGCTAGAAAGTGCCAGCTGGAATATCGTGGAGAAATATGAGGTTCTTCACTTTGGCAGGCAGAATAGAAACACAGAACATTTTTCACATGGTAAGAAAATATTTAATGTTGGTGTTCAGAGGGATTTGGGAGTCCCTGTACACAAATCACAGAAAGTTAACACGCAGCTACAAACATCAATTAGGAAGGCAAATGGAATGTTGGCGTTTATTTCAAGTGGGTTAGAGTACAGGAGTGAGGAAGTCTTGCAGTAATGGTACAGGGTTTGGTGAGCCCACACCTGGAGTACTGTGTACAGTCCTGGCCTCAGTACTGAAGGAATAATTATAGCAGAGCAGACCTGAGGGGCCGAATGGCCTAGTCCTGTTATTTCTTATGTTTTTATGACAGGAACGGAGAAAAGAACAAAGTGGTGTTGAAAGAGGGAAAGACACAGCGAGTGAGGGGGAGCGGCAGAGGGTGAGGTGGAGAGGTAGTGAGATGGATCACACAGCTGAATAGCTCACTTGATGTTACACAGAATTCAGAGGCAGATCTCCAGTTTGCAGTCACTGGGATGGCGTTGAGATGGATTTAAACCCTTTATCCACTGATTCGCAACTGAAAATGTTACCACTGTGCAGAAGCATCCTTCCAGGCCATTGATGCCAATAGACTGATGGCTTTCTGTTTGAAAAAAGGTTGACCAGGCCGGGGTTCTCTCTGGACCCCAATAAACCCTCCTGCCAGCCTTGTAACAACTCATCGATTCATGTCTCATTCAACTGGTCAATCGTTCTGGTAGAATTTCTCTCTTTGCTGACCGGTTAATAAAGCAAATGGGATCCTGGGCTTTATAAACAGGTATAGAGTATAAAAGTCAGGATGTGATTCTAAACCATTATAAAATAATAGCTTGTCTTCAGCTGGAGTATTGTGTCCAATTCTGGGACCACACTTTAGGAGGGACATGGAGGCTTTGGTGAATGTACAGAACAGATTGACTAGAACGGTTCCAGGGATGAGATTATTACAGTTAAGCTGATAGACTGGAGAAGCTGGGCTTGTTCTCCTTCGAGCAGAGAAGATTACAAGGAGATTTGATCGAGGTGATTACACCATGAAAGATGGAGTGAAATAGAGTGAAACAGTTTCCAATGGCTGAAGCATCAATACACAGAGGGCACGGATTTAATGTGATTGTGTAAAGAACCAGAGGCGATATGAGGAAAAACATTTATTTCAAATGTGACTAGTGTTTAGAGTTTGTCAAGCACTGTCTGATAGGGCGGTGGATACAGATTAAATAGTAGCTTTTAAAAGGGAATTGATGAAATAAGTGAATGGGGAAAAATTACAGAGATGGGGGTACGAGTGGGATGAACTTGGATTGCTCTTCAAAAGAGGCAGGAGAGTCTCTATGGGCTGAATAGCCTCCTACTGCGCTGCATTATTCTATAATTCTATGGTCCTCTTCTGTTCACTGTTATTTACACCAACACTCACTTGCTCCGGTACAGTTTGAGATTTAAAAAAAACTAATTCCCCGCAAATCCTCTCAGACTTTTCGCTCTGCCCTCTCCAGAAGGAGTTGGCTACAAGACAGCAAGAAACAAACAGGAAAAACGGATTTCAGGAGAGAAAGATTTCACCTGATGTTCATGTCTGTGGATTCTCTGTCAAGGGAGAGGTCGTCGCAGATCCTATGGAAAGAAACAACTCATTAATATCAGTCAAAGAATTCGAGTAAAAAAGAGACAAGACAGATGAAAGCGGTTGAACTGCAGGACTATATCCATGCAAGAAGCTGTCGCATTGCAAATCTATGTTGCACTGAAATGGCTATTGCGCGACAAGTAAATTTTGGTTTGAAAAGGCCTATTGCACTGGACGTGCTATTGCATAGCTTGTGGATTTGACATTGTAAATGGCAATTGCACTGAGAGAAGCTGTTCCTATGCATGTGGCTATTGCATTGCAAGGGATTACTGCATTCGGACAATCGACTAAGCTGCAAATAGCTAGTGTAGAGTCAGGCTTCAGTGTGCTTAAGTGGCTGCTTTATTGCAAAGTGCTATTGGATTGAAAGACACCATTGCATTGCTGTGGTGTATCTTGCTGAAGGGAATATTGCACTTCAAGACACCATCGTTTTGCAAATAGCTAGAACATTACAAGCAGATGTTGCAATCCATGTTGTTATTGCATTCTGAGGAGATATTGCATGACAACAAGCTATCGAACAGAGAATAGAAATCGGAATTGAGAGAGTAAAATAGAGGGGAACAGAGAGACAAAGATGGAGAGAGATTCCCAGGGAAGTGTGGATGTGTTTACTCACTCTCTCTCTCTCTCTCTCCCAGGTTTAGGCCCATCCTGTTGAGCCATTCCTCATAAGACAACCCCTTCATCCCAGGAATCAGCCGAGTGAATATGTCCCCTCCAATCTTTCTACACATCCCTTTAAGTCTGTGAACCCGCATCACTGGCCTCTCTGCTCAGGTGAATAGACCCTTCACCTTCACTCTATCCTAGTCCCTCACGTTCCAATCAGATCTCCCCTCAGTCTTCTCTGTTCCAAGTAGAACAACCCCAGCCTATCCAATCTTTCCCCACAGCTGCATTTTTCCAGTCCTGGCAACATCCTCGTAAATCTCCCGTGCACCCTCTCTCATGTGCAATTACATCCTTTCTGTAATGAGGTGACCAGAACTGCACACGGCTCTCAAGTTGTGGTCTAATCAATGGGTTATACAATTCCAGCATAGTCTCTCTGCTCTTATATTCTGCACCTGCCTTATTGGGAAGGTCACTGCAGTTTGAAAATATCAAACACTAATCCAACACTCACCCGTAAAACAGTCACTCTAAACTCCCAATACAGGACTGTGAAGATAATGAGGAGTGTTAGTGATTGTTTCGTCTTGTCTCAACCTCTATCTGTCTCTCCCTCTCATGTCTGTCTCTTTCCATCTCTCTCTCTCTCCCTCTATCTCCTTCTCCATCTTTCTCCACCTCAGTCCATGACTGTGACTGTGCCTCTCTCACACCATGTTGCCCTCTCTGTTTCCTTGGACAGAATTGTTTTAATCAATTTCTTGGTTAATTTTGAACCTGCAATTCTTGCCCTTGCTGGGAACGTCACCGCAGTTTAAAAATATCAAACACTGATCAACACTCGCCCCTAAACCATCACACTAAACACCCAAAACCGGACTGGACAGATAATGGCGATTGTTACTGAGGTTCTGTTAAGGTCCCCTCACGCGCTGTCTACCCTTTCCCCTAATTCTAAAATTTTTCAGCGTTTTATAATATTTTAAAATAATATTAAATGTCACTGAAGATTGAAAATATCAATCACTGATCCAATACTTTCCCGCAAAACACTCAGACTAAACCCCGAATGTTTCTTTTCAAATGTAGTTCTTGCACACAGCCAGATTTACTTTCTAATTTTACCTTTTTATTCAATGTTATTAGATGTAACGTTTCTCCTATAATCTCGCCCAGTCTCTCTCTCTGTCTGTCTGTTTCCCCCTCTGTGTCTCTCTCTCCCTCTCGCGCTCTCTCTCCCTCTGTGTCTTTGTGCCTTTCTCCCTCTGCATCAGTCTCTCTCCCTCTACATCTGTCTCTCTCCCTCTGTATCTGTCTCCCTCGCTTTCTCCCTGTCTCTTTCCCTCTGCAGCTGCCTGCCTCCCGCTCTGTCTCTCTCCCTCTGCCTCTGTTTCTCTCCTTTTCTCTCTCACTCTAGCTCTGACTCTCCCTCTGTCTCTGTCCCAATTTTTCTGTGTCTCTCTCCCTCCACCTCTCCCTCCCTCTGGACAGAAATGCTTTGAGCCATTTTTTGGTTAATTTTGAACTTGTAGCTCTTGCCCATGCAGTTTGCAAATATCAAAAACTCATCCAACATTCATGCCTAAAACCGTCACACTAAACCCCCAATAACGGACTGGGTAGACAATGGGGGTTGTGACTGGACTGGGGTTCTGCCAAGGTCTCATTTGCTATCTCTTCTGTCTATCATTGTCTTCCACTTTGTCCATCTCTCCATTTCCCCATTTGTTTCCATTTCCCTCTCTCCTCTTTCCTTCATTGCCCTCCATTTATAAATAGAGAGGGTGCACCCTCCACTTTATACAAAGAGAGGGCGCTCCCTCCACTTTATACATAGAGGGGGCGCTCCCTCCAATTTATACATATAGAGAGTGCTCCCTCCACTTTATACGTAGATGGGAGCTGCCTGTACATTACACATAGATAGGTAGCTCACTCTATTTTGTACAGCTGTCATGGTGGGATTTGAACCCCTGTCGCCAGAGCATTAGATTGGACCTCTGGATTACTTGACCAGTGATATTATCACTGTGTGGCTGCCGCCCCAATGGACATGACTAGTGTCTGGCACCCAATATCACCCACAGTAGTTTCTGGGCTGTAACACTGAACATGGTCCCAAATCAGATCCTCAAAATTCACATTTTATCTGGGAAAAGGCAGGAACAGAGTGAAACGGGATTGCCTTTGTCCCCGGATTCAGGGTCCACTGCAGACAGATCAGTTACATTTTCAACAGAAACGCCAGGAGTGAAAATGGTCAATACAATAATATGGAAAATGTAAATGACTCCACTCATAATTGCAGCATGCATCCAGTATGAGTACAGATTTCAGATTCCCGAGAGAGGTCTTACTCAGTAAATGTCATTGACAGCTAAATGATTGTGTTTTATTCACCACATTATTTACATCAGAGTCAAAGCTGATGATGTAATGTATTTGTTCAGGTGAGTGTAATTAATAACAATGATCAGGGGTAGAACAGTGTTAGTGGAGAGTAATCCCCTGTATAAATGAGGACCCACTGGAATGGATCCTCTCAGAGTGCCTGGTGGAGCTGTGGATTCCAGGCCAACAGAAGACTCTGCTTCTCACAGAAATGGGATATCCAGTAATGTATCAGATTGAAGACATTTACAATCCTGTATTTGCAGCAATTGGAGTTCCTTGTAAGCCAGTATCTCATCTGTTAATGGTGTAAATCGATGTTAACTGTGCTGCTGTACTCAGAATTAATTCTCACTGTGTGTGTTACACAGCCACCTGTTCTTTTCCAGCAATTTACTGATGGAATATCCTCATGGTCTACTCTTTCACTCTTGCAGAAGTTGTATTATGTCTTTAATGTTCACTAACCGTGGCATTGATACTGGATTATTATCATTTGAAAGAGATGTTTCAGTTAGGATCAAGAATCAGGCCATCAGGAGTTTTAACAGTTTCATGATGTGGATCTAATTGGTCCTGGAATAATTTTTATGATTTTTTTTCAGTGATTGATCATGAGACATCTCACGGTCTCAATTTAACAATATCTTCCCTCCCCAATAAGATGTCTCAGGAGAACGGCGATTTCAATGTATTTATTGGTTATCACTGTTACCAAGTATTATTTCATTCTGTGTATGTCTGACACTGCTTCAGAGGTCTGCCTACTGAACTGAGTTTGCTGCTGACACTTTCACATCTCCTTCTCTGCTTTACTGCGGAGCCTTCACTGTCACTGGACTACATTGTAAAATAGAAAGTATTGATGTGATGTTTTATTGGTTTACACTCTATCAGTTGGAATTAGCAGTATTTCCATTTATCTGTAGATTATCAGCTCCAGCGCTGATGTTGGTATTGTATGAATTAAACAATCCCACATTCTAATGGATTACTTTATAATTCCAGGAGAAAGAATTTCAATGATTGTGTGGAAGACGCTTTCGAACCTGTTTATTCCATGCATTGTCGATGAAATGAAGAGTGTAGGTGACCAGGTGGAGATTTGAGTGTTCTTAAGATAGTGTAAATTGTACACAGAGGTTTCACCATTGAACAAACTGACTCTGAGAATCGAATCCTTGAACCTGGGGCAGGTGAACAGAGCACAGGTGCAGGATTTTAGGAATATATCATATGTGAAAAGTAGCATCGAGGAACAGTTTGCAGGGTATGAGTGCTCAAGAGAGATAATGAAGGAGAAAAGGAGCAAGGAGAACGAGACCGAGGGAAAGAGATAGGCAGCAGTAAAGAGAAAGAGAAAGAAGCAGCAGTGTGAGTAATTCACTATCATTGTTCGTGGGAATGAATCTGAAAGTATCACTCGAGACTCCGGTCTGCTCCAAACGTAAAACTGCTTATTGGTTTACACCGGCGGGGAGCAGATCAATGGGCAATCCAGATTCCTCTCCACAGAACAAAGGAACATCATCAATATTTATACAGTTTCAAACAGTTACTCAGCCCATTTTGGCTGGACACGGACCAATCATAGTGATTATAGATTACATACATTGATTACTGGAACCAATGAAATTGGCTACTCGCCATTGGGGGACTGCGTGACCAGCACTTGGACAGCTAGTGGGTTACTCATGAACTCATGATGTCTTCCAAACCCCCTTAGCCACCGTCCTCGGGTCTTATGTATACATAACATCTTATCTTAACCTTGTTACAGGCTGGTATCTTTGTCAGCATTCCATAAGGGTATCTGCTGGAGGCTGTTTGATTAGAGATACTCCGCTGAATGAGTCCTTTTCTGTCTGAATCTGTGTGAATAAGCCCTTGCAAGGAATGTAGTCAAGTTAGTAAGCTAAGTCCCATGGTGCCTTGCAAAAATTTCATTGCTAGCTATAATTGTATGTCATTGGTTATTCGTATAATATTTATTGCAGGTGCCTCTTCCCTGAGAATACACTTCAGCTTTCATAAAGTGCGGGAATGTCCAGAACAATTAGTGAGAGAAACTGGGAGTTGAAGTTGTCTGTTGTCAGATTATGTTCATTTTCCTGTTGGACTTGATCCTCTGTGTTGATTTCTGTCAGCTCCTCATTTATTTTGTAGAAAGTTTATGTTCATAACTTAGTGACTGAATAAACAGAATAAAATCAGTTCTTCACTGATGGGAATTCATTATTTAATGCTGAATTCAATAAGGAGCGAGTTTGAGATCAGAAATATATTTAAATTTATATTTAATTTCCTGTGCAAACTAAATATATTGACTATATTGTATAAACAATGAACTGTTCTCCAATACCAATAACCACATGGATTATTGTTTGAATGTATTAATTGAGTTGTATTACTGGGATCTATAGATTAGATTTCATCTAACACTCTGCTGCAGTCTCTCCCTGTGAATCTCAGACTCTCCTCTCACTGTATTGAATCCTCAGTCTCCTCATCCATTGCTTCAGTTTATCCACTTTCCCAAACCATCTGCTCCTGTCTCCCCTCTTGCTCCAACATGTCCTTTTCCTTCTCTCCCTCCCAATCTCACTCACTGTCTCCACCTCCAGCTGCCTCGTCCAACCTGATAGGAATACAGGAACATAGGAGCAGAAAGAGGCCATTCAGTCCTTCGAGCCTGCTCCACCATTCTAGATCATGGCTAATACTCAAACTCAGCGCTGCAGCTTTCAGTATTTTCCCCTTTGGTAACAGTCTCTTTCAGTTCCCTGCCCCCAGAGAAACAAACCAGCTACACATCCAGCTCTCCCCAAAACTTCACAATCAACAGTCTGGAGACAAATTCCCAATCAACCCATTGGATTTCATCTCTGTAAAACCCCTTCTCATTTCCCCACTGCATTGCATCCTCACTCAGTACATCCAGTAGATCCGGTGCTGACTTTGATTCACTTTCTGTATCAATTTCCCAATTCATTCTTAATAATTGTGTTTTCAAACATTTCAATGTGGCAAAGCACTGCCCAGGTCAATGAATCAGTTTGCACTGTTCGATGCAGCGCCAAACCTGGAACTTTCAGCCCAGATCCTGTCAGACTGCTGCTTTGCTCCAGGTCTGATCAGTAATTGCTCTGCTTCCTTTTCTCTCTCTTCCAGTTAACTTGGTGGCGATTGTGATCCTGTGCCGAGGAAAGTGCGGTCTCTCCAAATGCATCACTGTCTACCTGGTGGGAATGGCAGTGTCTGATCTCCTGGTCGTTATCACTGAACCCATATTGACTTGGATAGTTTCAATTTATTTCTCATATTCATTCCTGAGAATTACCACTGTATGTTCCCTCATTGGCGTTCTGCTTTCTGCAGCCACAGTTGTTTCTGTCTGGCTCACAGTCACGTTCACCTTTGATCGATTTGTGACCATTTGTTGTGAGAAGCTGAAAACAAAATATTGCAGTGAGAAAATAGCGGCTGTGGTTGTAGGAACAGTGAGTGTGCTGGGCTGTTTCGAGTCTCTCCCCTGGTACTTTACACAAGAACAATATTACATTATTGATAATGTTCCCATGGATTGTGTTTATCAACCGAGCTTCTATACTTCCCCCATATGGGTGACATTTGAATTGTTTGACCTCATTTTAACCCCTTGTGTCCCGGTATTTCTGATTTTGCTGCTCAATGTTCTGACTGTCAGACGTACTTTATTGTCCAGTAAAGTCCGCAGAGGATTCCGGCGCCACAGCAATGGAGAGAATCTCAAGGACCCAGAGATGGCGAATCGCAAGAAATCAATAATTTTACTCTTCAGTATATCTGGCAGTTTTGTACTGTTATGGGGGGCAGGGGTTGTGTATAACATTTATATGCGAATTGCAGATATTCGGTATCATTCCTCCTACACTGACCCTCTCTATATCACTGATCAAACATCACAGATGCTACAGGTTCTCAGTTCCTGCAACAACACATGTATTTACATTGTGACCCAGACTAAATTCAGACAGGAGCTGAAGAAGGCGGTGAAATACCCTCTCCATCTCATTGTTAAACTAGTGAAATCAGAGAAAGAGCAGAAGGGTTTGAAACACTGGAACTAAATCTCATTCCGCCCTTCCACAACCCTCCCCCACCCGACTTTGTGATAATTTGACCGGCGACATCTTTAGTCTTGGCAGCTGCCTGAACGTGGCAGACTATGACGTTAAACTGGAACAGGCTGCATTTGTGCATGTGCCAGTACAGCGCCACCTATTGGTTGCGTTGTCAACAAAGGCAGCCCAATGACAAAGTTGCAAATCACAGTGATTGTGAGGAGGTGAGAGGGGACAGTTACTGCAGAGAGACAGGGACACCAGCTGATGGAGATGGTTAGAGGGGGCTGAAACTGCAGTGAGGTAGGGACACCAGCAGATGGAGATGGTGAGAAGAGCAGAAACTGCAGTGAGAGAGGGAAACCAGCAGATGGAGATGGTGTGGGGGCAGAAACTGTAGTGAGACAGGAACATCATCAAATGGAGATGGTGAGAGGGGCAGTAATTGCAGTGAGCCAAGGACACAAGCAGATGTAGAAGGTGGGAGGGGGCAGTGACTGCAGTGAGACAGGGAGACCAGCAGATGGAGATAGTGAGCGGGAAGACAGTAACTGCAGTGAGACACGGACACCAGCAGATGGTGATAGTGAGAGGGGGGGCAAGTAACTGTAGTGAGACACAGACACCAGTCGATAGAGATGGTGCGACCGGCAAAAATTGTAGTGAGACAGGGGCACCAGCAGATGAAGATGGTGAGAGGTGCAGTAACTGCAGTGAGACAGGGACACCAGAAGATGGAGATGGTGAGACGGGGACAGTAACTGCAGTAAGACAGGGACACCAGCAGATATATCTGGTGAGAGGGTTTCAGTAATTGCAGTGAGACAGAGACCCCAGCAGATGGCGATGGTGCGACGGGCAGAAACTTTAGTGAGACAGGGACACCAGCAGATGGAGATGGTGAGAGGGGCAGTAACTACAGTGAGCGAGGGACACCGGCAGATGGAGATGCTGAGAGGGAGACAGTAACTGCAGTGAGACAGGGACATCAGCAGATGGAGATAGTGAGCGGGAAGACAATAACTGCCGTGATACAGGGACACCAGCAGATGGAGATGGTGAGAGGCGGGACAGTAACTGCAGTGAGACAGGGACACCAGCAGATGGAGATCGTGAGAGAGGACAATAACAGCAGTGAGGCAGGGACACCATCAGATGGACATGGTGAGAGGTGGACAGTAACTGCAGTGTGACAGAGAAACCAGCAGATGGTGATGATGAGAGGGGGACAATAACTGCAGTGAGGCAGGGTGCCAGCAGATGACGATGGTGAGAGGGGACCAGTAACTGCAGTGAGACATGGACACCAGCAGATGGAGATGGTGAGAGGGGGCAGTATCTGCAGTGAGACAGGGGCACCAGCAGATGGGGACAGTGAGAGGGGGACAGAAACTGCAGTTGGACAGGGACACCAGCAGAAGGAGATGGTGGGAGGGGGACAGTAACAGCAGTGAGACAGGGACACCGACAGATGGAGATGGTGAGAGGGGGCAGTAACTGCAGTGAGACCGGGACACCTGCAGATGGAGATGGTGAGAGGGGGACAGTAACTGCATTGAGCCAGAGACACCAGCAGATAGAGATGGTGAGAGGGGGCAGAAACTGCAGTGAGACAGGGACACCAGCTGATGGAGATGGTGAGAGGGGGATGAAACTGCAGTGAGATAGGGACACGAGCAGATGGAGATGGTGGGAAGGGCGGAAACTGCAGTGAGAGAGGGAAACCAGCAGATGGAGGTGGTGCGAGGGGCAGAAACAGCAGTGAGACTGGAACACCAGCAAATGGAGATGGTGAGAGGGACAGTAACTGCAGTGAGACAGGGAAACCAGCAGATGGAGATAGTGAGCGGGAAGACAGTAACTGCAGTGAGACACGGAAACCAGCAGATGGTGATAGTGATAGTGGGAAAGTAACTGCAGTGAGGCAGGGACACCAGCAGATGGAGATGGTGAGAGGGGGACAGTAAATGCAGTGAGACAGGAACAGCAGCAGATGGAGATTGTGAGAGGGGGCAATAACTGCAGTAGAGCAGGGACACCAGCAGATGGCGATGGTGAGAGGGGACAGTAACTGCAGTGTGACTATGACACCAGCAGATGGAGCTGGTGAGCCATTGTGATTGGAAATTCCATGTTGCTGAGTAGTTGAACGTTTCCACAAGTTTGAGGAATTTGCTTCATGTAAACTTGAGAAGCTGATTAAAATAATTTCAGTGCCACTTATTTTGAATGGCTACTTTCCTATTATTTGAACACTTGTAACGTTAATCTCGTTCCTGTATGGAAAATTATTTTGTGTGATTAATGGAAATGCATAAATAAAACAACAGGATCAAATAAAACTCAAACAATCATTTATAAACAAAAGCACTCTGGATATGTGGTGTTGAGTTCTTCATCACAAACGTTATGACATCTCTTTGTCTCACTTCTCTTTCTATGCTGATATATTCTTTATTATAACTATGATTAATTGAAGTTTTGATCCAATTTTCTTTTGAATGTTAATATTGAATCCACTTTCAGAAACCTGTCAGACAGTGAATTCTAGACCAGACCTTTCCTCTCTCATGTCTCCCTTTCATGTCTCCAAACTGAGGGAAAGATTTTGAATACAATTCATTTCTCCAGGACAGCAGCGGCAGTGGAGCTGAAACCTCGTGAATTTGGACAAGTGATGAACAGAAATCCCTCTGAACCCCCCAGGAGAGCAGAAGAAAGAAACAGTAAGGAAGCAAATGGAAACAAGTGACACTTTATTTCAACAGCAAAAACTCTTTGTCAGAATGTGGAGGTCTTTATCGCTGAGCTTTATATAAACTGAAGCTGAAAGGTGGAAGATCCTTCATACAAGGTCTGTTAAATGGCCGCTTTCCTGTTTGTTAAACTCTTGTTATAGTAAATGATAAATGTTAAGAAGGTTTTATCGAATAATTACAGGCTGGTACATAAATACAGCAGCATCAAATAAAGTACAAACAATCATTGACATATATGACTGTAAATATGGGTCAGAATTGTTTTATGAAATGTCACCAGTTGTAAAAGTTCGCTTGGCTGCATCCTTCACCTTCAGGAGCTGAATTTGAAATTCTAGCATGCTATGATCACTTTTCCCTGGAGCATGATAGAATTTCAAATTCATTTTGATGGCGAGAAGCTGGAGACCCACAAGAGCGTTCTTGGGTTAAAAAAAGGTAATTTCAGCGGCAAGAGGACAAATTTGACCCTAGTGGATTGGGCAGGAAGACTACAAGGTAGGACAGTTGACAAACAGTGACAGAAGTTTAAGGAGATATGCAGTTTATCCCAACTAAAATATATTAAAGAGAGGAAGAAAGATTCCAGGAGGTGGAAAAAAAACATCCAAAGCTGAGCTAGGAGGTTAAGGATAACATAAAGACAAAAACTAAGGCAAACCATATTGCAAAGGCAAGTGGCAGGCTGGAAGATTGGGAAACTTTTAAAGATCAACAAAGGGTCGCAAAAAAGGAAATACAAATTCCTCAGGTAAATTATGAAAGAAAACTAGCGCAAAATATAAAAATGATAGCAAAAGCTTCTAAATGCATATAAAAGTGAGAAGTAGCTAAAGTGAATGGTGGTCCGTTGGAGGATGAGACTGGGAGCTAATAGAAGGGAACAAAGAAATGGCAGAGACATTAAATCAGTAGTTTGCTTCAGTTTTTACGGTGGAGGACACTAGTACCATCTCAGTAGTATCAGGTAATGCAGTGGTAAAAGAACAAAGAACTGTACAGTACAGGAACAGGCCATTCGGCCCTCCAAGCCTGCAGCAATCTTGATGACTGTCTTAACTAAAACCTTCAGCACTTCAGCGGACCGTATCCCTCTGTTCCCATCCTATTCATGTCTTTGTCAAGATGTATCTTAAACGTCGCTATTGTACCTGCTTCCAACACCAGCCCGGCAGCAGGTTCCAGGCATTTACCACCCTCTGTGTAAAGAACTTGCCTCGCAGATCCCCTCTGCACTTTGCCCCTCTCACCTTAAATCTATGTCCCTACTAACTGAATCTTCCACCCTGGGAAAAATCTTCTGACTCCCCACTCTGTCCATTCCACCCATAACTTTGTAAACCTCTATCATATCGCCCCTCCACTTCCGTCGTTCCAGTGAAAACTGAGGGAGGCAAGGGAAGAAATTGCTGGTTCCGAGTTTATCCCATCTTTCCTCATAGCTAACACCCTCCAGACCAGGCAACATCCTGGTAAACCTCCTCTGTACCCTCTCCAAAGCATCCACGTCCTTCTGTATGTGTGGCGACCAGAATTCCACGCAATATTCTAAGTGTGGCAGAACCATGCTTCTATACAGCTGCAGCATGACTTGCCAATTTTTATACTCTGTGCCCCGACCGATCAAGGCAAGTATGCCAAATGCCTTCTTGACTACCTTATCCACCTGCGTTGCCACTTTCAGTGACCTGTGGACCTGTACGCCCAGATCTAACTGCCTGTCAATAATCCTAAGTGTTCTGCCATTTACTGTATAATTCCCACTTGCATTAGACCTTCCAAAATGCATTACCTCACTTTTGTCCGCATTAAACTCCATATGCCATTTCTCCACCCAACTCTCCAACCGATCTGTATCCTGCTGTATCCTCTGACAATCCTCATCATTATCCACAACTCCACCAATCTTTGTGTCGTCCGCAGACTTACTAATCAGACCAGCTACATTTTCCTCCAAATTATTTATATATACTACAAACAGCAAAGGTCCCAACACTGATCCCTGCGGAACACCACTAGTCACATCCCTCCATTCAGAAAAGCACCCTTCCACTGCTACCCTCTGACTTCTATGACCGAGCCAGTGCTGTATCCATCTAGCTTGCTCCCCTCTGATCCCATGTAAGTTCACCTTCTGTATCAGTCTGCCATGAGGGACCTTGTTTCCAAATGGGAGTAAATACTGTCCCGAAAATTCCACTCTTAATAATTTCCCTACCACTGACATAAGACTCACCGGCCTATAATTTCCTGGATTGCCCTTGCTACCCTTCTTAAACAAAGGAACAACATTGGCTATTCTCCAGTCATCTGGGACCACATCTGTAGTCAATGAGGATGCAAAGATTTCTGTCAAGGCCCCAGCAATTTCTTCCCTTGCCTCCCTCAGTATTCTGGGGGAGATCCCATCAGGCCCTGGGGACTTATCTACCTTAATGCTTTGCAAGACACCCAACACCTCCTCCTTTTTGATAATGAGATGACTGAGACTATCTGTATTCCCTTCCCTTAGCTCATCATCCACTAAGTCCTTCCCCTTGGTGAATACAGATAGAAAGTACTCATTTAGTACCTCGCCCATTTCCACTGGCTCCACACATAGATGCCCTTCTCTGTCCCTACGTCTGTTTCCTTAGCTCCTGGTTGTAACAGTAATGCCAACAGATCAGACAAATGCTTTCGTTGATTCATGCATAAGTATCTGAATTCACTGAGGAATAGATTTCCTTCTGCGGAAAAGGCATAGCAACTGTTCAAGACATTCCAGTGGTTTAAACATTACTCTATTGCACAGGAAACCTGGTTCTTTTCTCCCTTCTCCATTTATTGTTACACCACGTACAGTTGTATGTCATCAGCCATCCGTTTATCCAAGACCAGCCACAATTAAATATGTTACGGTGAGGTGGGAGGAGTGCACTGTTAATTCAGTCCCACTTCTCCAAATGACACAACATACTTTTTAATGTTTTCCCATTTACTGAAACAGTCAATCAGATAGACTAAATTCCCCAGAATAGAACACACTGACACGATTTCTTTACTGAACAGCGAAATTAGCTATATTATAAAAAGGTCTGAATTAATAATGAAATAAAGCAACATTAGAAATATGATTTTGAAAAAGAATCCAACTGTAATATTAAAAGACCCTTTTCTTCCAACACCAAATGTTAAAGTCGTTCCTTTTTATCTTAGAACCTTCACAATCACAAAGACACACACATGCACATGCCGTTTCACTATATATATAGCTATATATCAATCTTTGGCCTCCTTATCTCGAGAGACAAAGGGTAAGCGCCTGGAGGTGGTCAGTGGTGTGTGGAGCAGCGCTTGGATTGCCAATTCTAGAGTGACAGGCTCTCCCACAGGTGTTGCAGAAAAATTTGTTTCTCGGGGCTGTTACACAGTTGGCTCTCCCCTTGCGCCTCCGTCTTTTGTCCTGCCAACTGCTAAGTCTCTTCGACTCGCCACACTTTAGCCCGCCTTTATGTATATATATATACATATATAATAAGGGATTTTTTGGACCAGAACAATATTACATACAACAAAACACCGGGCAGATCAGTTGATCACCGCTGAAGAAAAATAGGAGATGAGACACGCTGCATCAAACTGGCACACAGGCCAACCTCCGAGTACACGCAGACATGTCACGAGAATCTTCCAGAAACAGTTCTTTTTAGGGAATGTTGATACTTATTTTACCAGGCTTTCTTCAAATACAGGAAACAAGATAAATCGACACAGTGGACTTCAAAGGATCATTTCTTGGGATTTTCCAAAAAGCGAGCTGGGTTGTGCTCTTCTGTTCTTTTTCTGAAAGTTCACCAGCACGTGACTTTATCTCCTGCACGAAGGTGAAATATAAACACATTGAATGACAAGCAAAAAGCTTGTCAGTTATTTTCCTCTGGTCGTCCCAGGTGCTCTGCTACTACTGGACTTGTCCAATTAAAGGAGCACTTTTCACTTCTCTGCCTTTGTTACCAGGTTTCCACTCCATCCCCAACCCAAGCCATGTGATAACCAGCAACACTGTTGCCAATCCGGCTCCCTCAGTGTCCTCTAATGGCTTCATAAAAAAGTGCTTGCTCCAACGTTGAATCAGTTTAACCATACATTCCATTGAAAATATACTTTATTAAAAAAGAAAACAGAATCACTTTCATGACAGTTGTTTTGTTGTTTCCTAATGTGATGGTTGGGGCAGGAATTTCATCATCCAGGTTGACGTTTCCCTGATGTACTGGAACGCTGGCAAAGAGGCCTGAAGGCAACGCCCAGAGAACGTACCAAGACAGTAAGGAGTAGCAGACATGCCCATTACGGTTAGCTTCCGGCTCATCATCAGATGAGAATTGCTTCCTGAGCGTTTTAACAATTAAAATCTTTTACAAACGTGTCAGAACTTTTGAAGCGTTGAAATAATTCTATAACCTTCCGAAGGCAGATAAGAAGTAGTCTAAAAACCTTTTTTAAAAAAGCAGCCGTGCATTTGAAAGATTGTGTTCAGATTAACGAAGTGAAATTAGCAGTTAAAAATAAAAACAATACAGACTAATTAATTAACTGTCTCGGGAAAAGCATGTCTATACTTGCTGCCCAAAAAAGGAAAATGGCTGCGCAAAAGGCAGAAGGGAGGAAAAAGTGTTTTAATTTTCCCATAAAAGTCTAATTACATTTCTCAATGAGGTGGACATGAAGCATCTCTGTCTTATCGATAGCGATAACTGTAGGGCACCCAGAAAGTTTAGCATGTTGTCAGCAGGCGGTCGTAGAGGCTTTTGACTGTTAACTGCAGTCTTGAACAGACCACAGAATGTTGTCACAAAACATTGAGGGTTTTGACACAATCTGCCAGGCTTTGTCGAGTTCTTTGAAAAGTGTCCCTTTAAAGATTCTTCACAGGTTACTGAAAAGTAAAAAATCTGGTTACGGGTGGGGTGTTTGCGGTCACATTATGTCAAATAGTTGTACAATTCAGTTGGCATTGTAGACGGACCACATTGAGTGCTTGTAAAATTCTCTGTACCTCACAGTGTTGAGTTGTGAAATTGCTTTCAGCGCCTTCCTCTTAACTACTTGCTGCTGGGCATGTGTTTGCGTAAAATTTGGTTTGGATGTCACAGATGACCCCAAAACGAGAATTGAAGTCATAGGCGTATTTCTATAGTAGTTTCTGAAGAGGCGGCAGTTTTAATATGATGATACATAAGCTAAGTACACAGAAAAGACATACGAACAGAACAGGTTGAATGGTTTACCAATCCGAGATTGTACGATGTGAGAGAACAGTGGTGACAGTCTTGCTGACAGGTGAGACAGGAGAGGTGTTGAAGGTCTCTTAGGTCCTCTGTCTTCTTGAGCTATCCAAAGTGTTAGGCTGGGGATTAACACTCAGCTGAAGCTCAGCTTCGGTGCGCAATGCAAGAAATGGCTGTCTAATAACCTCACAAAACCTGATGAAAACCTATGGCATGGTTGAGCTCAGCTCCCCTTCTGTCCAAAGAAGACTGAAGATTTTCCTCCCGACCACTTGTTTATATACACAATTTCGAGGGGCTGATCAGTGTCTCTGGTCAATCATTTTTTTTATTCCAATTGTCCAATCACCAAGGGATAGGTAAACAAAGTAAATACACCTCTGCCCATCACTCTGCCCTGAACTCACCCTTCACCTTATCTTGTGCTTGGTACAGCGTGTAAATATCTGCCAGACAGTTGTGTAGAGAGAGTTTGAGTCTCCATCTGAACAGCTTTAGGAATGTCTTGTTCCAAATGCTGTGTTGGAGTTATGCCCTTGGCAGAGATAACACTCTTAAATGGTCCTGTGTCTATCAGCCCTGCTGACTGCTGTAGAATCTTTCTTCATGAGATAGATGGATAGATAGGCAGACAGACAGACATGTAAAGCTATTTCCAAAATAAAAATAGTTAATTTTCATCTGGTTTTGTGAGGTTATTAGACATCCATTTCTTGCATTTCGCTCAGGAACAGGGAAGATGCAGGGGGCTGTAGGGTGCCTTTCAATGTTTCCATTCGTGAGAGTGACCCTCTGGCATGGTTGAGGGGGAGCGTGATACCGATGGTACCTTTAAGTAATGTCTGTGTGGTGTTATGTATTGATAATTTTTATCATTGAATGATTGTTGTGTTTTTTGAGCCTGTCATTGCTGTAGTTCAGCATTAACCTTTTGTCATTCTAAACTATTCCCATTAATTTAATTGACATGAACCGTGAAGTATCTTAATTTTACAACAGTTTATTTAGCATAAACTAGCTAATTTATACAAATTGTAATAGTCTGGCACTCAGCAGTTCAGATTTTCAACGTTCAGCAGGTAACTACCTCAAAAGCCATGCAATGAATATCTGCTACAATAATAAAATGTCACTTGCTTCAATTTCTATCTGTCCTGTTCTGTCATATGATTTCCGGGAGGAGGGAAAGAGATTTTGCCATAATGAATACCCAATTACATCAAGCTCCAGCTTCTCTCCATCTACCCTGAACAATGTTGAAGGAGCTTTAATCTGTACATAACCCCGTTTATTTTTTAATTAGTATCTAACCCAGTGCTGTACCTGCCCTGGGAGTGTATGCTGGGACAGTGCAGAGGGACCTTTACTCTGTATCTGACCCCCATTATTTTTACTTTGTACAGAACCACGTTTTTTTTTTGGTCGAGGGGGCCTTTAACTTCCAGGCTCCCTTCATTGACATTATAAAATTCCTTTACTAAAGAAAAGCTAAATGAAACAAAAAAACTCAAATTAAAATGCCATTCCCGGCATCGACGATGCACTCCAGCCCGTACGGTGCCCACCGGTCGCGGAAGGCCTCAAGTGTGCCGGTGGACGCCGCATGCTGCTTCTCCAGGGACACCCGGGCGCGAACTCACCCTCAGAAGAGGGGCAGACATTTAGGGCGGACGGACCCTCCGATGGCCCGCAGCTTGGACCTGTGAGTTGCCACCTTGGCCAGACCCTGGAGCAGTCTGACGAGGAGATCCTTCTCCTGGCCCAAGCCCCTCCACATCAGGTACCCAAAGATCAGGAGCGTGGGGCTGAAGTGCACCCATAACTTGAGGAGCAGCCCTTTCAAATACTCAAAGAGGGGTTGCAGCCTTGCACCTCCATATTACATGAGCAAAGGCTCGTCCAACCGCAGAAATTGCCAGCAGCCTGGGAGTCCACGAACCGACATAAAGGTCTGGTGCACGGGACTGCCCTGTGCAGCACCCTCCGCCAGAGCCAGGTCCCTGATGTAAAAGGGGAGGGCTCTCGCTTGGAGAGTCCTCCATCGGGGTTTCCCTTCGCTGCCAGATGGCAACATGGACCGCCAGGGCGTGTCCGGCTGGCATACGGGGTGAGGTTGTGGAGAGTGTGCAGAAGCAGCTCGTAAAGGAAATCCCTCTGCGCTGATTGGAATGGCATGGAGGGCATTTCCAAGAGGTGGCATGGGTTGTGCCGGACTGGGTCCCGAGGAGTGTTTCAGGACCTGGGTCTGATGAACAGTACCCGCCGAGCGAGGGTCCGCTCATCCGCAGTGAGGGGTGTCCCGGGAGCTTTGGCTACTCCCCTACCCGCTGGTCCAACCCCGCAGTCGGCCGCCCAGACAGCCGAGGCGTTTTTCTTCGTCGGCGTATGAGTGCCCTGACTGGAGCCAACCATGTTCAAGCTCGGAATAGATCCTGGTAAAAGACAGGCAACTGTCTCAGTGAGGCACGGCTTATGGTCTCCGTCGGGAGCTGCGTGTCGTCTTGAAGGCAGTGACACTGGTGGAAAAAAACCTCACCAGTGCACACCATCTGGGAGGATGCACAATGTTCAGGTGTCTCTGCATGGTCCGAAGCCGGAGGGTAACAGCCTGGGTGCGGAGGCACACCAGCGTCAGGCCACCCTCCTCGATCAGGAGACTCAAGACCGCAGCAGAGACCCAGTGCTTCCGCTTGCCCCAGAAGAAATCGACGGGTTTCTTCTGGATCTTGGTGACAAGTGCAGGAGCCCGGGCCAAAGTGACCAACTGGTACCACCGCAATGAGACCACGGGTTGGTTTATGACCAGCTCTCAGCCGTTGTCGGAATGCACCCGGAGCAGCCCTGTCCAGTGCCCCAGCCGAGTGGTGACGTTCACCTCCAACTGCTGCGAGTTTGCCAGCCAGGCTTCCTCAGCGGGATTCTGTTATGTGATTAACATTAAATTGATTTATGATAATTTTATAATCACCCCAACTCAAGAACATAGTTTTACACGAAGATACTGCAGATGTCAGAGGCAGGTTCTTTACACAGAGAGTGGTGGGTGCCTGGAATGCGATGCCAGCGATGGTAGTAGAAACAGATACATTAGATGCATTTAAGCGACTCTTGGATAGGTACATGGATAATAGTAGAATGAAGAATAGGTAGTTAGTTTGATCTTAGAGCAGGTTAAAGATTCGTCACAACATCGTGGGCCGAAGTCCCTGTCCTGTGCTGCACTGTTCAATGTTCTATGTTCTATGGAAAGGCTGATGTTCAAGGGTAGTACTTGTGGACGTTTCATTCTCCGATTTGAAATGGAAATGATAAATAGGGTGGTTGAAGCTTTAAAGCAGAAAGGCAGGGCGACATCTGGCGAACTATCTGGTAATATAAACCTGGATTGATGAATCACATGAAGCATCATCGGGTCCTGCTCTTCTTTGCAAAAATTGCTCATTCGTCAAAGATTATTCACGAAGGGAAAGATCACGCAGAGCATATCTTCTCCATCACAAATCTTCCTGCTGGACAATTCCCCTGCCTCATTCAATTTCAACTCCAAAAACAACTGAGAGGAGCTCGTGAACTTTTCTGTTGCAAAGTTCAAAAACATCCATTCAGTCGCCTCCACTGCTTCCCTTTCTTCCCCAACCCACCAGGCCTAACCTCCTATAAGTGTACTCCTCCCATGCCATCATCCTGAATTCGCATTGCTTGTTTCTCTCCTAGAGTCCTTCACGTTCTCTCTGGACTTATGCTGTCGATGAAATCCGCATCTTGCTGTTTACACCCTATTCCTACTAAATATGGAACTGCATGTTTCAATTCCTCAAATCAGATTTCTCGCCACACCACAGTACCAAAACAACTCTTATCAAAGTCACAATATGCATCCAAAGTGATTGTGAAAAATGTAAACGACTCCTCTTCCTCCTTCTTGGCTTGTCTGCAGCTTTTGATATCGTTGATCATGAAATTCTGCTCCCAGTCCTCTCGAGTAACACCTGGCTGGGTGGAACTGCACTCTGCTGCTTCCAGTCTTATCTATTCAGTCATAGTCAGAAAGTTGCCTGCAATGGCTTCTGTTCCCGCTTCTGTAAAGTCACCAAAGGATCTATCCTTCGACACCTAATTTCTCATTTACATGCTGCCTTTCAGTGATATCCAAAAAGACAGCCTTAGTTTCCACATGTATCTCATAGAACCCAACTATACCTCAAATCCAACACGCTTGATCCCACCACTACCTGGAAACTGTCAGAATTCCAGTCTCACATTCAGTACTGCATTAGCAGAAAATTGCTACATTTCAGTATTGAAAAGATAGAAGTCATTGTCTTCAGTCCCCATCGCATCTGTTCCCTTGCCATCAACTCAGTTTCTCCCCATGCCAACTGTCTGTGACTAAGCCAGACTGCTTGTAACCTTGGTATTATATTTAACTCCACGTACATATCCTTACCATCACAAACACTGTCTATTTTTACCTCCATAATATCACCTGACTTTACCATTATCTATTCTTACCATTGCTTTGTTCCTCTAGACTCGATGATTCGAATGTACTCCTGGCTGTCTTCCCCAGTTACAAACTCTGCAAACTCTGCTGTCTCGACCAAGTGCCAGTCAGCCATCTGGCCTGTGCCCACTGACCTACATTGCCCAGCAATGCGCGATTTTAAAATTCTCATCCTTGTTTTCAAATCCCTTCCTGGCCTCACAGCTCCTTTCTTTGCAATCGGCTCCAGTCTGACAGCTCCCAGTTCTGGCTCCTTGAGCATTCCTGATTTTAATTGCGCACCATTGGTGGCCGTGTCTTCAGCTGCGAAGGTCACATGCTCCAGAATTACTTCCTTAAATTTAACTGCCTGTCAACCTATCTTTCCTGCTTCAAGACGCTCCATAAAAACTAACTCTTTGACTCAGCTTTTGGTCATCTGACTTAATATATTCTTCGGTGCTCCGTGTCAAGCTTCCTTTGATATCACTCCTGTATCGCGTCTTGGGATGTTTTATTACGTTGATGGCGCTAGATAAATGCAAGTCACCAAGTATTCAAGATAAAGGAAATAGGAGATGGCAGTAAATGTCGGACCAAGTTAATAAATAAGGGTAACATACATAGACAAGGAACAGATACAGTTATCTAACATGAGCATAAATGGACGGTTAAACGTGTGAGCGATTGCCTGTACTAAAACGTACACAAGGTTTGAAACATAAAAGGGGGACTGGAGGCCAGAGCCTGTCAGGGCCAGATGTTGCAGGATAGCTGAAACATTTCTGTGCTTTACATTATATGTAATAGGTATGTGTAGACAGATATTCTGTTGCATAGTTTCATTTACCTGTTGCATGTGAATTTAGAATGTTTATTTTTAGCTGGTGATGGTACAATGAGTTGCATTGAGTGATGAGGTGAATGCCTATTGTGATTAGAATTCTCCTATATTGTTGTCCAACAGACCATTTGCAGTTAGGTTTGCCCGATGGTGGGAGCCCATGTACATCCGAGTGGAGATATATTACAATGAGACATGGGGCTCAGTTTGTGATGACTACTGGGATCTGGTGGAGGCTAACTTGGTTTGCAAGCAGCTGGGTTGTGGAAGAGCATTCCACATGGCACTTCCTGCTTCTTGTGAACCAGGCTCAGGGCCAGTTTGGTTGGATGAACTGAACTGTTTTGGTAACGAAACATTTCTCTGGGAATGTCCTGCAGCATCGTGGGGTAACAACGACTGTTCTCATAAAGAAGATGTGAGGATCATGTGTTCAGGTAAGGGTGCTATGAATATACTCATTTGCTTTGGTGGTTAAAAGGGTATTCACACAGAAGTATTGATATAGAATTGCATCGAATATGTCGTGGACTTGTATCTTTTCTCTCCTCCGGATTTAAAACAGTGTGCACCTTTAAGACTGTTAAAAATAGAGCACCTTTAAGGGAGAGAACGTTCTGGAATTTCTCAGGCACAGTGTGCCAGAAGTTGCATTCTTGTTACATGGGCGGCAACAGGAGAGAAAGGTCACATGGTGTAATGTTGCTACTTAACTGTGTGTAAAACTGAAAAAAAAAGGCTGAAAGCAGACTCACCAGCGAAACGTACTGAAGAGAAAAGAGCTGTTTATTCTGTCTCAGCAAAACTTCAATAGAGAGCTCCAGCCGAATTAATTGCCTAAAGAAGAAATGCCTTCTTTTTTCAAGAAATTGAATTGCTGAAGGAACTGTTGTTGCCTACCGCAGCCGAAAAGTTTAACGCCTGTTAAGAATAAACCACTGCATCCAATCCTCATGAAGGCTTCGAGTGGCCTTTAACTATTTCTACATAATAATGCCTCATCCACCAGGAATGTAATCCACAGGCTTCCTTATTTCATTCCTACTTGAGAAGCAGCTGAATTTCAAACGCACTAATTTTAAAACTAGTTAACTCCTGTTCGTTTAGAATGCTTTTGTGCGAATATGGGGAGTGAGTTTAAAATAAAAAGGTCTTTAGTCATAGGTTTATCTTAATAGTGTTTAAGATTTTTTTTAAAATAAATAGTTAATTTGTTGGTGTCTAAAGGTATTTGGCTTGGTCTCTTTTATTCAGGGGTTACCAGGGTGTTTATTTTGGCTGTTTTCCAATTGGGTGTGAAAGCTTAATAATGGGCTGCGACCTGTGGAGTGTCGGGACTAAACTGATAGTGCTGCCAGACCTGCTGATTATTTCCAGCACTTTTTGTTTTTATTTCAGGTTTCTAGCATTTAGCAGTATTTTGGCTTTATTTTGGGCGAGTATCTATACCTGAAGGGTGAACCCAATTTTGTATGGACTGCAGAAAAATCAATGAGGTAATGATGGCAGACTTCTACCCAATTCCGCGTTCAGAAGACTGTATTGAAAGGGTCGGCAGTACTAGATGTACTCCCAAGATCGACATGTTAAAAGAATACGATCAAGTGTATTTCTCTCCTCGAGACAGAGCTATCAGCTTTTCTAACACCTGACGGTCTTTATCAGGCCACTTGATGTCATTCAAGCTAAAAAGAACTCCCCAGCCACTTTTCAATATTTAATGATTCAGGTGTTCCCGACTGTGTAGTGTATCTCAATGATGTACGAATATACAGCAACACTTGGCAAGAGCACTTAAACCATCCAGAAATTATGTTTCAAAAGTTAAAAGCCATGGACCAAGTGATAAATCTGGTAAAAGTCGAACTGGGAAAAATAAGAGTAACTTAGCTCGGACACATAGCGGGGCAAGGACAGTCATTGCCGATACGGCAAAGTTACAAGCCTTATTCCAGTTACCTATGGCTAAACCTAGGCGGGAAATAATGAGGTTTTTAGGGATGTGCGGTTTTTACAGAAAATATCCAGACTCTTAGTACTGTGGCTGCTCCATTAACCAATTTACTGCAAAAAAAGAAAAACAATGTAGTATGCTCAGATGAATGCCAGACAGCTTTTGAAAAGCTGAAGGAAATCTTAACATAGAGCCAGAGTTAGCTGCTCCAAATTCTGCTAAACCCTTGAAAATAGTAATTGTTGCTAGCGACATGGGGGCTGCTGCAGTACTATTGCAGGATGACGAATCATGCAAAGAGAAGCCAGTAGGGTACTTTTCAAGAAAACTAAATTGTCATCAAAGAATGTATTCCACTGTGGAAGAAGAAACATTAAGACTTTTGCTGGCTCTCAAACATTTTGAAATATATGTATGCTAAGACTTTAAATAAATACTCATATGTAATGACTGTAACACATTAACATTAGTGTAAACAAAAACGAAATGTTAGAATATTTAGATGGAGTTTGTTATTACAGCCTAATCATCTAAACATTTTACATATATCGAAGACAAATAATGCTATCGTTGACATCTTGTCCCCAATTTGACCATATTAAATTATATGGATTGCGATGGTAAAAAGAGAATTCTTTAAGTTATCAGTAGAATAAATTGTGCTTCAATACGGCAGAAAATGTTACTTTTATCACAGTTTCGGATATCTTTTAGTTTTTGCATTGTAATGAATACATTGCAGGAATGACATTTCATTTCACCATACGGGAAGGTGTTGTTTTCATGTCGGATTAACAACAGTGTGTGCCTTTATGACTCTGTTGAAAATAGTGCCATAGGGATAGAAAGTTCTGGAATTGTGTGCCAGCAATTGCATTTTCGTTACAAAGGCAACAGCAGGAGATAAAGGTTACATGGTATGATGTTTCTAGTCAATTGTGTAAAGTTGGCAAATCTGGCTTGAATCCAAACTCTCCAGCGAGGCACACTGAAGAGAAAGAAGCTGTTTATTCTCTCTCAGCAAAGATTCAAGAGTGAACTACGGGCCTAAAGAAGAAAAGTCTCCTTTCCCCCCCCCCCCCCCAATAAACCGTTTGTATTGCTGACAGAACTGTTGTTGCCTATTAAGAATGGACTACAGCATCAATTCCTTGTGAAGACTTGTAGTAGTCTTTGACTAATTCCCCATTCGAAAACCTCATCCATCAGGAACGTAATCCACAAAGACTTGCTTGTTTCATTTATTCTTAAGAAGCAACTAATTTTTAACAACACGGCTATTAAAACCAATTAACTACAGTTATTTTTGAATGTATGTGTGTGCATGGGGAGTTAGAATGAAATAAGGAGTTATACTGTCTTTAGACACAGGTTTGTCTTCATAGTGTTTAACATTTATTTCTTCATAAATAGTAAATTTGTTGTTGTCTAAAGATACCTGGTTTGGCCTGTTGCATTTCTGGGGTTACCAGTTTGTTTAATTTCGCTGTTATCCAATTGGGTGTGAAAGCAAAATATGTTGCAACCAGTGGAGTGAGGGGACTGAATTAAAGTGCGTTGTTCCGGTCGTGGCCACAATAAATGTACAGCACAGAATCAGGACATTCGGCACAACTGGCCTATGTGGTATTAATGCTGCACACGAGTATCACCCCAAATTACTGCATCCAACCCTCTTTACATGTCCTCCAGTTTCTTTGTCCCTCATGTCCTTATCGACCTTCACTTTAAACACATCTGTGCTATTCGCCTCAACTATTGCATGCCGTCCAAGTTCCACATTCGATTCACACCCTCTGTATAAAACGATTCTGCAAAATTTCAGATTTAGTTTTTTGATGACTCTCTTGTCGTTATGACCTCTAGTTTGGTCTCTGACACGTTATAAGCAATTAGTTTCTCCGTATCCCTAGATCTCTTTGCTCCTATATATCATTCTCACTCTTATTTTCCAGGTTTGTGCAGGTAACACCATAAACCTGTCAATGTGCGAGTGTCATTCCAAACATTGATGTCTGATACAGTCAGCATGTTTCTTTTCTCCACACAAGCAGAAGTAACTGTGGAGCAGACCCACAGATCAAAGGACCACATTCGAGAATATGGTTGTAAACGTGCACTTTCAACAGGTAATAAATACATCCTCTTTATTGTACAAACATTTTTTCTATTCATTCCTGACATGTGGACGTTGCTGGCTAGTCCAGCATTTATTTCCCATCCCGAATTGCGCTTGAAAAGGTGGTGGTGAGCTGCCTTCTTGAACGGCTGCAGTCCAGGTGATATAGGTACACCCACAGTGCTTTCAGGAACTATCTGACATGTACTCCTGTCTTATACTACATCAATAATAATCATTAATTCCCTTTGACAGATTCGGAACAATGGTTGCGCCTGTTTGGAGGTAACAACAACTGCTCTGGGAGAGTGGAGATATCGTGCAACAACAGCTGAGGCGCGGTGTGTGATTACTCCTGGGATATGGTTGATGCCAATGTTGTCTGCAGAAAGCTGGGTTGTGTCCACGCTCTACTAGCCCCAGGAGGTGTTACTTTTTCCAGGGTTATATGGCTGCATCAGGTGAAGTGCACCGGAAGCGAATCTTCTCTGGCCGACTGTCCTTCCTCCTCGCTGGGACAATCTGACTGCGATCGCAAGGAAGATGCCAGTGTGATTTGTTCCAGTGAGGGTGGCAGGATTTGGAGAGCGGGGTTAGGGTTCTTTGTTTTGTTTAAATTGACTCGTTCGGGACGTTAAGAACAGTATTTATCCTTTTAATGTAAAGTGCTGAAATGTCATCTTCCTAAACCTTTTGTACAATATCGTCCACAAGGTTCGATGTGCCTCCAATTGCTTCCCGTCCACATCTGCAGGTACCTACCATTATTAGTATTCCAGCTAGCGTTAAGCTTTGTATTAGTTTATTTAGTATATTTGCCATTTTCGGAAGATAATATGATACACGTTCTCACTGACTGACTGGAGCATATTTTCCTCACTGCATATTTCCAAGCGTCTGGTTGGAGTTCCATTAACCCCAGTTTCTGGCTGTACCTGAACTGTCCAGTACTCAACAGAAACATGGGGCCACTGTCTCTGTATTATAGACTGGCTCACACGGACCTCTGGTGCAATGTGCACCACACATACTAGGGAATGTTCAGCTTGACTCATTGTTCTGAAGCAGTGTAAATAATTATTAAATACTTATGGCAAATATGTTATCATGCAAGATGGATTGTGTCTCTGTTAAACCTTTCTGTATTGTTTGCATAAAGAACAGGGATATAAAACTACTTCCATCCTAGTTGCGGTCTGCTTCGGAGTCCTGCTGGTCTGTGAGTTGATCTCACTGATGGTGGTTATACAGGAAAAGTCATTCAGAAGAGGTGAGCCTTATACCTTACCGCAGAACCAGCACAGGATCCCAGATAGTGTGGCATATCCTTGTAAGACTCTAGTTCACTGCAGCTGAGCAAGGAATGTCAAGTGGCCTTATTAGAAATAAAGCGTAATCGTTTTTGCTGATTTGCTCTATTCAATGTGCTCTGGAATTCGTAAATTCCGACATTTAAAATATTATCTTCCTTCATCCATTCGACCCATTCAGATTCTATCTATGGCCATCCATTCTCGAACTGACTAATCGGTTTCCACATTCCAAAACAAAGCTTCCGCTCATATTTCACCCATCCAACTCACTCCCGAATTATTACAAGAAATGGGACTCTTAATAATTGACACCTCTAATAATATATATATATATATATATAGCTAGAACTAGTGGCAGCACAGTGGCGCAGTGGTTAGCACCGCAGCCTCACAGCTCTAGTAACCCGGGTTGAATTCTGGGTGCTGCCTGTGTGGAGTTTGCAAGTTCTCCCTGTGTCTGCGTGGGTTTCCTCCAGGTGATGCGGTTTCCTCCCACATGCCCAAGACTTGCAGGTTGATAGGTAAATTGGCCAATATAAAATTGCCCCTAGTGTAGGTGGTAGTGAAATATCGGGGCAGGTGGGGATGTGGTAGGAATATGGGATTAGTACAAATGGGTGGTTGATGGTCGGCACAGACTCGGTGGGTCGTAGGGCCTGTTTCAGTGCTGTAACACAAAAGAACATAGGCCTTTTATCTCTACCAACGATAGAACCAGCACAGGCTCTGAAATAATACATTCTTAAAGCTGATAAGATGGATCCTAGTATCCTCACTGGAGAAGTGCCTAGCAGAAGTTTACAGACGATACCAAGCACGAGATAAGGTGAAAGGTTACGTTGGGGAGCATATTCATGGACAAGGGGGAGGATAAATGTGAGGATATCCACCTTGGTGGAAAAAACGGGAAGGCAGATTATTAACTGAATGCCTATAAACTGAGAGAGGGGAATATGCAACGGCACCTATACAAGTCACTGAAAATAAGTATGCAGGTGAAACAGGAGGTAAAAGGCAAATGGCATGTTGGCTTTCATAGCGAAAGGGTTCGAGTACAGGAGCAGGGATGTCTTTCTGCAAGTATACAGGGCCTTGGTGAGACCACACCAATTATGCGCAGTTTTGGTCTCTTTACCAGAGGAAGGATGTTCTTGCTATAGAGGGGGTGCAGCGAAAATTTACCAGACCGATTCCTGGAATGGCGAGACGGGCGTATGAAGAGAGATTGGGTCGGTTAGGATTATGTTCGCTGGAGTTCAGAAGAGTGAGGGGGGATCTCATACAATTCTAACAGGACTTGCCAGGGTAGATGCAGGAAGGATGTTCCCGATGGTGGGGGAGTCTAGAACCAGGGGTCATAGTCTAAGGATACGGGGTAAACTTTCCAGGACTGAGAGGAGGAGAAATTACTTCACCCACAGAGTTATGAGTCTGTGGAATTCGCTGCCGAAGAAAGCAGTTGAGGCCAAAGCATTGCATGTTTTCAAGAAGGAGATTGAATTGCGAAAGGGTCCAAATGATATGGGGCAATAGCGGGAACAGGCTACTGAGTTGGATGATCAGCCATGTTCAGAATGAATGGCGGAACAGGGCCGAATGTCCTCCTCCTGCTCCTATTTTCTATGTGTCTATGTTTCTACGATGTCGGTACTATGCAATTTGCTCGCACGTCCTTTTCAATCTCTCCAACAACCATCCATGTTTGTGTTTAACAGTTACTGATTCCATTGAGTCCCTCAGTCAGATTGAATATTATACCAGTCACAGTTAGAGTGACACGGATCCTGGATCAGAAAATCCTGAAGGGAACTCTTCCAGTATTCAGGGTGGGTACATCTTTACTTAATACCATCACTTTTTTAATCCATCACACTGTCTGCTATCTAAAATCAGCAACTAAATATATCAGAACTTAAAATGATGCTCCTGAAAACATGGAGATTTTCGGAGTGATTTTTGCTTTTAAAAATGGAGAAATAATTAGGATTTCCAAAACATCATCCTGATTGCACCCAGTACTATAACGGAATGAAACATTCAATTATTATGTTTTCTGACACTTGTCTGGGTGGTGAAATGTGAAATTTGTGTGCATGTTGGATGGGTGATTCAATGGGATGCATGTGACTTTAAAACGGAGGGCAGAATGTTGTCACACCGTGGCGACAGTCTGGGAGGCAAAATGCTGGTGGATAGCCGTGTGAAGGAATCCCAACGTTTTTTGCTGCTGGGTGATATTCCCAGAGTCGCCCGAGCTGGTGGGTCAAGGCCGCACTTGAAGACGACGGGCTGGTAACTGAGCCTATACAACAGGAAATGCAAGGTAATTTTCCAAGCTATTCACAATTTAGTGAAATTCGCGCGAAGAAAATGGCGTTTCAGAGCCTGGTCATCTGAAAGGAGGGGGAAGCTCAGTGGAAGGTCAGTTTTCGATGTAAGAATCATCGTGGCAGTATAGGGAGGGTGAGAGATACTGAATCGCGGTCTGGACTATCTGGAGGCTGTCAAATCTTGGCGAGCACATGGGAAATATTCAGGTTGAGTTTCCACTCCCGCTTGCAACTTAAGTATAAAGAGTAAAAAGAATGGAGGACTTGCGAAATGAGGGCAACAATTTACAATAGGTCTCATCGACTCCAGTTTTGAGGCCTTCCATTGTGGAGGAAGATCCGAGGTGGAGAGAGCTGCTGTCCCCAGGAATTCGGCTGCAGCAACCAGAGAGGGAAAAGGATCTTGTGGCTGCAAGAGTGTGTGGATGACCAGGGCGCATATAGCACACAACCAGTGTCTTGAGTGACGAAGATGCTACCGACCAGAGAGGGTTTACCATTAGAGGTTCTGCTTCCTGCACAAGTCAGAGCAGCAGTGTCAGTGAATGTTGTGCCTCTCCAGAGAGGCGGCCACTGAGGTGTGTCCTGTGCTGGACGAGGATCTGAACCCAATGAGAATTGGTAGGCACCCATTTCCTGCGACACTGATACTCACAGTGGCACTGAATTATTACACCTCAGGATCATCACAGAGATCCTCGAGAAACATTTGCGGGATTTCCCTGTCTGTGGCACATCAGTGCATCAAGATGGCCACAAATGCCATGTTCAAGAAGGCGAGCCAATACATGCACTTTCACACTAATCTGGACAGCCAGAGTGAAATTGTTGTGGTATTTGGGGAAATCGTTACATGCAGGGTGCCATCGACTTCATGCATGTGGCCATCAAGACTTCCATAGTCCAGACAGCAATAGGATGGGCTTCTACTTTCTGTGCGCATGGTTTGGGAACATTGTCAGTTCTTCTTATGTGTCTGTGTAAAGTTCCCTGGAAGCGATCACGATGCATTCATTCTGAGGCAATCTGAGGTGCACGAGAATTTCAGCCCTCCCATGAGAATTCAAGGTTGGATAATGGGTGTGAAGGGCTACCCACTGAAGACATGCCTCATATGCCTGCGCAAAGTCCCAGCGCAAATGCAAAGGACAGTTGCAACAGCTGTCATGCAACAATTCCAATGATATTTCAGCAGTCCATAAGGCTGCCTCTGCTTCCATTTGATCTGTGAGAGAGAGAGGGCGAGAGGAATGGTGAGAGGGTGCTGCATACATTCTTTGACTACTCATTCTCTGGAGCTGCTGGAGGCCAATGATGACCACATCAACGCTATGCTTATTGCTCACCAGCATTTGTTTTTCCCTCATCCATTAGGACACACACTACCTGGTGCTTCCGCATACAGCTCACCATCTGTGCCATAGGCTGCTCTGCCTCCAGGCCTCCTCGCTCCACAGCCTCTTCGTCCATTGGCATCAGGACTATGAGGTATGGAACGCCACCTCCAGTCCTTCTTCTTTCGTGCACATTACGAACTCAGTTCCCCTACAAGCACACAGATTAACATTGGCATTTACTCGTAATAGACACGCACCATACCTTTGTTCGTGGAAGCCTCACTGTCCATCATGGCACCTCAACGATGACTGCTGCATGCAGCCATTCAGTGTTGGAGGTGCAGGGCTCAGCTGTGACTGTCCAGTGTCCTGCACATAGAGGTTAATATACCTCTGGCAGCCAATGCTGCTGCCTGGTCATTGTTGCAGACTCAGTGGGGAGACCCCTTCTCCAGTTTCATTTTCATTTTTCTCTGGCATTTAAGGCTGCCAGCTAATGTTCAGTATCTCACTCACCTTGCCTAAGTACATCATGGCATTGATCCTGTTCCTGCACTGCAGCCCCTTACATGGGACCACCTCACGGCTGCTCACCTCCTGCTCAATCTCCTGCCATGCCCTCTCTGCCTGCCTCGCTGGTCTCCTCCACCTGTCCCAAGCGCAAAGCGCTTCCCTCCTTGCCTTTGCTGCCTGGATGAGAAGTTGCAGCGTGGCAGGAGAAAACCTGGGCGCCACCCTTGATCTGGCTGCTGTCATCTGCCAAGCAAACCAGTTGTCAGTCCTCCCACCCAATGTCCTTCAGAGCTCCTGCCGTTCAATCGATTGCTGGCTGTCTTTTAAAAACTTCACTGGCCTAGGAAGACTCAACTACCGCCACATGACATGATCCTACCATTCGCTCTCCTCTAATCTTGCTACAGCTGAAGATCACAATCTACCCTGGCCGGCCCAAATAGATTAACATTTAATAATATTATTCTAAGTATTCAGTGTTACCATTTGATTTCTGTGAAAATCATTATTTCCTCTCAGGTCTGGTTCCGGGTGATTATGATGATATTGAGACTGGAGCCATTGACACTCCGGATGGTCACTTGTTGCTGGACAGTGGTCCTGATGATCTCTTCATACTGACAAGTGCCGGCGGTGATCTCTCCACTCTCGGTCAGTTAAACTCCCACTGTCACCAGCTCTCTGTCATGACTTTGAATTTCATTCCAATCGGCGATCTCACTGACCGCTGCTTGATTTAAATTCATGTTGTGATTAAAGGAAATTAGAATAAACAAAGCTTGACTTATTTTAGAAAAGACATCCTGATGCTATTCTGTGTGTGACATCTCTCTTATTAACACTCCCACTGCAAATCCTTCAAGTGCTCACACTGAACACCCTGATTCAAGCAAAGCAGATCCACTTCATCTGCTGTCACCCAGTGGAAATATAACAACACGGTGAATGAAGATTGAAAACATTCAAAGGCCAACAAATTCCAGTCCCCTTTATGTTACTGACACATATATCGATGACCCGCGCTGAACCCGCTTTCAGTCCAATCATTAATCCGTATTTTTCTCTCTCCACAGCACACAGCTCTCAGACACGCAACTAATCCGCTTTCAGTCCAATCATTAATCCGTATTTTTTTTTCTCTCCACAGTGCACAGCTCTCAGACACGCAACTAATCCGCTTTCAGTCCAATCATTAATTCTTTTTTTTTCTTTCTCCACAATACACAGCTCTCAGACCCGCACTGAACCCACTTTCAGTCCATTGATTAATCCATAATCTTTCTCTCCACAGTACACAGCTCTCAGAACCACACTGAACCCGCTTTGAGACCATTCATGAATCCATAATCTTTCTCTCCACAGTATACAGCTCTCAGAAGCACACTGAACCCGCTTTGAGACCATTCATTAATCCATAATCTTTCTCTCCACAGTCTACAGCTTTCAGACCCGCACTGAACTCGCTTTCAGTCTAATCATTAATGCATAATCTTTCTCTCCACAGTATACAGGTCTCAGACCCGCACTGATCCCGGTAAACACTGGTTCCCTCCATTCCTGAAAACAATGAGGAAGTTCACTGTGACACGTTCACAACAGCAGACATTCCACCAACGATGGACAGTGACTGTATCGGTCAATATCTTACATCTCCATCACCCAAGTAAGACCAATGCTTCATTATTTGTTACATGTATTTGTGCTGACAATGTGCAGTCCCGGCTGTTACCGATATTAATATGATAACGAATGGTGTTTTCAAAGGTCATTGATTCCAAAATATAAGAGAGAACATTTGCTGTATTTACTGAGGAAATCGGAGGCTTATTGAAGCAGGAATATTCTGAGGAAATCATACACTGCATTTGATGTGTTTGTTTGATGGTTAGCATTGCTGTAAAACTTTCAAGTAATTTTCTTTTTCTTTAAAGGTAAAATTCAGTCTCAAATCCTGCACATGACGTTTGCAGGCGGTGGACCACAGACTGGTGGAAAATATTCCGTGTTAAAGCTGAGAGAATGGCATGAACTTTCCCAACAGTGTGAACATGATGAATGTGCTTTGCTTTACTATATAAACATCACTTCGTTTTAATCAACCGTCATTTTACTTTGTGATGAAATAACTAGATTTGTTTTTCCTCTATATTTTGTCTGACAGTGTGTGTTTTCTGTTTAATTAAAATTCCAAACAGAATTGATTTCGGACCATTTCTCTGTCCATACATATACTGAGATATATTACTCCACATGTAATTACCAACACTGTTACAGAGATTAAAACCATTGTTTATTAATGAAGAGTTTATGCAAAGGTCCTTTTGAAACCGCCTCACATTTTCATCTCCTATTAAAGAAGGTTTAGAATACATCGGGTGACCAATAACAAATCTGTCTCTTTAATCTGCATTTCTTGTAACTGCTTCCGCCACTGCCATACAGTTAATGTGGACAAATTGCTGCAGTATATAATGTATGTGTTGATGTACAATGGAAATAACGTAAAATAATAATAACACATTTATTCAATGTTTCAGCTGGAATTTGTGCCTTTGTCAATATTAATGCCTATATTGTATTTCAAGTACTAAATATACACCAATTCTTCGATACAATATATTGTTGTTTTACTGTGCCACACTATCCCTGTGGATTCTGGAGTATGTTGGGAGAGCAGGAGAATCTGATCAGAAATTAATGTATTTTTGCACTTTAATTCTAAATATTTCAGTTATTCATCAGCAGAGCATAATCGTTACTCAGTCGGGAGAACGACATGAAGAGAGGACCTGCGTGAGAAGGGCAGCGGCGGTGGGAGATAAAAAGCGGCGGCAGCGAATCCCTTCCACCTCTCTCCACCTGTCAGAGCCGAGGTGTGACATCTCAGGAAAACAGGTAGGTGATTGGTGGGTATCTTGACGGTGTCTCTTTTGATTAGTCAAGTGGTTTCAATCAAGAAATTATTACAGCTGAAGAGTACAGGTAAGAAATTCACTTTTATAATATTTAACATCCAAATTAATTAATGAAATAGAATAGAAATGGCTGGGAAGGCAATGTGTTGCAGTTGCAGCTGTAGTATGTGGGAGTTGGTGGACGCTGGTGCGATCCACGGTGACCATATCTGCAGCAAGTGTTAGCTGCTCGAGGTACTTCCGACTCAGATTTGATGAGGTGGAGTCCGAGCTGCGGACTGTGCGACCCATCAGGGAGGGGCAGAGTTACCTGGACACAGTATTTCAGGAGACAGTCACACTCTTAGATTAATTAAATCAAACTTGGACCATGGTCAGGGACATGAGGGTGCGACTGCGATTGAGGTCGGTATGGTGATCCCGAGTTTAGCTTTGGAGGAGACTTAGCCAGTCCCCTGTTTCAATAGGTAAGAGGTTCTTGTTCCCAGTGTGGACGAGGGCACAGACTGCAGGGAGGATGAATGAACTGAGCACATCACAGTTGTTCAGAGCGCCATTCAAGTGAGGCGTGAGAAGAGACATATAGTAGTAATAGGGGATAGCATTGTTAGGTTAATAGATATGGTTCTCTGCAGAAAAGACAATGAGTCCTGAAGGCGGCGTGGTCTACCTGGTTCCAATGTTAAGGACATCTCTTCTGGGCTGGAGAGGAACTTGGAGTGGGAGGGGAAGGATCCAGTTGTTGTAATCCAGTTAGGTACCGACGACATAGGTAGGCCTAGGAAAGAGGTTCTTCTCATGGACTATATGCATCTCGGGGCTAAATTAAGAAACAGAACCACAAAGGAAATAATACCCGGATTACGACCTGAGCCACATGCATATTGGTATTATGAAAATGAGATTAGAGAGGTAAACACGTGGCTCCAAGATTGCTGTGGGAGAAATAGGTTCTGATTCATGTGACAATGGCACCAGTACTGGGTAAGGTGAGAGGTGTTCCGTTAGGATAGGCTTAATTTGAACCAAGCTGGGACCAGTGTCCTGGCGAATCGGATAACTCGGATTGTAGATCGGACTTTAAAATTATTAGTTGGGGGGCGGTGGGGGGGGGGGGGGGGTCAGGTGGAGGGCGGGGCGGGGCGGGTAGTGGTAGGGTTCAATTGAAGGGAAGTTTAAATAAGTCAAGGAAGAAGCGAGAGAGAAGAGCTGCAGGGTCATGAGGAAGCTACAAGTAATCAAAGTGTGACAGGAAGGGGCAGAAAATATAAGCTGAAGCGTTAAGCGGAAATTAGAACCAGGATGAATAATAATGGTAAAAAGTCAAAGCTTCGGGCTTTTTATCTGAATGCAAACAGCATTTATATAAAGATAGATGATTTGATGGCACATATATAAATAAATGAATATGACATGATAGCTATTATAGAGACGTGGTTGTAGGGTGACCAAGACTAGGAACTCAATATTCACGAGTATTTGACCTTCTGGAAAAATCGGCAAAACGGAAAAGGAGGTGGAGTAGCTTTGTTAAAAAAAAAGAAGCTAATAGTACGGTGGTGAACGGTGATAAAGATGCAATTTTGGGTGGAAATAAGGAATAGCAAGGGTAAGACTTCACTTGTGGGGGTCGTCTATCAGCCCCTGAAGAGATGCCTCACTGGAGGACAAATTTTAAATCGGACACAATGGAGGCGTGTAAGAAGGGCGCTACAATTGTCATGGGTGATTTTAATCTGCAGACTGACTGGACAAATCAGATTGGCAGAGGTAAGATGGAGGACGAATTTATCGAGTGCATCAGGGATTGCTACTGAGAGCAATACGTTGCAGAACTTACCTGGGAATAGGTTATTTAAATCTAATAATGTGTAATGAGGTAGGATTAATAAGAGATATCACAGTTAAGGATCATCCGGGGGTAATGAGCACAACATGGAAGAATTTCAAAATCAGTTTGAAGGCGAGCAACTCGGGTCTCAAACTAGTGACCTCAACTTAAACAAAGAACATTATGGAGGTATGAAGAAAGAGTTGTCTGAAGAGGGCTGGAACAAAAAAACTAAGGGGAAGGTCAGTGGATGTGCAGTGGCAGACATTTAAACAGATATTTCATAATGCACAGCAAAAAAAAATATCCAGGTCAAAAAGAAAGACCTGATGAGAAGGATGAACGCCGGTGGTCAACAAAGGCGTCAAGGAGAGCAGCCAATCAAAAACGAAGTCATACAAAGCATCAAAAGCTAATGATAGGCCGGAGGATTTGGAATATTTTAGCAACAAGCAGTGGATGACTAAGAAGCTGATAAAGAAGCAGAAAATCCATTATGAAAACAAATTGGCAGGAAATATAAAAACAAACAGCAACAGCATCCACGGTTATATAAAAAGAAAGAGAGTAGCTAAAGTGTGTGTGGGACCCTTGGAGGATGCGACTGGAGAGTTGATAACAGAGAACAGGGAAATGGCAGATAATTTAAACCAATATTTTGCATCGGTCTTCACGTTGGAGGACACTAGAAGCATCCCACAGATATCGGATAAGCAAGGAGCTAATGGGAAGAAAGAATCACAAGGACCCAGAGATGGAGAATCGCAGAAAAACAATTATTTTACTCTTCAGTAGACCTGGCAGTTTTATAATATTTTGAATCACACTGGTTGTGTTTATCATTTACAGCCGAATTGCAGATATTCAGTACTTTTCCTCCAACATTGACCCTCACTTTATCACAAATAAAACATCAATGATGCTGCAGATTGTCAGTTCCTGAACCAACACATGTATTTACGCAGCGACCCAGACTAAATTCAGACAGGGGCTGAAGAACGTAGTGAATTACTTTCTCAATCTCATTGTTAAATAAGTGAAATCATGGAAAGAGCTGAAGGTTTCGAAGATTGGAACTAAATCCCATTCATATTTCATTCCCTACCCTCCACACATGATCAAAAGCATATTTTATATTCACAGCAATGAGCCCTGAAATGATTTAAATATGATTCTGAGATTATATTTGATGCATAAACTGACCGATTGAGGTGGGACTTCACACAAAGGCATCACTGAAAATCTCAGCTGGATTCAACCAAACCCTGCCTGGACGCAGAGCAAAATGGACATTGCGACAAATCACAGTGATTGTGAGATGATGAAAGGAACAGAAGTTGCAGTGAGACAGGGACACCAGTAGATGGAGATGGTGAGAGTGGGGCAGAAACTGCAGTGCGGCAGGTACTCCAGCAGACGTGGATGGTGAGAAAGACAGTAAGTGCACTGAGGCATGGCCACCAGCGGATGGAGATGCTGATCAATTGCTGATGGGAAATTCTGTGTTCATGAGTTTGGAAGTTTCCACTGGTTTGGGGTATTTACTTTATTTAAACCTGAGATGCTGAATAAAAGAATTGCATTACAATTTGCGTTAAATGGCTATTTTCCAACTATGTAAACAGTTGTAACATTAAACTGGCTGATATTTGTGAAATCATTTTGATTGATTAAAGGTAATGTATAAATAAAGCAACATCATTAAATAAAACTCATGCAATCATTCACACAGAAACACTCTCTAAATAGGTTGTGTTGAGTTGTTCATCACTAAAGTTATGTCATCGGTCTCTCTCACCTATCTTTCCATGCTGGTATCTTTTCTACTATATCTAAGAGTAATTGAAGTTTTGATCCTGTTGGCTTTTGAAAGTTAATATTGAATCTGCTTTGAGAAACCCATCAGATAGTGAATTCCAGAACATAACAACTCCCTGCCTATTGGTTTCTCCCCTCTGTTATGTAAACAGTTTTTCCTCATCTCTCCAAACAGAGGGAAACATTTTAAATACAGTTGATTTCTCCAGGACAGCAGCTGCAGAGGAGCTGGAACCTCCTGAATTTGGACAAGCGATGAACAAAAATCCCTCTGAATCCCCCAGTAGAGCTGAGGAAAGAAACAGTCAGGGAGCAAATGGAAACAAGTGACACTTTATCGCAGCAGTAAAAACTCTTTGCCCGAATGTGGAGGTCGTTATCGCTGAGCTTAAAAAGTGAGGAGAAAAGTGGAAGATTGTTAATAAAATTTGTGTTAAATGTCAATTTTCCAGCTTGATAAACCCTGCTAACATGAAAGTGGTAAATGAGAAGGAAATTTTTCTTTTCCAATGATGACAGGCTAATGTTTAAATTCAGAGACCCGATAAGCAAGACCAGAGCGGCATCAGCGAGAGTGGCAACAGGGGTGAGGAGACGGGGATAAAAAAAAGAAACAGTGGCTCTGTACTGTGGACCTGCTTGACCAAAAGAATCGAAGTGTGACGCCACAAGAGAGCTGGTAATTGACTGGTGGGTATTTCCTCCGTGTCTCTATTTTTGTTTTGAATCATTACACGTTGAGTGTTCACTTAAATAATTATTTTTTTTTAAATACTGAGATCCAAATTAATTAATTAAATAGAATAGAGATGGCTGGGCAGATGATGTGTTGCAGCTGCAGTATGTGGGATCTGGTGGACGCCGGTGCGATCCACGCTGATCACATCTGCAGCAAGTGTTGGCCGCTCAAGGGCCTTCGGCTCAGAGTTGATGAGCTGGAGTCCCAGCTGCGGACACAGCGACACATCAGAAATCGGGGGAGTTACCTGGACACTGTTTTCAGGAGACAGTCACACCAATTAGATTAATTACATCAAAATTAGACCGTCGCAGGGACAGGAGTGTGTGACTGCGAGTGACGCAGGTATGGAGATCCACAATTTATCTTTGGAGGAGCCTCAGCCAGTCTTTTTTTTATTCATTCATGGGATGTGGGCGACGCTGGCCAGGCCAGCATTTATTGCCCATCCCCAATTTCCCTTGAGAAGGTGGTGGTGAGCTGCCTTCTTGAACCGCTGCAGTCCATTTGGTGTAGGTAGACCCACAGTGATGTTGGGAAGGGAGTTCCAGGAATTTATATGCGAGAATGAAGGAACTGCGATATAGTTCCAATCAAGATAGTGTGTGACTTGGAGGGGGACTTGCAGGTGGTGGTGTTCCCATGTATTTGCTGCCCTTGTCCTTCTAGTTGGTAGAGGTCGTGTGCTTGGACGGTGCTGTCGAAGGAGCCTTGGTGCATTGCTGCAGTGCATTTTGAAGATGGTGCGCACTGCTGCCAGTGCGCGTCGGTGGTGGAGGGAGTGAATGTTTGTCGATGGGGTGCCAATCAAGCGGGCTGCTTCGTCCTGGATGGTGTTGAGCTTCTTGAGTGTTGTTGGAGCTGCACCCATCCAGGCAAGTGGAGAGTATTCCATCACACTCCTGACTTGTGCATTGTCGATGGTGGAAAGGCTTTGGGGAGTCAGGAGGTGAGTTACTCGCCTGATGATTCCAAGCCTCTGACCTGTTCTTGTAGCCACGGTATTTATATGGCTACTCCAGTTCAGTTTCTGGTCAATGATAGCCCCTTGGATGTTGATAGTGGGGTATTCAGCGATGGTAATGCCATTGAATGTCAAGGGGAGATGGTTATATTTTCTCTTGTTGGAGATGGTCCTTGCCTGGCACTTGTGTGGCGCGAATGTTACTTGCTACTTATCAGCCCAAGACTGGATATTGTCCCGGTCTTGCTGCATTTCTACACGGACTGCTTCAGTATCTGAGGAGTCACAAATGGTGCTGAACATTGTGCAATCATCAGCGAACATCCCCACTTCTGACCTTATGATTGAAGGAAGGTCATTGATGAAGCAACAGAAGATGGTTGGGACGAGGCCACTACCCTGAGGAACTCTGCAGTGATCTCCTGGAGCTGAGATGATTGACCTCCAACAACCACAACCATCTTCCTTTGCACTCGGTATGACTCCAGCCACCGGAGGGATTTCCCCCTGATTCCCAATTGACCGCAGTTTTGCTCGGGATCCTTGATGCCATAATCGCTCAAATGCTGTCTTGATGTCAAGGGCAGTCACTCCCGCCTCACCTCTTGAGTTCAACTCTTTTGTCTATGTTTGAACAAAGGCTGTCATGAGGTAAGGAGCTGAGTGACCTTGGCGGAACCCAAACTGAGCGTCACTGAGCAGGTTATTGCCTAGCACGTGCTGTTGATGACACCTTCCATCACTTTACTGATGATTGAGAGTAGGCTGATGGGGCGGTAATTGGCCGGGTTGGACTTGTCATGCTGTTTGTGTACAGGGCAGACCTGGGCAGTTTTCCACATTGCAGGGTAGATGCCTGTGTTGTAGCTGTACTGGAACAGCTTGGCTAGGTGTGCGGCAAGTTCTGAAGCACAGGTTTTCAGTCCTGTTGCCGGAATATTGTCAGGGCCCATAGCTTTTGCAATATCCAGTGCCTTCAGTCATTTCTTGATATCACGCAGAGTGAATCGAATAGGGTGAAGTGTGGAATCTGTGATGTTGGGGACTTCAGGAGGAGGCCGAGATAGATCATCAGCTCGGCACCTCTGGTTGAAGATTGTTGCAAATGCTTCAGCCTTATCTTTCGCACTGATGTACTGGGCTCCCCCATCACTGAGCATGGGGATATTTGTGGAGCCACCTCCTCAAGTTAGTTGTTTAATTGTCCAACTCCATTCACGGCTGGATGTGACAGGACTGCAGAGCTTCGATCTAATCCATTGGTTATGGGATCGCTTAGCTCTGTCTATCACATGCTGCGTACGCAGTTTGGCATGCAGATAGTCCTGTGTTGTAACTTCACCAGGTTGACACCTCATTTTGAAGTGTGCCTGGTGCTGCTCCTGACATGCCCTCCTGCACGCTTCATTGATCCAGGGTTGGTCTCCTGGCTTGATGGTAATGGTAGAGTGGGGGCTATGCCGGGCCATGAGGTTACAGATTGTGCTGCTGCTGATGGCCCACAGCGCCTCATTGATGCCCAGTTTTGCATTGTTAGATCTGTTGTAAATCTATCCCATTTAGCACGTTGATAGTGCCACACAACACGATGGACGGTCTCCTCAATGTGAAGGCGTGACTTCGTCTCCATAAGGACTGTGCTCTGGTCACTCCGACCAATACAAACATGGACAGAAGCATCTGCCGCAAGCAGATTGGTGAGGACAAGGTCAAGCATGTGTTTCCCTCGTGTTGGTTCCCCCACCACCTGCCGCAGATCCAGTCTAGCAGTTATGTCCTTTACGACTCGTCCAGATCTGTCAGTAGTGGTGCTGCAGAGCCACGCTTGGTGATGGACATTGAAATCCCCCACCCAGAGTATCATTTCTGCCCTTTCCACCTTCAGTGCTACCTCCAACTGGTGTCCAACATGGTGGAGTGCTGAGCCATCAGCTGAGGGAGGGCGGTACGTGGTAATCAGTAGGAGGTTACCTTGCCCATGTTTGGTCTGATGCCATGAGAATTCATGGTGTCCGCAGTCGATGTTGAGGACTCCCAGGGAAACTCCCTCCCAACTGTATACCACTGTCCCGCCACCTCTGGTTCAGTGCGCCATTCAAGTGGGAGGAGAACAGAGAAATGCAGCTGTAATAGGGGATAACATAGTTAGGGGAATAGATGCAATTCTCTGCAGCAAAATAGAAAATTCCAAAGGCTGTGTTACCTGCCTGGTGCCAAGGTTAAGGACATCTCTTCTGGGCTCGAGAAGAACTTGGAGTGCAAGTGAAGGATCCAGGTGTCATGGTCCACATAGCTATCAACAACATAGGAAGGAGGTTCTCCTGAGGGACTATGAGCAGATCAGGGCTAAATTAGAAAGCAGAGCCACAAAGGTTCCAGATTACTACTTGAGCCACGTGCAAGTTGGCATTGGGCAAATAAGATTACAGAGGTAGATGTTTGGCTCAAAGATTGGTGTGGGAGAAATGGGCCCCGATTATGGGACGCTGGCACCATTACTGGGGAAAGAGAGAGCTGTTCCATTTGGATGGGCTTCACCTGAACCATGCTGGGACCAGTATCCTGGAGAATCGTATAAGTAGGTTTCCAGAAAAGACTTCAAAGTAAATAGTGGGGGGAGGGTCCAATAGAAGGGAAGTTTAAAAAGTCGAAACGGAACGAGACAGCAGAGGTGCAGGGCAGTGAAAGGGCAGACATTAATCGGAATGTGACAGGAAGGGACACAGAATACAAGCAAAGAGTACAGCAGAAATTAGAACCAGAGTACGTAAAAATGGTTTTAAAAAAAAGTCAAAGCTTGAGGCTCTTTATCTGAATGCATGTAACATTTGTAACAAGATAGATGAGCTGATGGCACAAATAGAAATAAATGAATATGTTTTGATAGAGATGTGGTGGCAGGATAACCAAGACCGGAACCTCAATGTTCAAGGATATTCGGCGTTCTGGAAGAATACGCAGAAAGTAAAAGTAGGTGGGGTAGCTTTGCTATTAAAGGAAGTGATCAGTGCAGTTTTGAGTAAGGATATAGGTGCAGTAGATCGTGATGTAGAAACAGTTTGGGTAGAAATAAGGAATAGCAAGCGAACGAAATCACGGGTGACTGTTCAGAAAAGGTTCACCTGGCTGATTCCTGGGATGAAGGGGTCGTCTTATCATGAACGGCGAAACAGGTTCGGGCTTCATTTATTGGAGTTTAGAAGAATAAGAGGTGACCTTTTTGAAACATATAAGATTTTGAGGTGGCTTTACAGGATAGATGTTAAGACTATGTCTCCACTTGTGGGGGAATCTCGAACTCGGGGTCATAATTACAGAATAAGGGGGCACAAATTTAAAACTGAGATGCAAAGGAATTTCTTCTCTTAGAGGGTTGTGATTTTCTGGGATTCTGCACCTCAGAGTGTTGTGGAGGCTAGGCCACTTAATATATTTAAGGAGGACGTAGATAGATTTTTGAAATCTCGTGGAGTGGAGGGGTATGCGGAGCTGACTGAAAAGAAGAGTTGGGACCTGGGGAAGCTCATCCATGATCTTATTGAATGGCGGGGCAGGCTTGAGGTGCTGAATGGCCTAATATTGCTCCTATTTCTTATGTTCTTATGTAAACCGTCTGGCAGATCTAAATTTCTCAACTGAAGTCACAGCAAAAATGTGTATTGGTGTGAATGGGAGGTGTGCTCCATCACCCCCAGGAACAGCGGGCAAGCAGAGTAAATTTAATGGAGTATGTATTGCAAATGAATATTATATAAGGCAATGTTGCAGGCAAGAAATGGAATGAGGAAAGCAAAAGGTGAACATTGATTGTGGAAGGAAGAGCAAAACCGGCATACCACAAAACACAATATGCCTACCAATAGCAGCAAGAACGAGAACACGTAATATCCGATTAGCAATATCGGCCTGCGCACATTTCCATGCTCCACCAGATATAAAGCTATTTCTTCTATCTGGGCGAGTCATTTCTCCTGACGACGGGCAGTGTACGCTGCCTGAAACGTTAAGGCTACCCATTCTTCTCAGAAGTTCTCTCTTTTAAAGTCACACATGTTCCTTTCCGAATCCAAAATGCGCATTGAGGAGCTGCATGGGGAAACAATTTTTATCAGCGTGTTGTTGTGGGTTTTTGGCACTGGATAAAGGCTGTTCGTTTCAGATTGAATATTAACATTCAAAAGAGAATTGCATAAATACTGAAAGGGAAATAAAATTCAGGGTAACAGTGAAGAACGGAGCATGGATATTAATTGAGTTCATTTTCCAAAGATGTGGAACAGGATCCAAGTGTTCAATCCGTATTGCACTCAATACTTCTTTGAGTCCCTCCCATCGTTTTTGACTAGTTCTTGCATAGCTAATTTTTCTCACTGCTTGGGGAGATGGTGGCGGAATAGTGATGGCACTGAGCTAGTAATCCAGATGCCGAGGACAATGCCTTGGGGACACATGTTCAAAATCCACCACGGCAGCTGGTGGAATTTACATTCAATTAATCAATACAAAAATCCAAACTAAAAGTAAAATCTGGAATTGAAAGCTGGTGTCAGTAATGGTGCCATGAAACTATCATTAACTGTAGTAATAACCCATCTAATTTCCTTTCAGGAAGGAAATCTGCCGTCCTGACAAGGTCTGGCATACATGTCACTCCAGACCCACAGAAACGTGGTTGACTCTTAACTTCCCTGTGGAACGGCCCAGTAAACCCTTGGTTGTTAAGGGAAATTATGCTTGGGCAACAAATGCTGGCCCTGCCGGTGATGCCCAAATCCCATGAAAGAATAATCTCGGCTTTAAATACCCAACTTTAAACTCATTCAAACATGCCCACCTCAATTAAGTATTTAATTAAATTGTTAGATGAGGTAAAAGAGAATGTTGATGATGAGAATGCAATGGAGGTTGCTGCTGTGGATTTCAAGAAAGTGTTTCGCAAAGTCTTAGGCAGTCACTCGGGAATGAGGATGACTTTCTTCCACTCCAGCTGGGACAGGTTGTGTTTGGTGAGGTGAGTGAATGAGATGCCCGAATTTCCAAATGTTCCTTCTGCTGTTTGCACCTGGTCACTGTCTGAGTATGTCAACGTTGTTCGAACTGGCTGGCACCTTCACGGATGCTTCTTCTCCATTCTGGGCAAGCTGGGGCAAGATATTTCCACGTATCAGTGCAGATGTAATATTTTGTCACGGAGGTTTTAAAGACATTGTTGCATTTCCTCTGCTCTCCTGATAGCCTCTTGCCGTGCCGAAACGCAGAGTACAAAGCTTATTTTGGGAGTCCTGTGTCAGGCCTGTGAAATTTGTCGCCCTCCCAACATAACTGAGTGACTATGAACAGTGTCTGGATACTGGGGATGTTGTTCTGAGAGAGGGCACTGATATTGGAGCGGCTGTCCTACCACTGAATTGGCAGGATCTTGTGCTGGCACACTGGTGATATCTCTCCCAAGCTGACTCCTGACAACGCGGGAATCTGCGAAGGTCATCAGATCCTCCAAGCTGCGCAAATGCGCAACAAACGTCTGACCAGTATAAGGACCAAGTGGTGCATGCGTATGACGTCATTTCGGATCCACTGATGAAGGGTCACTGATCTGAGACGTTAACTGTGCTGCTCCCTCCACAGATGCTGCCAGACCTGCTGAGTACTTCCAGCATTTATTGGTTTATATTAGATTTCAAGAATCTGAAGTATTTTTCTTTTATTTAATTTATTATCATCAGATATCGGCAACTGGGCTATTCTTGAGCATGTGCCTGGCCTTCGCGCATGCGTAGTAAAGCGTCATTGTTCTCCAATGGGAGACTTTGAGGCTGGACTTCGATCCCCGTCACTCGTTCCAACCCCACTAGCCGCTGTCCTCCCTCCCCGGCAACTCGCTGCTGGCCTCAACGCTTCCTCCTCACGGCCGCTCGGTCCAGTCTCGCTGCGTACCGACGACCCTCCCCACCCCCCAACACACACACACACATCCCTGGCCGATTGTTCTCACGCCTGGCATCGCGACACCCCACTCTCAGGCTGCCCGGTCCCCGTTACCTTTCCCTCAAACCCCCCGCCGATTCAGGCATTAGCTCCCGGCCACGCCGCTTCCCTCCTCTCGGCCGCTCGCTCCTAATTCGCCCCGTCACACCTCGTGGCCTGCATTTCTTCTTCGGGCGGCGTGTGGTGAACCAGCAAACCTGAGGCCTAGTGGCCGAGAAAAAAGAAGTGTGGTCTGCAGCGAGCGGCAGTAACGGGGGTCATGGGAAGAGGGGTGGCGAGAAGCGAGGAAAAATCGGGCAGGGGAGTGAAGGGGAGCAGCGAGGTCAGGAGCGTATGGCTGAGGGCGTGGGAGAGGAGAAAGTGAGTTGCAGAGGAAGAAAGCGGCTACTTATTCGCTGCAATCGGGTGTAATCAAATCCTGGTCAGTCATATAAACGAATCACAATAACGAATTGGCAGCAGAGTTTATACTCTGCCCGAAATTCTTCTCCATCGATCGGGGTGCCAATTCACTATCTCCCGAAAGTATCAGAACATGTAAATTCAATCACGATTTTTTTAGCTTAATAAGGTTACTGGAATATTATATGGATCTGAGTTTTACACTGAGTATCCTATAACTACGTAGTAACATATTACTGGGCTTCCATCCAACTTAATGCAAGGTTAGTTTGTTAGAATTATCTCGCTATAAGCAGTTTCTGTGATAAATTGAGCAGCACCATCTTTAATCCGGGCAACTGCCTGAACGTCTCAGATACAGACGTTCCAGCTGAAGAGCCTGAATTTGCCCATGTGCAAGTGCTGCGCCACCTAGTGGTTACGTTTTCTGCAAACGCAGCCTGCATCTCCAGGGTTTTGAGATGTTTTGAGTTCCGAAGAAGGGTCACTGACCCGAAACGTTAACTCTGCTTCTCTTTCCACAGATGCTGCCAGACCTGCTGAGTGATTCCAGCATTTCTTGTTTTCGTTTCAGATTTCCAGCATCCGCAGTATTTTGCTTTTATTTTGAGATGTCTGCTGCGCACCATGGATCCGAGGGAGCCCTTGTCACAGCAGCTCTCGTTTAACAGGGTGCCAACGGCTGTTTGAGGGTAAATCAACATCTGACATGTGGGAGACTTTTAAATGTCAGTTGATTAGAATTCAGGACCAGCATGTTCCAGTGAGGAGGAAGGATAAGTTTGGCAAGTTTCGGGAACCTTGGAGAACGCGGGATATTGTGAGCCTAGTCAGAAAGAAAAAGGAAGCATTCATAAGGGCTGGAAGGCTAGAAACAGACGAATCCCTTGAGGAATATAAAGACAGTAGGAGGAACTTAAGCAAAGAATCAGGAGGGCTAAAATGAGTCATGAAAAATCATTGACAAACATGATTAAGGAAAATCCCAAGTATTTTTCTACGTATATAAAGAGCAAGAGGGTAACGAGGGAAAGGGTTGGCCCACTTCAGGACAGAGAAGGGAATCTAAGTGTGGAGCCAGAGGAAATGGGTGAAGTACCAAATGAGTACTTTGCATCAGTATTCACCAAAGAGAAGGACTTGGTGGATGATGAGCGTGGGGAAGGGAGTGTAGATAGTCTCAGTCATCTCATTATCGAAAAGGCGGAGGTGTTGGTTGTATTGCAAAGCATGAAGGCAGATATGTCCCCAGAGCCTGATGGGATCTACCCCAGAATACTGAGGGAGGCAAGGGAAGAAGTGACTGGGGCCTTGACAGAAATCTTTGCATCCTTATTGGCTACTGGTGAGGTCCCAGTGGACTGGAGAATAGCCAATTTTGTTTCTTTGTTTAAGAAGGGTAGCAAGGATAATCCAGGAAATTATTGGCTGGCGAGCCTTACGTCAGTGGTAGGGAAATTATTAGAGAGGATTCTTCGGGACAGGATTTACTCCCATTTGGAAACAAACGAACTTATTAGCGAGAGGCAGCATGGTTTTGTGAAGGGGAGGTCGTGCCTCATTAATTTGATTGAGTTTTTTGAGGAAGTGACGAAGATGATAGATGAAGGAAGGGTAGTGGATGATACCTATATGGACTTCAGTAAAGCCTTTGACAAAGTCCCGCATGGCAGACTGGTGCAAAAGCTGACGTCACACCGGATCACAGGTGAGCTGGCAGGATGGATACAGGGCTGGCTCGATTATAGAAGACAGAGGGTAGCAGTGGAAGTGTGCTTTTCTGAATGGAGGGATGTGACTAGTGGTGTTCAACAGGGATCAGTGCTGGGACCTTTGCTCTTTGTAGTATATATAAATGATTTGGAGGAAAATGTAGCTGGTCTGATTAGTAAGTTTGCGGACAACACAAAGGTTGGTGGAGTTGCTGATAGTGATGAGGATTGTCAGAGGATACCGCAGGATATAGATCAGTTGGAGACGTGGGTGGAGAACTGGGAAATGGAGCTTAATCCGGACAAATGTGAGGTAATGCATTTTGGAAGGTATAATGCAGGTGGGAAGGATACAGTAAATGGCAGAATCCTTAGGAGTATTGACAAGCAGAGAGATCTGGGTGTACAGGTCCACCGGTCATTGAAAATGACAACTCATGTGGATGAGGTAGTCAAGAAGGCATACAGCATGCTTGCCTTCATCGGTAGGGGCATAGAGTATAAAAATTGGCAAGTCATGCTGCAGCTGTACGGAACTTTCGTTCGGCCACAATTAGAATATTGCGTGCAATTCTGGTCGCCACACTGCCAGAAGGACGTGGAGGCTATGGAGAGGGTACAGAAAAGGTTTACCAGGATGTAGCCTGGTCTGGAGGGCATTAGCAATGAGGAGAGGTTGGATAAACTCGGGAAAAAAGCAAAATACTGCGGATGCTGGAAATCTGAAATAAAAACAAGAAATGCTGGAACCACTCAGCAGGTCTGGCAGCATCTGTGGAAAGAGAAGCAGAGTTAACGTTTCGGGTCAGTGAGCAGAAGGTTTGCACTTGCTGCTGTTCAATATTCAATGTATTTACACCTAATCTGGACTAATGCTTTGTCTTTCAACACACCATTAACATATTGTTTGCCTTTGCTCCGTGATCTTCTGGTCAGCTATGTGCCCTGGTCCAATCTAGACCTCCTTTGTTATCTCTTGCCCCATCCCCACCTCACTTGCTTATCACCTGTGACTTTGCTAATATTTGTCAGTTCCGATGAACGGTCACTGACCCGAAACGTTAACTCTGCTTCTCTTTCCACAGATGCTGCCAGACCTGCTGAGTGGTTCCAGCATTTCTTGTTTTTATTATTATTGGATAAACTCGGATTGTTTTCACTGGAACGACGGAGGTGGAGGGGCGACATGACAGAAGTTTACAAAGTTATGAGCCGCATTGGACAGAGTGGATAGTCAGAAGCTTTGTCCCAGGGTGGAAGAGCCAGTTATTAGGGGACAGAGGTTTAAGGTGAGAAGGGCAAAGTTTAGAGGGGAGGTGCGAGGCAAGTTCTTTACACAGAGGGTATGAGTGCCTGGAACTTGCTGCCGGGGAGGTGGTGGAAGCAGGTACGATAGCGACAATTAAGAGGCATCTCGAAAAATACATGAATAGGATGGGAATAGAGGGATAAGGTCCATGGAATTTCAGAAGGTTTTAGTTTAGGCAGGCATCAAGATCGGCGCAGGCTTGGGAGGCCGAATGGCCTTTTGCTGTGCTGTACTGTTCATTGTTCTTTGTTGTTCTCTGAAAATTCTGGTTGACAAAGTTGAGACTCACATAATGGGAGGCTCAGTGTCCAATTGAATGCAACAATGGCTCAACTACAAAAATTAATTAGCGAAATAGTTGTTTTTCAACCTGCAGCATGTTCGACAGTGGTGTTCCCAACGGTCAGTGCTTGGACTTTTTTTTCTTGTTGCTTATATTTAAATCAGTTGAATCTTGGAATCGAGTAAAATTTAAAAAATTGCGGACGGTACCAAACGGTGAGGATGATACTAACTGCCTTCAAAGGGAGATAGATTGGTGAGAAGTTTAGGAAGACACCTGAGAAATGGTGTTAAATACAGACAAATTTCTGATAACACATTTTGACAGAAGGTATAGGTCAGGCAATGGCGCACTTCTAAAGAGTATGCAGGAGCAGAGGGACTTGCTGGTCATCTGAATCGATCATTGAATGTGACAGGGCATTTTGAGCAAGTGATTAGCAATGCATATGGGATCTTGGGCATCACAAATAGAAGCACAAGTACAAAAGCAAGGAAGATTTGCTGGATCTTCATAAAGATCCGGTTCGACCCCAAATATGTTATTGCAACTAGCTCTGATATGACAGTCCAGGAAGGATTCAGTGTCCTTGAGAGGGTTCACAGGATATTTGCCCGAATGGTTCCAGGATTGGGGGATTTTGCTTACAAGGTAAGGTTAGAAAAGCTTATGGTATTCTGCCTGGAGCAAAGGATATTCAGGGGAGATTTCATAAAGTTGTACATGATTATGACAGGCTTACATTGGTTAGACAAGCAAAAACTGTTCCTATTAACTGATGGTGAGATTGAAGGGACAAAAGATACAGGGGGAATGTGTATTTTTTCCGTAGCGAATGGCACTGATCTGAAAATAGATGCCTATGAGGATGCTGGAAATGGAGGCAATCAGTGAGTTCAACAGAAAGTTCGATGGGCACTGAAAGAAAAGATCTTTCAGGTCTAAGGCGAGCGAGAGAGTGGGATTGTCTTGATTGCTCTGAAGTTAGCCAGAATGGGCCGAATGGCCTGCGTCTTTGCTGTAAAAGAGTCAATATATCTATATCTAAAACATTTCACAAGGTTAATCTGAGTGCTCCGAGGAGAGAAAGATACAATGAAATAAGGAAATATAATAAGTTTCCAAAAGCTTGGTAACAGAATGTGTTTCAATGAGGATATCAAAGGAAGAGTCAGAGCTGGAGAGATGGGAGGACCAGGCAAGTTTTCCGAGAGTTATAATTAATCAACTGAGACATGGGCATGATTTGTGAGAGGGAAAGTCTGAAGGATAATACAACCAAACAATAACAACTTAAATTTATATAGTGCATTTAACCTGGAAAGCGTTGAAGAATAAGTCACATAAATATACTCAGAGTCAAGTCGATCCTCACCAAAATAGTATTAAGGGAGGGAACCATAAGCTCATTCAGACGATGTATTGTTGTCTGGACTTATGTGACGACAGGAGTGGAAGGTAGACTGGATTCAGTAAAGAATTCTGCAGCATAGGTTTGATAACAGCAAGAATGTGGCCGGTAAAAACTTAACGCCGGTGTGATAATTATACTGTGTTTTATTAATAGCAACTTCGAGAAGGCATTCGACGAGATGTCACATCAGAGCCGCCTGAACATAACGCCCATGGACGTGGAGGCAACCTATTGGCTGCGCTGGGGAATTGGCCATGTGGGAGGCGACAGATTAGCGTCAAAGGCTATGTGCTGAAATTGTCAGGTTATTATTATTGTCGTCTGCCAGTGATCTGGACTCGGGTGGCACATTATCACTAATTTCCATAGGAATAGGATGAGGGAATGGAGGCCCATTTATCTAAGTTTGCTGAAGAGTGTAACTTACGTGGCACATTAAATATTGGAAATGAGAGAAACAAATGCAGAAAGAGACTTGATTATTTCAGTGATTGGTAAAACTGGGGGAGATTAAGCTCAATGCGGGGAGGTGCAAGGTCTTGAATTTTGTAATAAAAAAAGATAGATAAGAGTGCTATCCTCATTGTGAGAAGCTGGGAACTGTGGAGGAGCAGAGAGATTTGCATGTCCAAGTACATATATCACGAGGGGGTAACATTGAAATCTTGCAACTGTTCGATAGATATTTGTGAGACAAGTGTATTAAGCGGTCCACAACACGACAATAAATTGTATTAGCAGGGATAGAGGAGGTCGTGAGGGTTTTGAAATGCAAGGTCAAGAAAAATAAACTCGAGGCTTCGGGGTGCTCCATTCAATGTCGATCAGTAAAGAGAGCAATGATTGGTGAGGCAGCCTGTTGGCTCGGCTGGGGAATTGGCCTGGAGCAAGGCGACAGATTAGTGTCAAAGGCTATGTGCTGAAATTGTCAGGATATTACTACTGTTGTCTCCCAGTGATCTAAAACCTAGTATGGCATAGGATAAAGGCAACAATGTTTTGGATCAAAAAGTGAATGAAAGGTGGAGCATGGGAGGTCAGTCTGGTGTCCATTCGGACAGTCGAGTTTGAATGTGACAAAGACATAGGCGAGTGTTTCAATATCTGTTGGAACATACAACATAGAACATTACAGCGCAGTACAGGCCCTTCAGCCCTCGATGTTGCGCCGACCTGTGAAACCATCTGACCTACACTATTCCATTTTCATCCATATGTCTATCCAATGACCACTTAAATGCCCTTAAAGTTGGCGAGTCTACTACTGTTGCAGGCAGGGCGTTCCACGCCCCTACTACTCTCTGTGTCAAGAAACTACCTCTGGCATCTGTCCTCTCTCTATCACCCCTCAACTTAAAGCTATGTCCCCTCGTGTTTGCCATCACCATCCGAGGAAAAAGACTCTCACTATCCACCCTGTCAAACCCTCTGATTATCTTATAAGTGACAGATTTAGGACAGATGTCAGAGGTAGTTTCTTTACACGGAGAGTAGTAGGGGCGTGAAACGCCCTGCCTGCAACAGTAGTGGACACGAAAACTTTAAGGGCATTTAAGTGGTCATTGGATAGACATATGGATGAAAATGTAATAGTGTAGGTCAGATGGTTTCACAGGTCAGCGCAACATCGAGCGTAAAAGGGCCTGTACTGCGCTGTAATGTTCTATGTTCTATGTCTCTATTAAGTCACCTCTTCTCCTCCTTCTCTCTGACGAAAACAACCTCAAGTCCCTCAGCCTTTCCTCGTAAGACCTTCCCTCCATATCAGGCAACATCCTAGTAAATCTCCTCTGCACCTTTTCCAAAGCTTCCACATCCTTCCTATAATGCGGTGACCAGAACTGCATGCAATACTCGAGGTGCGGCCGCACCAGAGTTCTGTACAACTGCAGCATGACCTCGTGGCTCCAAAACTCGATCCCCCGACTAATAAAAGCTAACACACCACATGCCTTCTTCACAGCTCTATTAACCTGGATGGCAACTGCCTGTCCCTGCCCATTGCTAAGGTAAACCTAACCGAATTGTGATCACTGTCACCAAAGTGCTCACCAACTTCTAAATCTAACAACTGGCCGGGTACATTACCCAGTACCAAATCCAATGTGACATCGCCCCTGGTTGGCCTGTCTGCATAGTGTGTCAGAAAACACTCCTGCACACACTGGACAAAAACAGACCCATCTAAAGGACTCGAAATATAGTATTTCCAGTCAATATTTGGAAAGTTAAAGTCCCCCATAACCACTACCCTGTTACTTATGTACCTGGACACCAAGATCTCTCTGCTCATCTACACTACCAAGAATCTTCCCATTAGCCCATTACTCTGCATTCCTGTTACTCCTTCCAAAGTGAATCACCTCACACTTTTCCGCATTAAACTCCATCTGCCATCTCTCAGCCCAGCTCTGCAGCCTATCTATGTCCCTCTGTAACCTACAACATCCTTCGGCACCAGCCACAACTCCACCAACCTTCGTGTCATCCGCAAATTTACTCAACCACCCTTCTACACCCTCTTCCAGGTCATTTATAAAAATGACAAACAGCAGTGGCCCCAAAACAGATCCTTGCGGTACACCACGAGAAACTCTACTCCAGGATGAACGTTTACCATCAACCACCACCCTCTGTCTTCTTTCAGCTAGCCAATTTCTGATCCAAAGCACTAATTCACCTTCAATCCCATACTTCTGTATTTTCTGCAATAGCCTACCGTGGGGAACCTTATCAAACGCCTTACTGAAATCCATATAGACCACATCCACGGCTTTACCCTCATCCACCTGTTTGGTCACCTTGTCAAAAAACTCAATAAGGTTTGTGAGGCACGACCAGCCCTTCACAAAACCGTGCTGACTATCTCCAATGAATTTATTCTTTTCAAGATGGCTATAAATCCTATCTCTGAGAACCTTTTCCAACATTTTACCCACAACCGAAGTAAGGCTCACAGGTCTATAATTACCAGGGCTGTCTCTACTCCCCTTCTTGAACAAGGGGACAACATTTGCTATCCTCCAGTCTTCCGGCACTATTCCTGTCGCAATGACGACATAAAAATCATGGACAAAGGCTCTGCAATCTCCTCCCTGGCTTCCCAGAGAATCTTAGGATAAATCCCATCTGGCCCAGGGGACTTATCTATTTTCACACTTTCCAAAATTGATAACACCTCCTCCTTGTGAACCTCAATCCCATCTAGTCTAGTCGTCTGTATCTCAGTATTCTCCTCGACAACATTTGCTTTCTCCATTGTAAATACAGCGGAAAAATATTCATTTAACACTTCCCCTATCTACTCTGATTTAACACACAACTTCCCACTACTATCCTTGATTGGCCCCAATCTAACTCCAGTCATTCTTTTATTCCTGATATACCTATAGAAAGCCTTACAGTTTTCTTTGATCCTATCCGCCAATGACTTCTCGTGTCCTCTCCTTGCTCTTCTTATCTCTCCCTTTAGATCCTTCCTGGCTAGCTTGCAACTCTCAAGCGCCCTAACTGAGACTTCACGTCTCATCCTAACATAAGCCTTCTTCTTCCTCTTGACAAGCGCTTCAACTTCTTTAGTAAACCACGGCTCCCTCGCTCGACAACTTCCTCCCTGCCTGACAGGTACATACTTATCAAGGACACGCAGTAGCTGCTCCTTGAATAAGCTCCACATTTCGATTGTTCCCATCCCCTGCAGTTTCCTTCCCCATCCTACGCATCCTAAATCTTGCCTAATTGCATCATAATTTCCTTTCCCCCAGCTATATTTCTTGCCCTGCTGTATATGCCTGTCCCTGCCCATTGCTAAGGTAAACCTAACCGAATTCTGATCACTGTCACCAAAGTGCTCACCAACTTCTAAATCTAACAACTGACCGGGTTCATTACCCAGTACCAAATCCAATGTGACATCGCCCCTGGTTGGCCTGTCTACATACTGTGTCAGAAAACCCTCCTGCAAACACTGGACAAAAACAGACCCATCTAAATTACTCGAACTATAGTATTTCCAGTCAATATTTGGAAAGTTAAAGTCCCGCATAACCAGTACCCTGTTACTCTCGCTCCTGTCAAGAATCATCTTTGCTATCCTTTCCTCTACATCTCTGGAACTATTTGGAGGTCTATAGAAAACTCCCAACTGGGTGACCTCTCCTCTCCTGTTTCTAACCTCGGCCCAGACTACCTCAGCAGACGAGTCCTCAAACGTCCTTTCTGCCGCTATAATACTTTCCTTGATTAACAATGCCACCCCCACCCTTTTACCATCTTCTCTGTTCTTAGTGAAACATCTAAATCCGGGAACCTGCAACATCCATTCCTGTCCCTGCTCTCCCCATGTCTCTGAAATGGCCACAACACCGAGATCCCAGGTACCAACCCATGCTGCAAGCTCAACCACCTTATTCCGGATGCTCCTGGCGTTGAAGTTCTTTTGGGCCTCCTTATCTCGAGAGACAATGGATACGCGCATGGAGGTGGTCAGTGGTTTGTGCAGCAGCGCCTGGAGTGGCTATAAAGGCCAATTCTGGAGTGACAGGCTCTTCCACAGGTGCTGCAGAGAAATTTGTTTGTCGGGGCTGTTGCACAGTTGGCTCTCCCCCTGCGCCTCTGTCTTTTTTCCTGCCAACTACTAAGTCTCTTCGACTCACCACAATTTAGCCAAGTCTTTTGGGCTGCCCGCCATCTCTGGCGAATGCTGGCAACTGACTCCCTCGACTTGTGATCAATGTCACACGATTTCATGTCGCGTTTGCAGACGTCTTTATCGCGGAGACATGGACGGCCGGTGGGTCTTCTACCAGTGGCGAGCTCGCTGTACAATGTGTCTTTGGGGATCCTGCCATCTTCCATGCGGCTCACATGGCCAAGCCATCTCAAGCACCGCTGACTCAGTAGTGTGTATAAGCTGGGGGTGTTGGCCGCTTCAAGGACTTCTGTGTTGGAGATATAGTCCTGCCACCTGATGCCAAGTATTCTCTGAAGGCAGCGAAGATGGAATGAATTGAGACGTCGCTCTTGGCTGGCATATGTTGTCCAGGCCTCGCTGCCATAGAGCAAGGTACTGAGGACACAGGCCTGATACACTCGGACTTTTGTGTTCCGTGTCAGTGCGCCATTTTCCCGCACTCTCTTGGCCAGTCTGGACATAGCAGTGGAAGCCTTAACCATGCGCTTGTTGATTTCTGCATCTAGAGACAGGTTACTGGTGATAGTTGAGCCTTGGTAGGTGAACTCTTGAACCACTTCCAGAGCGTGGTCGCCAATATTGATGGATGGAGCATTTCTGACGTCCTGCCCCAAGATGTTCGTTTTCTTGAGGCTGATGATTAGTCGACACATTTTAAACCAAGCTCTTGCTTGCCTGTGCCCTCTTGTGTCCTTATAACGTTATCCCTGACCTCACTACTCTCAACATCCTGCACACTGGAACTGCAATTTAGGTTCCCATCCCCCTGCTGAATTAGTTTAAACCCCCCCCCCCCCGAAGAGCACTAGCAAATCTCCCCCCCCCCCCACCCCAGGATATTGGTACCCCTCTGGTTCAGGTGAAGACCATCCTGTTTGTAGAGATCCCACCTGCCCCAGAAAGAGCCCCAATTATCCAGGAAACCAAAACCCTCCCTCCTTCACCATCCCTGCAGCCACGTGGTCAACTCCTCTCTCTCCCTATTCCTCACTTGGCGACCACGTGGCACGGGCAACAACCCAGAGATAACAACTCTGTTTGTTCTCGCTCTCAGCTTCCACCATAGCTCCCTGAATTTCTGCCTGAAATCCCAATCTGTCTTCCTACCTATGTCGTTGGTGCCTATGTGTCCCACGACTTGGGGCTGCTCCCCCTCCCCCTTGAGGATCCCAAAAACACGATCCGAGACATCTCGTACCCTGGCACCTGGGAGGCAACACACCAACCATGAGTCTCTCTCGTTCCCACTAAAACTCCTATCTGTTCCCCTAACTATTGAGTCCCCAATGGCTAATGCTCTGCTCCTCTTACCCCTTCCCTTCTGAGCAACAGGGGCAGACTCTGCACCAGAGACCTGTATCCCATTGCCTACCCCTGGTAAGTCGTCTCCCCCAACAGTATCCAAAACGATATACCTGTTGTTGAGGGAAACGGCCACAGGGGATCCCTGCACTGTCTGCTGGTTCCCTCTCCTTCTCCTGACGGTAACCCATCTACCTTCTTCTTTTACCTGAGGTGTGACTACCTCCCGATAACTCCTCTCAATAATCCCCTCCGCTTCCCGAATGATCCGAAGTTCCTCCAGCTCCAGCTCCAGTTCCCTAACGCGGTCCTCGAGAAGCTGAAGCTGGGTGCACTTCCCGCAGATGCAGTCAGCAGGGACACCCTTGGCGACCCTTACCTCCCACATTCTGCAGGAGGAACATTCAACTGCCTTAACCTCCATTCCCACTATTCTAAATTCCCAAGTTATTAACCAATCACACGATAAAACAAGAAGAGAAATAGAAAAAGCCTTATCTTACCTACACACAACCGAGTCCTTTTTTTTTGGTAAGAGGAGGCGGGCGGGGTTCAGAAACAGCCCAAATATATAGGTTTCTATTTACTCAGCAGTCCCTGCTCCACCGAAACTCCCGATGAAATTGACTTCCCAGCTGTTCACTCCTCGCTCGCAATGCCTGTGCTCCTGGAAAAGCTGCACAACGAAAAGGTAAGAGAATTTACACAGCCCAAATATATAGGTTTCTACTTACCCAGCAGTCCCTGCTCCACCGAATCTCCCGATGAAATTGACTTCCCAGCTGTTCACTCCTCGCTCGCAATGAATGTGCTCCTGGAAAAGCTGCACAACGGAAAGGTAAGAGAATTTACACAGCCAAAATATATAGGTTTCTACTTACCCAGCAGTCCCTGCTCCACCGAATCTCCCGATGAAATTGACTTCCCAGCTGTTCACTCCTCGCTCGCAATGCCTGTGCTCCTGGAAAAGCTGCACAACGGAAAGGTAAGAGAATTTACACAGCCCAAATATGTAGGTTTCTACTTACCCAGCAGTCCCTGCTCCACCGAATCTCCCGATGAAATTGACTTCCCAGCTGTTCACTCCTCGCTCGCAACGCCTGTGCTCCTGGAAAAGCTGCGCAACGAAAAGGTAAGAGAATTTACACAGCCTGTTGCGCTCAGACAAGAGTGGAGTCGCAGGTGCTGCCGAGGTGGAAGGAGGTGATCTCTTTCCCATGGGACACATGTGGATGGAGCATAATTTGGGGACAATTCGTGCACTGAGTGGAACTCGGAGCCAGAAGCCGTCATGTGTATTGGAATTGGTGGTTGGGATAGACAGTTTGTGACTGGGATGAAAGGTAATGGATTTAATCCTGTCAATGTTTGATAGGGGAAAATTGTGACCATCCAATACAGTATGTTGGATAAATAGTCTGATAACACAGAGGCAGTAGGGGCAGCTTTCAGAGAGAGAGAGGGATTATGGATGTCATCAGTGTACAAGGAAAATCATGGCCCACACCTGCCGGTGAAAGCTCCAAAGGAAATTTATCATTGAGGATGAAGAGAAACATCAAAGGTAATGCTGATGTGGGGTGAGGGGAGATTCCATACTGGAGATTCTGTATCTGATCAAATGGATAACTGTGAAAACAAGGAAGGAAGTCCCACCGAGAGTCGAGTGTCAGAGGAATGAGGAGGTGGCAGATTGTCCGAGAGGAGGTAGAGTTGACCAATATATGTTTTATCAGTGGCTGATGGGCTGAGACAGTGCCCGAGACCGTCATTTTAGGGAGGCAGATGTAGACATCCTTTATTCTGGAAGGGATATGAGATTGAAAGCTCAAATCAGAAGGACGAACAGGGTAAAGGTTACAAAACATAATTTGCTGCCTGATACAACAAATGCGAAGGAGAATGAGGTCAGTGGTGTTTGTGGCCGAGCAAAATATGATTGCTTTGGTGTTCTGTACGTTGAACTGGACAAAACTACAGCTCACACAAAACTGACAGTTGTTTTCTGCTCACACAAATGCAGTGGAGGGACGAGAATGATCGTGGAGAGCTGGAGCTGTGTGTTGTCAACACACAGGTAGAAGATGACCCCGTGTCTGTCGTTGTTGCCGTTGGGAAGAATGCAGAAGTGGAAGAGGAGTTCAGCGAATGGTGATTGAACAGTGTTGGTCGTGGTAGGAATAGCCATTGCTGGAGATTCTCTGGCTATGATCAGATCAGTGAGGTAAGAACCAAGCAAGGGCAGTCCTTCGATAAGCGGCCAATGTCGGAGGGATGGAGCGATCACGGATGAGTTTTGATGCAGTTTTGCAGGAGTGTAGAGGTGATGATGGCTGAGGCCATGACGGGATCTTAACTCGGAATGATAATTTTAAATGTAAGTTGTTGGGCAGATTGAGATCTAATCAGGGTCAGTGAATGCGACAGTGTTGGGCGAGCTGGATTGTTGAGGGATGGAGTTGTACAGCACAGTGTTGGATGGAAGGAAGTATTAGATCGTGTTGCCAGTCAGGAGTGAACCAGAGGGATATGGTCCGGCAGTGGCACCGTTTTATTTTTACAGAAGCCGCAGTGGAATAAACTGCTAAACATGTGCAATAAAAATAACAGAGAGAGGAGTATCATTCTCCAGGTGACACCTGCACTAAGTTATCAGCTGCAATCTCACACATGGATTAAATTGTTTTCTTGTAAAGTTCCTCATTTTAACTGCTTATGTCCTTGGATTCAATGTCTGATGAGGAGAAATCGGTGACATTTATAAAGGAATCGTTACGAATGAATATTATCATTGCAATTATTTTAAACCAGTAAACTCTGCTGTGAATTATTGTAGAATCAATCTTGTATGATTACCGTTTTCAGTCTTATCTCCGGCAGAGGTTTGATGAAGATAATTTGCTGGATTGTGAGATGTTTGTTTTGTCTGCACCATTTTATTTACAATGCAGTCAAAGTTGCTGTTCAATTTACTGCCACGAATAGCAATGATCAGGGGTATAGCCCATGTCATTGGAGATTTATCCCCTGCATAAATCACTGTCTATTAGAATGGATCAGTTCATAGTGACTGCTAGAGCTCTGATTCTCAGACCAACACAGGTCAATGCCTCACAAAGAAGCTAAATATCAAATAATGCATAAGATAGGACGTATTTGCTATCCGATTTTTTCAGCCTTTGGAGTTTCCAGTTAGCCGCTTTTTCTCCAGTTGTTAATGGTGTAAATTAGCATTATTTGATTGCTGTATCTGAAAGTGCTTTACTCGCTGTATGTTTTACACAGCCGTCTGTTCACTTTGATCATTTGAATGACGGATTGTCATAAGTCTCTGTTCATTTGGTCCTGTAGCAGCTGCATAATAACGTTGATCACTGTTAGTCAATTCCTTGCATTATTACTGGTGTCTTCTCTTTACTGGATATGTTGTTGGATGATGGAATATCCTCACATTCTAAATGTTCGGACTTGTATGAGTTTCTTTATGTCTGTCATGATTTTGTTAATCAAACCCTAGAGTTTTATTCGGTTAATGTCAAATCCAACTGTACTGTAATCAGATGCAAGGATTATGTATGCAAGAATATAAGCAATTGGAGAAGGCGTAGGCCATTCGGCCCCTCGAGTTTTTTCGCTTTTCTATAAGATCATTCCTGATCTGATCTTGGCCTCAAATTCTCTTTCCTGCTTCTTCGTCATCACCATCAAATCCACGATAGTTCAAAATTCTCTCTATCATAGACTGAATATAATCAATGGATTAGCCTCCACAGCTCTCTGGGCTCGAGAATTCCAACGATTCATTGCCCTTTTAGAAAACAAATTCCTCCTTATCTCCTTCTGAAATGCTCGACCTATGCCGCCTCGTTCCGGATTCCACCTCGAGGGAAAACTTCCTCTCGCCATCCACTGGTCAAGCTCCCTCAGACGTTAGCATGTTTCAATACTTCTCTCATACTTCTAAACTCAAAAGAGCATCGGCCCCAGCTGTTCAACCTTTCCCATCAAGACAGCCCTTCACCCCAGGACTCGAATCGTGATCCTTCTCTGAACTGCCCTCAATGCATGCATACTCTCCTTAAGGAGACCAAAACTATACACAGCAATCTAGATGTGGTCAAAGCAATGTTTAAGAACAATTAGCAGCCCATCAGGAGTTGTTAAAAGTTTCACTTTGTTAAACAAACCTGTCTTGGAGTTTTACCTCATAAACCTAATTTTGGTGATTTATAATTACACAGCTAAAAGTCTCAGTGTTACAAGGAGGCAGTAGTTTCTTCCTTCCTCAACATCGTGTCTCAGTTTAACTTGGATTTCAGTATTTTTCATGGTCATCACTGTTGTTGTATTATTTCCTTGTGTGACCGTCACTCTGCTGCAACGTTCTGGCAGCTGAACTGAATTTGCTGCTGACACGTTGGCATCTCCTTCTCTGAATCACTGCGGATGAATTTATTTACTTCACTTGACTTCAATTTAATAGTAAAAATGTTCATTGTCTGTTGTACATTGTATTTGTTGGAATCCAGAGCCCATTTCGTTATTTGCAGATTATAAAACGCAGCGTTGTTGCGTTTTTTTTATTGACCCATCCCACACACTAACTCTGAACTTCAAAGTTACAACAGAAAGAATTTCAATTACTGTGAAATAAAAACAGAAAGTGTTGGGAAATACTCAACAGGTCAGGCAGCATCTGCAGAGAGAGAAGCAGAGTTAACGTTTCAGATCTGTGACCCTTCATGAGAACTGGCAAGCCTTGGAAAGGAATTAAGTTTTAAGCAAGTGAAGGAGCAGGGGTGGCTTGGTGCGGAAAAGATAAAAAGGGAATGTGTGTGATAGGGCAGAGGTCAGGAGAGATAAAATGAAAAGCTGTCCTGAGGCAACAGCAAAGAGGGTGTTAATGCTTCCAGTGAAAGACAAAGCATCAGTCCAGAGAGAGTGTTAATAGTAAAGTTATGAGCAACTCTGACTGCACGAAGAACAGGCTCATGGTTAAAAAATACAACACAATAAAAAACTATTTAAAAATATAAAGACAAAAAAGGTCAGTCATGCTCTGAAATTACTGAACTCAGTGTTCAGCCTGCAAGGCTGCAGAGTGCCTATTAAAAAGATCAGGTGCTGCTCCATCGAGCTTGCATTGATGTTCACTGGAACACTGCAGCAGGCCAAGGACCGAATGTGGGCATGAGAGCCGGTGTGGGGTGTTGAAATGGCAAGCGACCAGAACCTCGGGATCATGCTTTTGGACTGAGTGGAAGTGTTCCACAAAGCAATCAACCAATCTCCATTCGCTCACCCAATATAGAGACAGCACCACAGCGTAGGGCGGCGATGGTATCGTGCTATTGTCGATAAACTAGTACCTCACGCACCCAGGAGCTGCTGCTTTGGGGACGTAGGTTCAAATCTCCTCTCAGCAGGAAGTGGAATTTGATTTCACAGAGTAAATGTGGAATGGAAAGCTGATTTAATAATAGCCATGAAACCATCATCGATTGTTGTAAATGCCCATTTATCTTATTTATTGCTTCAGGGATTGAAATTTGCTGACATGTCACTCCAGACCCACAGCAATATGGTTGACTCTGAAATAGCCTAGCAAGTCACGAAGGTGCATAAAACCGCGAAGAAGTTAACAAGAATAAAACTGGATTGAGGCAATGGCCATATCCAACAAGAGAGAACCTAGCAATCTATGCTTGACGTTCAATGGCATTACCAGTGCTGAATCCCCCATGATCAACATCCTGGGGGTTACCATTGACCAGGAATTGAACTGGAGTAGACAAAATGTGACATGTTTCAATACATCTTAACTTTAAAGTATCCCAGCTCAACCAGTCCGTACAAAGCTTCCCCTTTACCCTAGAAAACAGCCCAATAAACCTTCTCATAACTGGCTTCAATGCGTGTATATTGCTCGTGAAGTAAGAGGACTACAATTGCAAACAGGACTCAAGATGTGGCGCCACCAACGTTCTAAGAACATTTTCACCTTGTGGAACTAGCCTGTTCTGTAGTCGTACTTTATAAATCTAATTTTGGTGACTTATGATGACACAGCTCATATTCTGGCAGGCACGGATGATGGAAAGGAGGGTGGGGAATGAATGTAGGAGGGTGGGCTTTTCCAAGGGTGGGTTGTTCTCTGCTGGGTCCCTTTGTGGGGAGGACAGCCAAACCTACAGAGAGGACATTCATTTTACTGGGCTTAATTCCACTAGCGGCAGGAATAAGCCTTTAAGCAGGTAATAATAGGCCTCTTAGGGCCCTCAATTGGCCTCTGGCTGGGAAAGCCTTTTCCATTTTCCCAATTTGTAGCAGTGTGATGGAAAAATGACGGGCCCTCCCTCACCTTCCAGCCATTGCACATTGATCGGACACATGCCTCCTGTTCCATCTCTGGGAGTGGCGTGGCATTACATCCAGGCCTGGTAGTCATCACACTTCCTGCATTGGGAAAAGGAATGCCTTACGACAGTAAGGGCTTCGTTCAAACAGTTAGAAAATACAATACGTTGTTAATACTGTAAACATTGTTTGCACGTAACTTATTGTGGACTGCAGAGGTGACATTAAATCAAAAAACATATACTATATATTGCTAATACTATATACTATTTAGCTGACAGTGGTTTCTCGCCTCATCAAAGCTCAACTGCCCTCTGGTGAGAGCTTCAAATTTCGCCGAGATGGAAAACTCTTTAGCCTCAGTCGCCTCTATGCCAAACTAAACCTATACGCCAAAGACATACATGGTCCACAGTTTGTGGATGACTGCAGTGTCATTGCCCACACTGCTCCAGATTTCAAAGTCACTCTCGATTTCTTCAATTCTTCACGGAGGGGACTTGAATGTCCTATATTGTTGTCAAAATAAAACTGATATATCAGCTTATTTGTCGCTATCCAAATATTCCATACCCGATATAAGTTGAATGAGAGACTCTGGAATGCGTTGAAAACTTCCCATAACCTGGCAGCCACCTCTCTCAAAAGGCCACCATTGATGCGGAGATCTAACACCAGATCAGCTGTGCCAGCTGAGCCATCGACAAACTACAGCAGCGAATGTTTGACAGTATAGACTTCTGTAAGTCAACAGAAGTGCTAGTGTTCAAACATTTGACATCGCCGTACTCCTGTTCTGCAGTGATACCTGAACTGTGTATCAGCAACAAATAAAAGCGCCAGAGAAATTTCATCAGCTATGACTCTGCTGCATCCTCCAGATTAACGGGAAGAACCATCGGAAACACGCTAGTTTCGTTTTTGAAACCATCTCCACAAGCATTCACGCAAATTTCCTGAAGAAAAACAACTGCGGTGGACAAGATACTCTATTTGGATGCTCAAAACCTGTATCCCCCGCCAGGTCCTGTTTTCCCAATTCTCAAATGTCCTCCAGGGAGGACAAAGGAAATGCTTCAAAGACACTCAGAAGCTCTCTCTGAAGCGCGGCAGCTTTGTCATTGATGACTGGGAGGAGTTTGCTACCAACCGTTCAAAATGGAACAAATTGTCTATCATGCTTTGAATCCAATCGCCTTGATGATGAAGCAGAGTGGCGACAGAGCAGGAAAGAAAATGAATCAAATCACACACGCGGGATCCCTCTGCCTCGTGTGAAATCCTGTCCCATGTGCCCAAAAATCTGTGGATCGGGAATTGGCCTATTCCGTCACATGATGACTCATGGCAGCAACTTGTGAACCTGTGTAGATGTCATCCTTGAATCAAGGGACAGCCGACAATTTTACTAAATTTACCTATAACAAATGTAAGATTAATAGGATTCAGACAAGTCAAAATTCTCACAATTCAGAGCTTTCTTCAGACTTGCTTCTCTTCGAACTCTGGTCAGATCATCAGTAATGACATTGCTTTTCTCTGCAAGATGTCCAATTTCAGGTGCAAATGGCTGTAGCAATATTCTCCACTGAAACAACCTGGCTTTCTTTGTTCTGCTTTTTCTGCAGAAAAACGAGTGGGTTGTGATCCCCATAAAGCAATATTTACAAGTGACTAGTGGTCATATCTGCATTAAAGTGCTGAAAAGCACGTACAAGATGACAACACTGGTTGAAATCCCAAAACGGAAGCTGGTGCAAATTTTTTTAAATTCAATTAATTAATAAAATTACTTAACTCATAAAAGACAATTTGTAATTGAAGGCTATTCTCAGTAATGGTGCCATGAAAACTGACATCGGGTGTCGCATACACCCACCTAGTTGACCTTTAGGGAAAGAAATATGCTTGTCTGTTCGACATGCGACACTAAACCCACATCCATATTGGTAACTCTTAACTGCCTTCAGAAATGGCACAGCAGGCTATTCAGCTGTCAAGGGCAATTAGGGATGGGCAGTAAATGCTGGTGTGCCAGGGTCACCCGCTTCCCATTCCTGCAACATCAACTATTATGCATTGAGAAAAACAGTCTACTTTGTTCTAGTACGTGAGTGATAATCTGAAGGAGATGAGGACACCTCCAAAGATTTCCCTTTGAAAAGAGTCTCCAGGAGCTTGTCTCAGGTGATTTGAGCCATTCCATATTGTGGCAATTTCTCAAATGACACAATGTAAACGTCTACTCCCTCTTCACTAATCTGACTTATCAGGGTCGCCAAACTTTGCCAAATCAGAGCTACGAGGAATTTCCCCTTGGTCAATCTCATCTTTCATCTCCAAATCACGTCCTCCAGCTTTGAGTCTTCCATTCTCAATTCAAGATTTAATGCAAATTACACATGAACAACAATTAAATCACATTCTATGTTTGTATATCTAAAAGATTACACGTTAATTAGCTTATGGAATAACAATAGTCCGTACTAATCCTCTGAACAGGATTATCAACACGATGGTGCCAAACAGTTCCACAGTATAAGAAAATCACGAATTTTCTCCAATAGTTTTCCACGTCCTCACCTCCAAGTAGTGATTGAGTGTTTCAGTGCCAGATGGACGAAGGCAGTGCGAAAAGCTAGCGATGTTATGCAGGTTCAAATGGGCATCTTTTATGATCGAAGGGTTATGACATCTGAGGTTCAGCAGGGACCAACAGAATAAACATTAAAAAAAATCATACTGAGCCTGGCACAACAGCTAGTATGGGGAATGGTGTCAGTGAAATGAGTATGGACTCTGTGGTGGAGCGAAAGATGATTGCTTTGGAATGTCATATATTTAGTTGGAGAAAACTGAAGCTCCTGCAAAACAGACATTTGTAGTATGGTCACACAGAGGCAGTGGAAGGTCGAGAGAGTTGGCAGACAGCTGGACCATGGTGCTGCCAGCACACATGTGGAAGCTGATCCCATGTCATTAGGTGCTGTTGGCATTGGGTAACATGTCGATGTGGAGGAAGAGGAGGCAAAATAGGAAGGTCAGGCACAGGCTGGTAGGTGGAGGGAATCCATTGCGGGGGAAGGTGTGGCTTTCATCGTATCGGTAAGACATGAACCAGGAAAGGGCAGTCCCACCAAAAGTGCCCAATGTCAGAGATATGGAGAGATCACGGGCAAGGTTTGATGCACGTTTGGAAGAGAGGGTGGAGTTCGTGAATTTTGAGACCACGACCAGGTTTTAAGCTGAGGAACGGAATTTTACATGTAAGCCGTTGGGCAATTTGAAATGTAATGTAGGTCAATGAAAACCATTGCGTTGTGTGAGCTGCTGGACCTATTGGGGGATGGAGATGTAAGGCAGAGTTTTGGATCGAAGGAAGGTCGATGTTGGGGTCCCACTGAAGAGTGAACTGGAGGAATAGTGTCAGGTGGAGGCCCAGTTCTAATTTTACTGATCTTTAGCCACAGTAGAATGAACTGATAAACATTTGCAGTAAATTAGCAGCAATAGGGTTGTCAATGGAGCACGCTCAGAGACTGCCCCTACTATCACCCATCATAAGTTCTCAGGTGCAACCCTGAGCATGGATATAACTATTGTCGTGTCAAAGTTCACATTTTAACTACTTGTATCCCTGGATTCAGTGTATACTCTGGAAAACTCTGAAGCATTTATTCATGAATCATTAGGAGTGAACATTGTCATTACAATGGCATGAAGCCTGCATGTGAAGCCGCTCATTATTGTGGGATCTGGCCTGTATGCTTACATGTATCGGCCTTATCCCCAAGAGAGGTCTGATTAAGATATTTTTCTGGGTTTTAAGATATTCATGTTGTATGTACCATTTTATTAACATCACAGACAAAGCTGCCGATGTAATGTGTTTGTTCAAATGTCTGTCACTAACAGCAATGATCAGGGGAATAACCATGTCACTGGAGGCTTATCCCCTATATAAATCAGGGCCTGTTAATATGTATCAGCTCAGAATGACTACCAGAGCTCGGGATTTCAGAACCACACCAGTTGGTGCTTCTCACAGAAATGGGATATCCAGTAATATTTCAGATTGAAGATATTTACTATCCTTTTCTTGCAACCATTGGAGTTCCCGGTAAGCTGCTGTCCCCAGCTGCTGTTGTAGCAAATCAATATTAAATCGACGGTAGTAGTTGATAATGTCTTACTTGTTGATTGTTTGACGCAGTTGTCTGTTCTGTTGAATGATGGGCTGTCCAAAGGCTCTGCACGTTTGGTGTTTTAGCAGAAGCATAATGACTGTGATGATTTTTGTTCATTAAATCCTTGCATTAGCATTCGATTATTCAGTGTACTGAATGTATTGTCCGTTGATAGAATGCCTCAGATTCTAAATGTTCGGGCTTGCACGACTTTCTTTATGTGTAATGTTTTCTGTTGTTCCATCCCTAATAGTGTGATCAGATTAATATCTCAAATTAATGTATTGGAATCAGGTGCTCGGGCTAAGTACGTAAGAGTATAAGCAATAGGAACCGGCGTGGACCATTTGGCCCCTCGATCCTGCTCCACAATACATTAAGATCATTTGTCATTTGATCTCGGCCTCAAAACCATGTTCTCGCTTGTTCTTCACACTTCTTGAATAGCCTACAGTTCAAAAATCTCTCTATCTTATCCTTGAATATAATCAACGAATCAACCTCTGCAGCTGTCTGGCGTCGAGAATTCCAAAGATTCATGACTCGCACCGAAAATGAATTCCTCCTCAGCTCCACCTGAAATGTGCACCTTTTGCCACGCCCCACCCCCCTCCCGCGCAGTTCTTGATTCCGCCTCAAGGGGAAACATCCTCTCACCATTCGCCTGTGGTTCTTCCTCAGAATTTCATATTTCAATATGTCTCCCATACCTTTAAACTCTGAAGTATACAGGCTGAAACTATTCAACCTTTCCTCGCAAGACAGCCGCTTTGAATGCATCAGTGAGTGAGGCTGCTCTGAACCTTTCTCAATTTATGTGTACTCATCCTTAAATAACGATAACAAAACTGTACACAGGAGTCTAGGTGTGTCCCCGTCAAGGTTCTAAGAGCAGTTATCAGACCATCAGGAGTTGTGGAACTAACCTGGCCTGGGATATTGCTTCATGATTCAAATTTCGGTGATTTATGATGAGGCAGCTCAGTGTCCTCTTTCCCCAACATCAAGGGCTGGATTGTAAAGGTTCACCGACGCTGGTAACGGTGGTGGGGGTGGGGGGCGGTGTGGGGGAGTGGTGTGGAGGGTGGGGGAAGGGGGCATGAAAGACACAGTGGGGTCGGGCCCGTAACCAACCCAGCTGCTGGCAGGGCCCGTCCTGATCTCAGCGGCGGATGAGACCTCGTGGCAGCCTCCCCACTGCTTGGCGACATGGTGTGCATTAGAATATGCAAATGGATGCTTTTATTAATATGCACGCCGCAGTGAATTTCCCAGCAGGTTTGGATTTTCATTCCGGCGGAGGCAACGCCGTATCTTCGAATCCCCTTTCGGGGAAAGGAGGTGCCACAGCTGTGGCGAGGAAGAGGAGGTGAGTTTCCCAGTGTGGGGAGGGGAAGCGGGGTTACAATGCTGAGGATTCGTCGAAGGGGTAATGGTAAGGGGGAAATGACAACGATTCCGAAATTTATGTGGGTTGGGGCGGTGGGAAGTTCAAATGTTAACAGTAGGTATTCCGGGGGTGGGAAGGGGGTGTGTGGATGGGGGTTGCAAAGGGCAGGAATGATGTGTAATGCCATTGGGGTTGGTGGGAGAGGACATTGATTTTTTTTAAATTAAATGTTATAAACGTTAAAATAAGCGTGTCTCTAAAAATTTAAACGATCATTTAGGGCTATAAGCCCATTAAAAACGACGCTGTCAATTGCGCATTGGTGCTGAAAACCCTTGCCAGGGAGAGAGGGACGGCTCGCCTCTCCCTCCACGTTATCATTAGTTCGGGAACAGCCGCCCGGGCCATGCTAATAAGCCACACATTTGGAATCACAGAGGCTCTGCGACTTAGTGACGTGTGTGAGGGTCACAACATTTTCCACCCGTCCCCTATTTTAGCCCCAAGAGTGGGTTTCACTGGTATTTCAATATTTTATTGGTTATCACTTTGATGAAGTATTTACTTATGGGAATCTGACGCTGCTTCAGAGGTCTAGCAACTGAACGGATTTTGCTGATGACCCTTTAACATCCCCTTCTCTGATTCACTGCTGTTCAATTCATTTACTGTCAAAGGGATTTGTTGCAAATGTATTGACGTTATGTTGTATCAGTTTGGACTGAATTTCTTGGAATCACGAGCCATTCTAGTCAATTGCAGATTATAAACCGCAGTGCTGCTGGTGTAGTATTGTTGATTGAACAAACCCACAATCTAACTCTGGACTTTAAAATGACAAGAGATGAAATTTCAAATATCGTGGGTTCTGGTCTGAAAGAGGTCCTCAATTTTATTTGTTCTATGTATTGTAGATAGATTGAACAGTGCCAGTTGTGGGAATGAGTGTCCACCTTACCTGTGTATATGAATGTCCTGGGTTATTTGTGGGATGTGCACATGATGAGGTCAAACAACTTTCGGTAGCTGTACATACAGTTCTTTATTCACAACGCTTAAACCAATTATACCTTTGGTCTCTACATTACTTATTAGCGAGAGACTGCATGGTTTTGTGAAGGTTGTGTCTTACTAATTTGATTGAGTTTTATGAGGAAGCGACGAAGATGATTGATGAAGGAAGGGCAGTGGATGTTATCTATATGGACTTCAGTAAAGCCTTTGACAAGGAGCCACATGGCAGACTGGTGCAAAAGGTGAGGTCACACGGGATCAGAGCTGAGCTGGCAAGATGGATACAGAACTGGCTCAGTCATAGAAGACAGAGGGTATCAGTGGATGAGTGTTTTTCTGAATGGCGGAATGTGACTAGCGGTGTTCCACAAGTATCAGTGCTGGGACCTTTGCTGTTTGTAGTATATATAAATGATTTGGAGGAAACTGCAGCTGGTCTGATTAGTAAGTTTGCGGATGACCCAATGGTTGGTGCAGTTGCGGATAATGACGAGGATTGTCAGAGGATACAGCAGGATATAGATCAGTTGGAGACTTGGGCGGAGAAATGGCAGTTGGAGTTTAATCCGGACAAATGTGAGGTAATGCATTTTGGAAGGTCTAATGCAGGTGGGAAGTATATAGCAAATGGCAGAACCCTTAGGAGTGTTGACAGGCAGAGAGATCTGGGCGTACAGGTCCACAGGTCACTGAAAGTGGCAACGCAGGTAGATAAGGTAGTCAAGAAGGCATACGGCATGCTTGCCTTCATCGGTCGGGGCATAGAGTATAAAAATTGGCAAGCCATGTTGCAGCTGTACAGAATCTTAGTTCGGCCACACTGAGAATATTGCATGCAATTCTGGTCGCCGCACTACCAGAAGGAAGTGGAGGCTTTGGAGAGGGTACAGAGGAGGTTTACCAGGATGTAGCCTGGTCTGGAAGGCATTAGCTATGAGGAGAGTTTGGAAAAACTCGGATTGTTTTCACTGGAACGACAGAGGTGGAGCGGCGACATGATCGAGGTTTACAAAGTTATGAGCGGCATGGACAGAGTGGATAGTCGGTAGCTTTTTCCCAAGGTGGAAGAGTCAGTTACTAGGGGACATAGGTTCAAGGTGAGAAAGGCAAAGTTTAGAGGTGATGTGCGAGGCACGTTTATTGCACAGAGGTTGGTGGTGGATTGTGGAGGGTGATTTACCAGAGTTATCATGTTGAGTGAACTTGTGGAGGCTTGGAAAATCTGGAGAAGCGATTGGACAGAATACGTGCTGTGGATAGAGAGAGAAGTTAAGTGAGAGAGAGAGAAGAATGGAGAATGAATAGGGAAAATGAAATCGAGGGAGAGAAAGAAAGGCAGAGAGAGAATGAAAGAAGAAGGACAAAGAGAGGGAGAGAAGCCACAGTGTGAATAATTCACGAATATGAACAGCTAAATTTTCCGTAACAATTCTGGTGAAACTGTGAGTTGAAGGTTTGATTAGGATTTTGCTAGATTGTGTGAGATTTACTGCTGGACTCACTCCCTGTGTGTTAATCCCGTTATATCCTCAACCTGTTTTAGTGAATATTCCTCTTAATTATTTCTGAACTGAGTAAATAACTTAATGGAAGCTGTTATTTACCAAATGAATTGGTGCTTCACTTTGTTCGCTTTCCAAAGCCTTCAGGACCTGCCTCCACCCCAGTTCCCAAATGTCGTTTTGTTTGTCTCCCTCCAATCCACTCACTGGCTTAGCCTCCATCGGCCTCTCTTCCCCTGATCTGACGTCTAAAACTCACCACAGCGGATCTCGACGTTTTCACTTTTCGGGTCAGCCCATGTTAGCTCTCTCACCCAGGAAGCCAAAAACAGCTTCCCTGCTCCTCACTTACTCAGCCATTGGTCTGGAGGCTAAACTGGATTTAAACCATTGGATTGCTGCTTTGAAAAAACCTTTTGCCCTTCCACACTGGCATCGCACCATCACCTTGACCTTCTACTGTATCCAGTGATCATTTTATTTCACCTTTATTTTTACAAATCAATTTCCCAATCAATTATTGATAAATGTGTTCAAAGAATATTCTACCCGAAATGCTGGATGCTGCAACAAAGCTATAAATTTCATACCAGATCCTGTCAAACTGCTGTTTTAGTTTGAGGTCTGGTCAGTAATTTATCTGCATGCCTTTGTATTTCTTTCAGTAAACCTGGTGGCGATTCTGATCCTGTCCCGAGGAAAGTGCGGTCTCTCCAAATGTATCACTCGCTACCTGGTAGGAATGGCAGTGTCTGATCTCCTCGTTGTTATCGCAGATCCTATTTTGAATTGGATTCCATGTATTTATTTCCCAGATACATTCCTGTCCATTACTCCCATCTGTCGGTCAATTTATTTCCTGATTTTTGCAACCACAATGATTTCTGTCTGGCTGACAGTCGCTTTCACATTTGATCGATTTGTTGTGAGAAGCTAAAGACGAAATATTGCACTGAGAGAACAGCGGCTGTGGTTATCAGAACAGTAAGTGTGCTGTGCTCTTTCGAAAGTCTTCCCTGGTACTTTACAACCGAACCTTTATATATAATTGATAATGTTCCCTGGGACTGTATCTACCAGCAAATATTCAATACTTCCCCCGCATGGACCGCGTTTGAGTTGTTTCATCGCATATTAACTCCTTGTGTCCCGTTCATTTTGGTTTTGCTGCTCAATGTTCGGACGGTCAGACTTGTTTTAGTGGCCAGTAGAGGTCGCAGGGGACTCCAGGGCCTCAGCAGTGGAGAGAATTACAATGACCCAGAGATGGAGAATCGAAAGAAATCCATCATTTTACTATTTAGTATAGCTGGCAGCTTTATACTGTTATGGGTGACACAGGTTGTATTTTCCATCTATCAGAGAATTACAAAACAATATTCTTCCTCCGTCAATGATCCTCTTTACATCAAAAGCACACAGCAGGAATGCTGCAGCTTCTCAGTTCCTGCACCAACACCTGTATTTACGCTGTGTCCCAGACTAAATTCCGACAGGAGCTGAAAAAGATCCTGAAATACCCACTTAATCCAATTGTCAAATTCGTTAAATCATATAAAAAGTGAATGTTTCGTATTTTAGCACTGAAATACACTCCAGACTCCACTTCTAAACTCAGTACAGGGTTATAACTTTTTTATTCACAGTCCAGAGCCCGAATATGATTGTAAACTTGATTTTGTAATATTTTACGGAATATTGGACCGAATGAGAGCGGTTATCTTTGCAGAAGTCACCAGAAGTGTTTCTCAAAAATGACGGTGCTGAAGAGCACAGCTGACCATCAATTGAAGCAGCTCTCAATCAAAGGGGCTTCTGTTGGATTGATGACAGAGAGAGAAGGTGGTGTACTGGTAATATCACTGAGCTACTAATCCAGAGGCCCATGCTAATTACTTGGGATTGCAGGTCCACATCACTGCATAGCCGCTGGTGGAATTCAAATTCAATTAATTAATGCAAATCTGGAATTGAAAGCTCGTCTGAGTAATAATGCCATGAAATAAAAAGTGGAATAGTCGAACAATGTCTTTATGGAAGATGCCTGGGCTACATGTAATTCTATTTGCGCATGTTGACAGAGAGAGACAGAGGGAGAGATGGTGAGAGAGAGAGAGAGAGATGGAGGGAGAGACAAAGGGAGGGACAGAGAGAGATGGAGATACAGAAACGTGGAGAGCAAAAGAGAGATTGAAAGATATCGAGATAGACAGAGGGAGCTGGATAGGTGCAGACGTAACATAAAGGACAGACAGAGGGAGGATGACACAAGTTACAACAATCAGTAACAATCCCCATCCCCTGTCCAGTCATGTGTTCAGGTTTAGTGTGAATGTTTTTGGGGGCGGGTGTTGGAACTGTCTTCTTCAAACGCCCACCGATCATTTGTTATTTGATCATTTGTTATGATTGCTAAATCATTTGTTCCATTTTAATTATAAGATTGACCTTGTTGAATGCATTTCGGAAATTGAAAAAATCTTCTGTCACTCTCTGTCCCTTGGTCCTTCTGTTCCTGTGTGTGTGTGTGTGTGTGCGTGTCTGTGTGTATGCCTGTGTGCGTGTTTTATTGCGTGTGAGCGCGCGTATGTGTCTGTGCGTGTGTATGTGTGTTTGTGTGTGTCAATGCCTATTTCTCTCTCATCTCTCGGAACCTCAGTAAAACTCCACATACATCTAATAATCATTTTATGTTGGTTGCTTTTGGTGAGATCACAACTGCACTTCTTATGCAGGCTGGTAAGAAACGCATATCCCGCTGTTTAATGGCATATTCTGTATGCTTTAAACACTTGAATTGATTCATTCATAACAATTCATCAAATCTGACAATGCTCACCGCTTGACGGTCTCTAGGTTTATTTTTCTCCCAGGCTGATTACAAACACTGATATTAGTGTCGAGGGAAGTTCGAATTTACCTCAGTGTTTTGAAAATATCAAAGCCTGATTCCACACCCAGTAAAGTATATCATATGATGCGACGCTGCAAATATTGTTACACTCAGTATGCACAGTACTCCATGTTGCAATAAGTTGTTATAATCTCTATTCAAACAACTGTCATCCCACAACAGCAAAATTTCACTGGGTCAACATTCTCATCAAACACTAAAGTATTCCAGAAAGCGAGGCTCCCAAATTTAACAAAAGTTTCATTTTCTGAGTCTCGCTGACATGTTCTGATTTCCTGATGGGTTGCATTAGCCTAGATTTCGTGCTCTGACCTGACCCCATAATATCTTGAGTCCGGGACAAGATTACTACCCACTGAGCGACAGCTGGTTCCATTCATCCCAGAAAATTTAGTTTCAGTGTGCGGCCAGATTTGTTTTTGTTCCGTGCATGGTTCCTTTAAATGTTTTAAGGAATCTTTGCAGACGTGTGCAATTTATCACGGAACGGGACTTGTGTGGTACCTTCCAGGCTGCTGCACGCAGTTTTGTGGGAACACTGCCCGACAATCTCCATCCCAATCTCTTTCTTTTTCTCTCTGGTTCCTTCACCTCATTGCTATCCTTTCCTCTCTCTGTTACTCTCTGTCCATCTCTATCCCTTTCTTTCTCAGTGACTCTCTCCATCTGGATGGAGGAGGAGAAAGAGAGGCAGATATAGAAGCTGCTTTACTCTATGTGTAACCCACACTGTACCTGCCCTGGGAGTATTTGATAGAACAGAGAAGTCAGAGAATTACTCTTCAGCTAACTCCGTTCCTAAACCTCTCCTTCTTACTACCCCTCTTTCCTCTTTGAAGACTCTCCCTCAGCCCAACGTCTCTGTCCAGGTTTTTGGTCATCTAGGCTAATGGGTCATTAAATGGCTTGGTGCCATTATTTTATTCATTCGTGATGCGTGTCGCTGGCAATGGAAGTATGTATTGCCCATTGCAAATTGCCTTTTGAGAGGTTGGGGTGAGCCACTTTCTTGAAGAAGTGCAGTCCATGTGGGGTAGGTGCACCCATTGTGCTGTTAGGAAGAGATTTCCGGGACTTTGACCCAGCGACAATGAAGGGACGGAGTTATAGCTCCAAGTCAGGATGGTGTGCGACTTCTGTTGTTGTGTGCAGGCAATATTTTCAGTGAGCAGGCTCTACAAATTTTAATTATTATCTTTAACATGGTTAGATGGAAAGTTTATCCTACAATCTGCCTGTCTCTCCCCGTCTCCCCCTTCCTCTTTCCACCCGTCTCTCCCTCCCTCTTTCTGCCCGTCTGTCCCTCGCTCTCTCTCTCCTTGTCTCTCTGATGAAGTCCAAGATCACATATGTTTTGCTAATTACTCTCTTGAAATGTCCTGCAGAGTTCAAAGATGACTGCAGGTGAACGTCCAGGCCCCTCTGTCCGTGCACATTCTTGAGAAATGTGCTATCGGAAAATCAAACTAATAACATGGTTTCACGAAAAGTAAATTGTGTATTTTGAGCATGTTACTAGTAGACCAGTTAAAGACGATCCAGTAGATGTTTTATATTTGGTTTTCGAAAAGGCGCCCCACAAAAGGTTAAAATGAAAATGAATTACCCATGGAGTTAGGGGTAATATAGTAGCATGGATGGAGAACTGGTTAACGGACAGGAGTCAAAGAGTCGGGATAAACAGGACATTTTTAAGTTGGCAGACTGGGACTCTTGGAGTGCTGCTCGGGCCTCATCTATTTGTTCTGAACATATTTGTTCCACACCCTCACTAGCTCTCCCTGCCTCTCTCGGTCCCTCGGCCATTCTTTGTCACTTTATCTATCATCTTCTCTCTCTGAAATCCTGTCTAAATCCTCACTCAGAACCTCAATAACAAAACACAGTCACAACATAACGTTAGTTTACTAACATCCAACAGCCATTTTAGGTTTGTTCACGATGGCCCTGTTGTGTTGCCACAGGACGGGGAAATTCATTTCCGAGACTGACTCCACACTAATGTATGGTTAATGCTTAAAAACGTGATGGTACAGAGACATGGTGACGGTGAGACACACAGTAGTAGACAGGAGTGAATTATATCTTGTACCAATGTGTACGATATGTGAAAAGGAGCTGACTCTGTATTAAATTAAGTAACGGGATCTGGGACTCACTGGCAAGAAAGGCATTTATTGCCTAATTTCCCTTGGAAGGTGGTGATGAGCAGCTACCCTTATCGAACCTCCTTGTTACCCCGTGAAAGAATCAATCAAGTTAGTCTGACACGATCTTCACTTAACAAATACACGCTGACTGTGCTTGATTAAACTGCACCTTTTTAAATGACGATTCATATTGTTCACCAGAATGTTTTCCAATACTTTGCCCTCCACGGAGTTTAGGCTGGGTGGCTTGTAATTTACTCAGTCTATCCCTTGCTCATTTTTAAAATTAACTGCACAACATTTGCAGTCTTCCAAGCCTCTGGCATCACGCCTGTAAGTAGAGCAGATTGGAAAATGATGGTCAGAGCCTTCGCTTTTTTCCCCCTTGCACCTCTTAACAGTCGGACGTTGTTCAATTATCATCTTTCAAAGATGCAAAACCGCTTAATATTCCCTCCCTCACTGTTTATCCCATCCGAAATTTCAAACATCTCCTCCTTGAGTACAATATCTGCAATGTGCCCTCTTTTGTGCAGACTGATGTAAAATATTCACGAAGAGCCATGCCCACATCTTCCACCTCCTCAAGTTAATAGAATGAGGAGAGGCATTATAAACGAAATGATACAATTCTAAAGGAGGTGACGGAGCAAAGGGATCTGGGGGGCACATGTGCAAACATCATCGAAGGTGGCAAGGAAGGTTGGCGAAAGTGTTTCAAAATCACACGGATCCTGGATTTATAAATTGAGGGAGGCGTGGAGTATAAAAGCAAGCAGATTGTGATGAGCTGCTGTGAAACACTGGTTCGACTTCAACTGGAGTACTGTGTCCAATTCTGGCACCACAGGTTGGGAAGAATGTGAAGGCTGTAGAGAGGGTGCAGAAAAGATTGACGAGAATGTGTTCACAAACCGAGGATTTCAGTTGCGTGTTTAGATCGAGATGCTGGGCGTGTTTTTCTCACAGAAGTGGTTAAGGGGTTTTCATTGAGGACTCATCCTTCTTAGCTGTTACGATTCCATGAGCTGAAAAAAGTTGTATTTGTATTGTTCCAGCCAAAGTGAACACACTGACATTTCTCCACAGTATATTCCATCGGCCACTTTCTTGCCCACTCAGTGAACCTGCCCATATCCTATCTGTGGCCTCCTCACAGCTTACTGTCCCACCCACATTTGCATTATCAGCTAACTGGATACATTACACTCCATCCCTTCATCCAACAATCAATTATCCCCACGATTGTCTTCATCTGCTTAAGATCAACAACGTGTTTCAGTTATTACCGCACTATATCCTGCCTCTGTTCTCAAACACTAGACCCAGCCTCCGTTGTTGCTGTACTGGACTACGTCTTGGTTTGTTCCACTGCGCCAGGTAATTGTTAATGCTGGGTTTCACCCTGTCTCAGTTTTCACTGCACAAGACCATTTCTCTGTTTATAATACAGTAGGGCCTGTCTCTATTCTATATGTAACACCATGCTGCCTCTGCCCTGGGAGTGTGAGATTAGACAGTGCAGATTGGAATTTACTCTGTGTCCAAACCGACATTGTGCTTGGCTTTGGAATGTTTAATGGGGCAGTGTAGATCGAGCTTTATTATATATCCCTGGAATTTGGGAGATTAAGGAGTGATTTGATCAAAGTTTTCAAGTTAATAATGGAAAAAAAACTATTCCCATCGAATATGGAGTCCAGGAAATGGAGGCATAGTCTAAAAATCGAAACATATTCTAAAAACTTTTCTGGAGTGAAATGAAGAAACACTTCTGCACACCAGGTGTGGTATCAGTTTGGAACTCTCTTCCACAAACCGCTATTGATACTGAGCCACATGTTTACATTTACATTAAATCTAATATTGTTGAAAAATATTATCAACCGACACACTTTAGAAGCAGAGCGATTGGGAGACAGAGTGCGAGGGGAACTTGACAGAGCCTCAGTAACAGTCCCCACTGTTTGCCGCGAACTATGTTGGGGCTTCAATGTAAGCGTTTTTCGGAGCGAGTGTTGGATCAGTGTTTGATACCTTCAAACAGTAGTGACATTTCCAGCAAGGGCAAGAGTTAAAGGTTTAAAATTAACGTAGAAATGGCTGGCATCTTTGGGAGAGAAATGGCTGTCCTGGGAGAGACGGAGAGGGATAGAGAGATGGCAAGACTGGCAGTGGGTGAGCTGGTGTGAGCGAGATACAAACAGTCATGGAAAGAGGCAGAGAAAGGGAGAGAAAGAGAGACATGGAAAGAGGGAGAGGTAGAGACAGGCAGAGGGAAAGAGAGAGAGACAGACAGACAGGGAAAGGGAGAGTTAACGACAGATGTCGAAGAAGCGACAGAAACAGAGGGAGAGTCAGAGACAGACAGAGAGAGGGAGAGATAGAGACAGTGATCAGCAAAGACAGTGATTCAGACAGAGATAGGGGAGAGACAGAAACAGACGAGAGACAGTGGGACAGGTTGTGTTCAAATAAATGGAGAACGAAATGAAGTTCTGTGTAACTCTCATTCTTTAAATATCATCAGGGGCCCCTGGGGTTATGTTACATAACAGTGAATCTGGGACAAATATAAACACACACACACACACACTGAAATCACATGCGCACACAAACACACACTTTATAAGTCACACTACCTTTCACACATGCAACTGTGAAAGCTTACCGTCACTGCTAAATGCACGTTCTTACAGTTCCACGTGCTATCAGATTGAGCTTGTCGGTAACCTTGTAAATATGGCCCGAGCCATTTGCTCACCATGAAAGCTTGATGCTGAAAGAGGGTGAATCAAAGGTCTCCTGCGTGACATTGGCTACCCTGATTGAATCACTTCTCGCTGTATAACTCAGAAACTTATGAACGGGCCTAAGGCCCTCATTTTCTGCCCCAAAAAGTGCATATTCTACCTCGAATTCGCCTGGAATGGTAATGTATCCCAAAAATTTGAGCAAGAGGTGAAGCTAGCTGCTTCACGCTGCTACTATGCAGTAGCAACACGTGTGATATTCACAGCTAACAGGATGGTGCTGTGAAGCCAAAAAGACATTCTGCCAATCACACAATGAGTAATGTGATACACGAATTTCAGTGCCAATGTGATGCTCAGTATATCGTCCGTACATCCCAAGGACTGGCAGATCGTATTAAACAACATGTCCTTTCTGCTATTCGCAATGGGCAAGGTACAGGCCATACCCAACCAACCCGTGCTTGCAAAACTCAAAACACAATGTCCAACTTCAGAGGTGATTCCAAGATTGGACAGCATTTCTTAAATTATTCTCAGTGTACGAGGAATTATGTTGAAAACTAATTTAAGATTGTAAGTCAGGCTGCAGTGCGTCATATTTTAGCGTACTGGAAGCTACTCATAATAATTCACAGATCTTGTTCTATGCAGACTGAAAAAACATATTGTGCCTGTTTCAAAATAATTGACAGCCATTCACTGGTTCATTCCTCAGGGCAATGTCTTGACCAATCATAGTCAAGCTGCATTATTTAAATTTCAAACTAAGCTTGGCAGTTAACTATCAATCACCATAAACTGGTGCATTCTCCATGGCAACGCACTATCAATCAGAGTCTACTTGCCAACCAATCAACAGTCTCTTCCCATACAGTAATAATTTGTTGGTTTCCCTAACATTGATATTCTCGCGATTGGTTCTGAAGAATGCAAGATGAAAAACTTGGACGAAATGTCTCCATTTTCTGCATTCCGGGCTACCTAACGATTATTATTAAACGATTCACAGGTATAGATGTGATCCAGTTTGCGTTGTTATTCAATGGTTCACGTTTACCAGATTAGCCCCAGTTTGCCTTATTAGCAAATCATTCACAAATACTAGATGTGCTATCGTGTGCATGATTCTTAACTGCTTTCAATTTACTCGATGTGGCCCAATCGTTATAAAATGCTTCACTATTACTTGATGTGTTGCAGTGTGAATTCTTATTAAATGTTTCACATTTACGAGCTGACGTCCGGTTTGCATTATAATGAAATTATTCACATTTAGGAAATGTTGTCCAGTCTGCATTCTTCTTAAATGGTTCACATTTACACGATGTGCTCCAGTGTGCATCATTATTAAATGTTTTATGTTTATCTGATGAGGTCCAGAGTGCCTTATTATAAAGACTAAGCAATTGCCAAATATGATCCAATATGAATGATCATGAAAATCTTCACATTTGCCACATGTGTGAAATGGGAGCGGGTTGCTCTGTGGTAATTTTAATAAGCTAATTATCCAGAAACCCAGGCTAATACCCTGGAGGCACTGAGTCAAATGCCACCACAGTCGCTGGTGAAACCTACATTCAGTTAACTACTAAAAATTTGGAATTGAAAGCTCACCTCGCAATAGTGCAGTGGAACTATCCTTACTTGTTCTGCCCTAAATGTGAGTCCAGACCCACTGCAATGTGGTTGACTGTTAATTGCCCTCTGATATAGCCTAGCAAGTCAGTCAGTTGTCAAGGGAAATTAGGGATGCGTGACATATTCTAGCCTCGACAGAGACGCCCACATTCTTTGAAAGAATTAAATATATCTGAACACTTCACATTTTCCAGGTATGCTCCAGTTTGCATTCTTATTGAACACAATAAAAACTATTGTAGAACAGTTCCTATTTACCACGAATGGTCTATTGTGCTTTATTATTAAATACTTCACATTTCCCAGATATCGTCCAGTGTGCATTATTAAAGGTTGGATTTTACCAGATGTGGCCCATTGTACATTATTATTAAATTATTTACTTAACCAGATTTGATACTGTGTGCAATATGATTGAATGCTTCATCTGTACCTGATGTGGTCCAGTGTACATTAGTGTTAAATTATTCCCAGTTACCTGCTGTGGTCCAGTTTGCATTGATATTAAACGTTTCACATTTATCACATGTAATCTGGTGACCATTACTTTTACATGCTTCAAACTTACAAGATGTGGTCCAATTTGCATTATTAGTGAAGACTTCACATTCACCAGATTTCGTCCAGTTTGCATTATTTAATGCCTCACACTTACCAAATGTGGTCCACTGTGCATTGATACTAAATGGTTCATATTTGCCAGATGTTGTACAATGTGTATTATTATTAAACGATTCACATTCCTAGATGTGGACAACAGTGCATTATTATTAAATGGTTTTGATTTACCAGATCTGGCACAGTGAGCATTACTATTAAATGTCTTCATTTACCAGATAATCAGAGAATTGTTATTAAATGCGTCACATTTGCCAGATCTTTTCCAGTGTGTGTCATTATTATTAAATGAGTCGCAATTGCCAGCTGTGGTCCATTGTGCATACTTTTAAGTGGTTCACAATTACTCCAAATGGTGCAGTGTGCATTATTATTAAATGTATAACAATTACCAGGTGTGGTCCAGTCTGCATCATTATTAAATGCTTCACATTTACCAGACGTTGTGCAGTGTGATTTATTATTAAATAATTCACAGTCACCAGATGTTATTAACAGTGCCTTATTATTAAATGATTTAGATTTCCCAGATGTGATGCAGTGTGGATTGCCATTAAGTATCTACATAGGCCAGATGTGGTCCAGTGTGTCCCGTTATTCAATTATTCAAATTGACGAGATGTGGTCCAGTGTGTATTACTATTAAATGATTCACTTTTACCAGATGTTGTCCAATGTGCACCGGAATTCAATGATTCACATTTACCAGATGTTGTGCAGTGTCCATTATTATTAAATAATTTACATTCGCCAGATGTGCTGCACAGTGCATTATTATCAAATGATTTAGATTTAGCAGATATGGTACAGTGCATTATTATTAAATGCATCATATTTACCAGATGTGGTGCTGTTTGCATTGTTGATGAACACTTCAAGTTCACCAAATATGGTCCACTGAGCATTATTACTAAATGTATTACGTTTTCCAGATGTGATGCAATGTGCATTATTGTTAAATGCTTCACACTTACCAAATTTGGCAACGTGCAGATTATCATTAAATGTTTCAATTTTTACCAGATGTGGTTCAGTGCGTATTCTAATTAAATGAACCATATTTCCCAGATGTGTCCAGTGTGCATTAGCATTAAATGCTTCACATTTACCAAATGTGGTCACGTTTGCTTTGGCATTAAATGCCTCACACTTGCGAGATGTGCTACAGTGAGCATTATTATTTAGCATTTACCAGATATGGTCAGTGTACACCATTATTAAATGCTTCATGTTTAGCAGATGAGGTCCAGTGATCAATATGATTAAATAATTTACTTTTACCAGATGTGGTCCATTGTGCATTATTATTCCACGCTTCACATTTACAAGATGCGGTCCAGTTTGAATTTTTATTGCGGATTAAACACATACCATATATGACACAATATGCATTATCATTACACACTTCGCATCTTCCACAGGTAGGTCTGCGTGCAATGCAAGGTGGTGGTGTAGTGCCGATGTCACTAAGTTATTTATCTCGAGACGCAGTTGGATTATCTGCGGCCATGGGTTCACATGCCACCATAGGAGTTGGTGGATTTTTAGTTTCAGTTAATTCATAAGAATTCAGAATTGAAAGCTAGTTTCAATGCTGCAGCCATGAAACTCTATTTGATGATCTAATCATCCATCTTGTGCACTAATGTCCTTTGGATAAGAAATTCTGCAGTCCTTAACTGGTCTGGCCTACTGTGAGATCGCACACACATCAATGTGTTTGGCTGTTAACTACCCTCTGAAGAGGCCCATCAAGCCACCCAGTTGTCAAGAGCTATTAAGGATGGGCAGAAAATGCTGTACTTTCCAGCGATGCCCACAGTCCATGAAATACTTAAAAATTACTGAACACTTCAGATTTTCCAGGTGTGTTCCAATTTCCATTATCTTTGAACAGTTGATATTTAACACGTATGGATTATTTACCAGTGTGCATTATTTACATTTATCAAATTTTGTTCCATTTGAATTATTATTAAATAATTCACATTTGCCAGATATTGCACAGAGTGCATTATTATAATATTTTTCATAATAACTAAAAGTGGTCCAGTGTGCCTTATTATTAAATTGTTCACATTTATTAGAAGTGGTGCAGTGTGCATATCACTAAAGTTATCAGATTTATGAGAGGTGGTCCATTCTGCATTACTAATATATTAATCATATTAACCACATATGGTCCCGTGTGCAGATTATTAAATGTTTCACATTTACCAGGTATGTCCCAAATTGTATTATTATTAAATGTTTTGTAACAATTAGCTGTGGTCCAGTATGCAATACTATTAAATGTTTCACATTTACTAGATGTCGTGCTGTCTGTATTATTAATATATTCATCACATTTACCATGTGTGCTCCAATGTGAATTATTATTAAATGGTTCACATTTACCATTACACAGTGGTCCTGTGTGCATTATCATTAAATGCAGACAGAAATTAAAATTGAAGGCAGAAAATTAATAGATGAGTCTGGAAGACAGAGCAAACGACAGATAGAGAATAAAAAAAGAGTTTGATGGAGCTCAAGGGTATCTATTTCAGTGCAAGTAGTATAGAAAATAAAGCAGATGAGCTGAGGGCACAGATAGACACGTGGCAGTATGATATCATAGCTATAATAGAAACATGGATTAAGGAGCGGCAAGCATAAGACCACAAGGAATAAGACCCCAATCCCTGTCCAGCACAGTTTCACCACATTTCCCTTTTCCTTATTGCTCCACTGAAATAATTTGAAGAATCGTGAAGCAACATATCAATCCTGTTGCAAATGACACCCTGTCAATTATAACAATGTGCCAAGCTATAAATCGCTGTGAACTTACTCCACTCCGCTCCTCCCTTATCATCTGTTGTCGAACAGTATTTGTTCTGCACCACTGTTTCTGCTGCTCCGTCAGCAGGTTTTTCCCCAATAAACTGTACCCAGGGCATCGTAAATTCAAGCACGACACCATTTCAACTCTCTTCTTGTCTTCAAAACCCGTCTGGAAGTCGATATTTCTCACTACGTGCTCATCAATCTCGCACTCTCCATACTTTTCCACTCGTGCTTGATGTCACGCTGTTTTAACTTGCTCTATTATACCGTCTGAGATGTCTGGATGTGTGCAGCGCTTTGTTCATGTAAGTTGTCATGGTTGTGGTCGGCGACCATTTGGCTGCAGGTAACCAGTTTCTTGCCACCCCATACTCTACGGTCTGGCTTAACCTGCTTCTTTCCCCATTGCAGTGGAAAGTATGTTGGAAAAGTGCATACCCAAAGGAAGAGACGAACCATCACAAGTCGAGTGATACTGAGCAGCTTTCCTATAACTGCTGGAGCCTGCTTAAATTGGAGAACCTGTGTAGTGGGATTTGTGTCTTATATTTTTTTCAATATATTTTAGCACTAATATTATTTGACACAATTACTTTAATATTATGGCCATGCCGAAAAGAGCCATGTCAAATTCATATCTTTTAACATAGAATTTCACTGAGAGTGCAGCATTTTGTAAGTGACTTTTCTTTTAAAATGGACCATACGAGCCGCAAATAATGGCCACCAAAGGTCATCTGACCTGATCAGTGAATTTCTAAACAGCCATACGGTTTCACAAGAACAAAATGATACATTCCAGACCAAGAAGTGGCAATTCCCCGTATCCTGAGACAATCCAAGAGGTGATCCTGAACTGAATGGGACTTTCTGAAACAAAGGCAGCAGTCAAGCAAGAAGCCAGATAATGAATAATCACCCTAATTCCAAGACCATATTTGGGAATGAGAAATGTGGTAATGCACATGATAAGCTAGCCATGTTGGTTTCTTTTTATTCTTTAAGTGCTATCTGAAGAAAGTCACAACAGCAACAGCAAAAAGGGCAGAAAAATCTATGCCTAAATAATTGGAAACTGCAGCATGGTGAGGTCTCCAAGCCCGTTCTATTTCGAATCCACTGGTACTGCAAACTGACCTCGTGGTAACGAGACTACAAGAAACCAAGTTTGTGGCCTGCAGAAATTCTATCCCTTCAAGAGAATCCTGAAAGCCACTTCAGCACGAGACTCTGGCTGTTGAACTTAGCTAAGCTACACTTCAGGAGTGAAGGCGTCTTTTTCATAAGGTCTGCAACGTGTCTTTTCGAAAACGAGCCATATGAATTATGAACTATTATTTTGATTATAAGCTGTAAAAGTGCACTATTCTTTTCAACTGTACTTTCCTTAAGTGTGTTTGTGTATGTTGCTGTATGACTGAGTGCCTTCACGTTAGATTTCAGGTTGAGTTTTGAATGAACAGTTCAGAGGTTGTGCATTCATGCAATGCAGGACATGTGAAGAGAAGTTCTGGTCTTGAAACAGGAGCTGAAATGCTAACATGTAGCTTATATATTAGAACAGGAATCACAAGAAAAATATTATGTACAATGGACACATTGATGGACTGATAACAAAATGCTGCTAATGTGCCAATGTTGCAAATGATTTGTCATTTGAGTAAGTATAGATCCATGCTCTAATTGTGATTAAGAGGCAGCTGATACTAATTGCGGAAATATTACGGTACTTATGGAAGAACCAGTTTCCACCCAGGGAGGAATACGGGGGAGCTGGTCTGGAGAAGGTAAATGCAGTCTGCACTTATGCTGTATGGATTATTGTGAATAGACCGATGTGGAAGTAAGACTGGCTCCTACTTTATCCTTTGACAGATACATGTTCACCAAATTAACATAATGGTCCTGCATTTTGCGCCTTCCCAGGATCAGATCTTGTAATTGGCATTTTACATGCTCCTTTGGTGATCTCTGTCAGGGCGAGGGATTTGCCTGACTTCAGGCCGTGCAGGGCAGGTGAACGAAATATTCTATGAGGCTGTGAGACCCTCCCTCAGGGTACTTCAAACCAACCTACTCACCGCAAAGTAAAAATCTGCAATAATTGTAGTTCATGTGTGGGAGAGGCAGACGGAAGTAGACATGCTTTTTCTGGCAGATTTGCCTTGAAGATATTTTGGGGGTTTGTTGAATGTCAAATTAGGAAGTGTAGAACGGATCCATCCTGATAGTGTGCGAAATCGAACATTAAATCACATAAATATTTGGGAACAAAATGTAAAATTAGGAGGGAAAATAGACCTTCTCCAGAAAGGAAACGAAACTATTGAAATAGGAAGATGTTTGTACTGACAAGGGATTGAATCTGATGCGCCAGTGAATCCACGTCTTTGGTTTCTGTTTGTTATAAATGTGAAACGTGTGGCAGCTTTGCCTTTGCAGCCAACTATCATAGGCCTCGGCGTTAGAGGTTTCTTGCTGCTGTGTTTCGGTATCCCAGAAGATACAAAGATATCCTCGGGCCGAAATTGTATTACTTACTTTCCGTGAAACTTTGCAATCTGTTGTCAATCACTTCAAGAACTCTGAGTAAGAGCTGTGCTGCTAACAGCTTCCTCCATCACCTACCAACTGGACACTCGAGCTACAGTTCCATCAACAAGAAGGCAATGTTGGCCCACCCATGAGCCCGAACCCACGCACACCCATTCTGCATTTCCCCCTGTTACTACGATGTCTCTCCATGTATTGGGAAGAGATAGTTCATCTGCTTCCCAAGATTAAGCCTTGAATGCCCCAAGGTTCGATACACAACATCATAACTATCCATATTGTGACCTCCCCTTTTAAAACATGTAACTAAGCATTGATGGGGAATTGAAGAGCCTGTATCAGATCCAATGACCCCTCCTCTTGTCCATATATGACACAATACTGCATATTTTCCATGTACTCCTGATCATTACAGTGTATCTTTTCGCAATTATCGCAGCCAGTCATGAAGCTCGTGGCTTGTTTCAACAAATAGACCAACGACAGTTTATACTTCCCCCAACTACCCTGTCATTTGCCTCTTTCAATTATTCAGTCAAAGATTGAGGCCAGGATGTGATGCAATTTACTCTGGATGAATGACGGACAAACTGAAACTATCTTCTTTCACTCCCACAAAAAAACACCTCATTTTTTGCATTGTTTGCATCAGATTTGTGCTGATAAAAGGCAAGTAAAAATCGCATCACACATTTGCCATGAAATGGCCTTGTCTAACAAGAGAGAATCTAAGAACCTCCCCTTGATATTCATCGTCGTGGTCTTTCCCCAATTACCACATTATTAATATCTCAGGCATTACCTTTGATCAGAAATTTAACTGGGACAGCCAAATAAATATTGTTGCTCCACAGAAGATCAGACACTGGGATTTATGCAACAAATAACTCACTGACTTTTACATCCGCAATCTACAAGGCACAAGTAAGGAATAATGGAATACACTCCACTTACCTAGATCTGTGCCGCCGCCAAAAAAACTCAAGTACCTCAGCAAGATCCAAACAAATGGGCTTGATTGATGTACATCTGCTGCACCATACTAACACTTAACGCCTTCCACCACCAGCACACAGTGGCTGTCGTGAGCACCATATACAATATTACACCGCAGGAAGATACTTATTTTATTTCGACAGCTCCTTTCAAGCATGAGACCGCTAATACTTAAAAGGATAAGGCCGGCAGACACATGGAAACATGAACAGCCGAATGCTCCCTCCTTGCCACAGACATCCTGAGTTGTAATGACATCGTAATTTCTTCACTATTGCTTGGTCAAAATCCTGGTACCTCCTTTCTAATTGCAATGCGGGTGTACCTGAAGTAGATGGAGTCCAGCGTTTCAAGATGGTGGCTCTCCACCACGTTCCCAAGGGAATCGAAAGGTGGATAACAAATCCCAGCCTCGCCAGCAATATCCACATCCAAAGAACAAGACGGAACTGCCTTCATCTTGCTACCTCTGTCTAAGCCCAGATGTGTGTTACATTGGTGCCCTGCCCAGCCCTGAGCTCAGCACATTCTCCATCGTTTATGAATAAGCGGTCTCCCAATTAAAACAGCGATGAGGAGGAATTTCTTCTCTTGAACGTTCCATCGCATTTAGAATTCAGTGTGCAGAAGTCAGTGGAGTCTGGGTCATTGAATATATTCAAGGCTAGCTTAGACTGACTTTTCAAGACTTACTGTTGTCTGGCAGGAAATTGGAATTACGGCCATGGTCAGATCAGCCATTATGGTATTGAATGCAGAACATGATCTATGGGCTGAATGTCTTGCTCCCGCTTTTATTTCTCATGACCTTATGAATATAGGTGAAAGGAAATCTGTTGCATCTCTTGCATTTGCACAGAAAGGAGCTGCGGGAAAGAAAACCAGATCTTGGGTGTGACGGAAGAGTGAACAGAGATATTTTGTTCGCGATTTTAGGTGGACATGGTGGAAATGGAGGAGCATGATGTGATGAAGTTGGAGGCGGTTGCAATGGAAAGTGAGGATAAATGAATTAATATCATGGTTCTGGAAGATAGGGAAGGAGGTGAGGATAATCGCTCGGGTGATGGCACAGATACAGCAGAGGCCTCTGCAAAACAAATGTGAGGAATGCACGGTTAATGTGAACTGAAGAGACTGCAGAAGCTCTGGTATGGAAGATGGCATCGTTTAAACAAACAGAAGGCGATGAAGAAATTGAGAGAATGGAAGTTAAAATTTATGCAAAGTGGAGTTGGAGGATGTGTGGTCAAGATAACTGTGGAAGTTGGTGGATCATAGTAAATATTGATGCAAAGTCTGTCCATTTACATTGAGGGAGGGAATTCGTGGAAGAGAAATGAGGAGTCACGGATGGACCGTTTTCAGGGGGAGGTACAGATATATAAACGCAAATTTGATTACATTTTCGAACTCGATGCGAACAAGGGTTTGACACAGCCACAATCATCGATGTATCGTATGAAGAGGTTGAAAAGTGAAACGGAGTAGCTTGGACCGTGTGAGTGAGAGAACAATATTGAAAATCCTGCCATTGTGTCCAGTTCTAGGCACCACACTTTGAGGAACAATGTATAGACTTTAGAGGGGGTGTAGAAAATGTTCAAGAGAAAATTCCAGATTAAAGAATCGGGGTTGTTCTCCGTAAAGAGGAAATTGAGAGAGAGTTTGAGAGAGTTGTTCCAAATCATGGGCTGTTTAAACAGAGTAGACACAGAGAAACTGCTCTCATTGGCAGAACTGGCGAAAACCAAAGGACACAGGTTTAAGGGATTGGCAATAGAATCAATGGCGACATAAGGAAAACGTATGTTTACACAGCACGTGTTGAGGATATGAAATGAACTGGCTGAGAGAGTGGTGAAGCCAGAATAAATCAGAAGCGAATTGAAGAAACAGCTGAAGAGAAAAGCAATGCAGGTCAGTGATGAGAATATGCAGGAGTGAGATTAGCTGAGCTGCCTATGCAGAGAGCTGAAATGGACAAGACAGACCAAATGGCCAGCTGCTGTGTTGCAACCATTCTATATTCCTTTTTGTTAGAATACATGAATTGTTGAACGGAATTGCACAGCTAAAGAGAGTATCCAAGGTACAGAGGAACATCCGTAACAGGCTTCTCTGACGTTAGGAATTTAATTTCTGAATAGTCATGCAGAGTGAAGGCCCTCACTGAAACAACATGAGATCTACAGATGGGACTCATGATTTTTGTCGGACTTCCCTGATTTCTGTTTAACACAGCTTCCAGTTATGATAAGTTGCTTATTGTGATCAGATTTGGCCAGTCTTGGGGGAAGGAATGGGTCCAATTCAATTTTCGTGGAAAATATATCCCATCAACAGGGAATTACCACAGCTGTCATAATCTGTTTGTTCAAAGAATAGGAAAATCTGTTTGAACAATTTTGCAACCTCAGCATCCCCATGGAGATCCGGAAGGATATAAAGTTAATGCACTGGGTATGTGTCACCTCAGAATTTCTGTCAGCGATATTACCTGCAGCACGAACAGACCGATCACTCCAAGCAGGAAATGCACCGACCAATTCAATGGGTCAGGAAAATATTCTATGTGATCCTTGCTGTAATTGGCGTTCCTGGTAAGTATCACTAGCCAATGAAGTTTTATAAATCTGTGTATGAGCTGGTTTCTTCGATTACCATGGGAATACCGATATTACATGATATCGAACGGATACAGTTACACAGATACACATTAAATAATACAATTGCATTAATGTCCTGAATTATCTATGCAATTTTAATTGCTTGTCTCAACTGTTTCGAGCTCAAGGCACTCTGCATTGTACAGTGATTGACTTATGTGGAATGTTGTGTCCTGTGGAATCACAGTTCAAAGCAGCAAAATCTCAGAGGGGAAGGATTACTGGAATTATCTGTTAGTGTAGAATTATACTGTGTGTGCACTAACTGGAGTGGAGCACCTGACCTCAGTGATCATGTATAATTGGGAGTCTCTGTCAATCTAGAATTGTACTGATTGTGACTGACTCATGGTGTGGACAACGTAACTCTCGGGACCATGTATTTCCTGGATAATCTGTCATTGTATTCAATGCGGGTCCCCATCTCACTCTTACTCTAACTAGATTTGTTGAAAGCACTATGAGGTGCTGATGAATTTCCTTCCCGAGCAGAGTCCTGAGAAGCGTTTGGTCATTAATGCACTGCAATAATAAATAATCCTCTTCAATATTACGAAAAACACTGATGACTATGACTTGTTAATAGACAAGTTACCGATTTTACAGCACAGAAACTGGGCATTCGGCACAACTAGATTACGACTGTCTTCCTGCTCTGCAAGAGCCTCTCTTCATTCCAGCTCATCCAATCCTATACGCATATCCTTCCAATCCTGTCTCCCTCCTGTCCACACCTCGATTCGTCTTATTTTTCCCCATTGCAGCTACTCCAAGAGGTCTTAATTCTACGTTCCCAGCAGTACAAGTAAATCGGCCACTCTTGAATTCCATCGTGCATTTATTGATGACGATCTTGTTTTCAGGAAATGCAGAAGTGGTCATCAGCAAAAGTGGAAATATCAGGTCCACATTTTCCCTCTCTAATTTTAAAGGCCTCTATTAGTTCAACACTCATCCTTCTCTTATCGACCTCATAGAGCCACAACATGTCCCAATAACTATAATCTCCCAGTTATGGGATTATTTTTGTGAAGAATACGTGCACCTGCTGGTTACTCTGTATATTTTTATCTTGTGTAGTCCAGCAGAGTACACATTATTTATGTGTTCAATCACCACCTTTCTAATACGTTATTATAACACGGTTCTTTTGATGATATTCATGTCGAAATGAACGTCTGTGCTTTGATCACATTTGCATTGACTCATGAAACACCCTTTTCACTTTAACTCATTTATACATCATAGGGAGTGGTCCACGACGTATGAGTGGCTCCAATTCGAAGGACTGGTTCGAATCAGGGAGGGATTTCTTCGACACCAGAGAGTGATTCGAGTCTGGGATGGGGTCAAACAGTGGGACTGGTTGGAGGCTGGGTACAGTTCTCTAGTCTATCCATTATTTGCCTCTTCATTGCTATATTTAACTAGTTGCCCATCGTCTGTTGAGTGGGGTGCTGTACTTCCCTGTCCAGGATTTGTTATATCTGGAAGTGCTGGTGTTGGACGCAGGTTGAGGTCATGGACCCGATCTGACCCGATCCTTCCTGCTTTGATTGAGAAGCGGATAATGTTTTTCAGTAATTTTCAGCCACTTTTCCCTTCTCTCCTTTACAGTTAATTTAGTGTCAATTGTGATCCTGTCCAAGGGAAATTGCGGACTATCCAGCTGCACCAACTGCTACCTGGTGGCCATGTCAACGGCGAATCTACTGGTCATTGTCACTGAGATCATACTCCGGAAAATCAATAAGTTTTATTTCCCATTAAATTTCCTGAAACTAACCTCTGTGTGTCGCCCTCTCTATGTCCTGACCCGTGCAGCCATCGACTGTTCCGTCTGGTTCACCATCGCTTTCACATTTGATCGATTTGTCGCCATTTGTTGCCCGAATCTGAAAACGAAATATTGCACCAGGAAAACTGCGACTGTGGTTCTAACAACAACTGGCATTCTGCTCTGTCTAAAAAATATTCCCGTCTACTTTAGATTTAAACCTTTTCTGGTAATCGACAATGTCGAATGGCGCTGCACTAATAAGCCAAGCTATTTTACTGGCCCTCGATGGATTGCATTTAGAATGTTTGAAAAAGTTTTAACACCATTATTGCCTTTCATTGTAATTCTGTTGCTGAACGCTCTGACGTTCAGACACATTTTAGTGACCAATCGAGTTCGTCAGAGACTGAGGAGTCAGAGCAAGAAAGATCATCACAGTGACTCTGAAATGGAGAGAAGAAGGAAGTCTATGATTTTACTCTTCAGTATATCTGGCAGTTTCATATTTCTGTGGTTGGTGTATATTTTATATATCTTTGCTGCTGGTGATCTCTTTGATGGTGAATCTTTTGATATATTTGAAGATGTCGCATATATGCTGCGGAATTTACAAACACATTTATTTATGTGGCCACTCAGTCCGAGTTCAGAGAGCAGTTAAAGAGCGCCATGAAATATCCAGTTACATCAATTATTAAATTAATGAATAAACAAAACAACTGAGACCAGCTTAAAGATCCAGTCGTTAATGGACAAGAGGTGACCGCTGGAGGTCCATAAGAAAATGACCTGTAGGAGTAAAGACAAACACTAGCGCTGTTAGTGATGGGAAGAGGGGGTCGAGAACAGGAGGATGGGAAGTAAATTAGCAGGAATCAAAAAAGATAACGAGCAGTGAGCAAATGGAAAGAGATGACCTTCATAAAGAGGTCAGGAGGAAAGTGATTGCTCTCCCTGAAGGAACTGATGTGAAATAAGCTTGAACTGTATGTGACACCGATCATTAAACAAGAACCATGCAGTTTAATAAGTATGCTAACAGAATTGATCAATTTAATATATCTGTAGAAGAAAACATTTATATCTAAAAACAACTTTTTCCCCCTGATATTCCACGAGACACATTTATTCTTAATTGCGTTGGCACCCTGGGAATGTTGAAGTGAAAAATTTATGACAGTTGGCATTGTTGATAAGAAGACGAAAGAATGATGTACAACTAACTGCTTTGTATCTACAAGGATGTGTTATTTGTTCACACAATAAAATGTCAACACTTGGAGCCGAGGAAATAAGAGATGGACATGCTTTTAGCGTACTCCACTCTAATTACAGAGGTGCAGTGACAGCAGATGAAAGTCACATTAAACTAATGGAAGAGTTAATTGAAAGGATATCATAATATGGAATCGGAAGCCCAAAAGTTGGAATCTCAGAGTCTTTGCTGGTACAGTTTACAATGGTGTCTGTGGTGTAATTATTCTGAAATACAGTTCAACGTAATGTCAATTCAGAGACAGGAGAACAAAGGGATCGCCTGTGCTGGCAACATTCAAGGAATCCTGGCCTTGAAGGATAAGAAACTTCCCTGTTGACTTTAGTGCTTTTTTGTTAAGTATTTATAACGTCTTGTATAATAACTTATACTGGATTCATAAGTAGCCGTTATTTGTACCTTGTTAGGGCAGGCACAACTGAGGACCCCATTGTAATAAATTGAAAATTCGGAACTGAGAATTTTTAAATAAAAGTGTTTTACGCCTCAATACCCCCAAACATACAATGGTGCAACTTGGGGCCAGACGTTGAAAAAGGATAAAACGAAATGCCTGGTTGTGAAGTAGAGTGGAATCTTGCCCTGATTAGTCTGACCAATTTTTTTCATTCAAGGAAGGGAATCCTTAAGGGGAACAACCGGACATAGATCCGCAAGACCTGTGAATAAGATGTCATTTGAATTACGAGGTAAAAGATTGGTCAAAAACGTGGAACGAATATCAGCGAAAAAGAGGAATAATTTAGTATCGTAAGCTTCCCAGAACCATAGAATCATAAAAACATAAAATGTTTAAGGCACAGAAAGAGACCACGTTGTCCCATCGTGTCTGTGCCAACCGAAAAAGGATCCACCTATTCCAGTCTCACCTTCCAACATTTAGTTCTTAGCCCTGCAGATTATGGTAGCTGAGGTACATATCCAGACTCCTTTTCAATGAGTTGAGAGTCTCTGCCTCAACTACCCTTTCAGGCAGTGAGGTCCAGATCCCTACCACCCTCTGGGTGAAAACATTTTGCCTCATCTCCCCTCTATTTTTCTAGCATTCAGTTTAAAGCTATGTCCCCCCCCCCCCCACCCCCACCCCAACTGACCTCTCTGCTCAGGCTAATACATTCTTCACCTCCACTCTATCCAGGTTACTCAAGATTTTGTACATATTAATCAGATCTCCCATCAGTCTTCTCTGTTCCAAGGCGAATAACCCCAGCCGATGCAATCTTTCCACCAACCTGCATTTTTCCACTCCTTGCAACATCCTCATAAATCTCCTCTGTACCCTCTCGAGGGCAATTACATTCTTTCTGTAATGAGGTGACCTGAACTGCACACAATACTCAAGTTGTGGCCTAACCAATGAGTTGTACAGTTCCAGCATAACCTCTCTGCTCTTATATTCTATACCACAGCTAATAAACGCTAGGATTCCATATGCCTTCTGAAACACCTTATCGACCTGTCCTGCTACCTTCAGGGATCTGTGGACATTGAATCCAAGGCCCCTCACTTCCTCTACAGTTCTCAGTATTTTCTCATTAATCATGTATTCCTTTGCCTTGTTTGACCTCACGAAATGCATCACCTCACAGTTCTCCAAGTTGAATTGCATTTGTTACTTTTTCTGCCCATTTGAGCAGACCATCAATATCTTCCTGCATACTCTCCTCGCTATCTACCAGAAGGCAAATCTTCGTATCATCCGCAAACTTATTTATCATGATCCATGCATTAACGTCCAAATCATTAATATACACCACAAAAAGAAGCAGACACAGTACTGAGCTCTGCACGATGCCACTGGAAAGAGCTTTCCTGTCGCTCAAACAACAGTCAGCAATTGCCCTTTGTTTCCTGTCACTGAACCAATTTTGTATCCACCTTGTTGTATTTCCATGAATCTCATGGGGATTTTATTTTTTTAAACCAGTCTGACATGTGGGACCTTGTCAAAAGCCTGGCTAAATTCTATGTTGACCACATCAGCTGCTCTACCATCATCTATCTTCATTGTTACTGCTTCAAAAAAATGTGATCAAGTTGGTCAAACAAGATCTTCCCTCATCAAATCCATACTGACTCTCTGTGATTTATCTGAGCCTGTCGAAGTGAAAGTTGATCCTGTCTCTCAGAATAGATTCCAATAAATACCCACGACTGAAGTCATACTGACTGGCCCGTAATGATTAAGTCTATCCTTCGCTCCCATTTTAATCCGAGGTACAACGTTAGGAATTCTCCAATCCCCAAGCACCGCACCCCAGTATCCAGTGAAGACCATGGTGCCGGGGAAGCAGTAGAAAGCATGTTTAGCGAGCTGGTCACATCGCAGGTAATGGCTGCACAGGCTGAAGAGGGATGGCTGTCCACCAGGAGGAGTAATAGGCGCAGGCAGGTAGTGCAGGAGGCCCCTGTGGCCATCCCCTATCGAAGTGTTATACCGCTTTGGATACTGTTGGGGAGGATGGTCTCACAGGGAAAAGCAGCAACAGCCAAGTTTGTGGCTCCACGGATGGCTTTGCTGGTCAACATGGTAGAAAAAAGACTGGGAGATCCATAGGGACAGGAAATTCAATTGTAAGGGTAGCAGACAGGCGTTTCTGTAGCTGCAAACGAGGCTCCAGGATTGTGTGTTGCCTCCGTGGTGCTCGGGTCAAGGATGTCTCAGAGCGGCTTGTTCAAGGAAAAAGCATGCTGTCCTTTAAAGATTCTCCCTCGTTCAAAAGAGGTTTGAATTGGTTTGAATACGTGTTTCTTTGTCCTTTGCTTTTAAAAAAAGAGTCGGGATGTCATTACATCCAGAGAACTTTTGCTTCAGCACTCGAAGACTGGTAGAGTTAACGGTTTCCACTAGCTACATAACAATTTGCTGAATGGTATTTTGTGTCTGTATATATATATATATATAATATATACACAAATTAGAACATATATATATATATATATATATAAACAAAGGTGACCGCGGTGACTGCAACAACTACCATGGAATCTCCCTGCTCAGCATAGTGGGGAAAGTCGTTGCTAGAGTCGCTCTAAACAGGCTCCAGAAGCTGGCCGAGCGCGTCTACCCTGAGGCACAGTGTGGCTTTCGTGCAGAGAGATCGACCGTTGACATGCTGTTCTCCCTTCGTCAGATACAGCAGAAATTCCGTGAACAACAGATGCCTCTCTACATTGCTTTCATTGATCTCACCAAAGCCTTTGACCTCATCAGCAGACGTGGTCTCTCCAGACTACTAGAAAAGATCGGATGCCCAAAGTATCATCACCTCATTCCATGACAATATGACAGGCACAATTCAACATGGTGGCTCCTCATCAGACCCCTTTCCTATCCTGAGTGGCGTGAAACAGGGCTGTGTTCTCGCACCCACACTTTGTGGATTTTTTCTCCCTGCTGCTTTCACATGCGTTCAAGTCCTCTGCAGAAGGAACGTTCCTCCACACAAGATCAGGGGGCAGGCTGTTCAACCTTGCCCGTCTAAGAGCGAAGTCCAAAGTACGGAAAGTCCTCATCAGAGAACTCCTCTTTGCTGACGATACTGCTTTAACATCTCACACTGAAGAGTGCCTGAGAGTCTCAGTGACAGGTTTGCGGCTGCCTGCAATGAATTTGGCCTAACCATCAGCCTCAAGAAAATGAACATCATGGGGCAGGACGTCTGAAATGCTCCATCCATCAATATTGGCGACCAATCTCTGGAAGTGGTTCAAGAGTTCATCTACAAAGGCTCAACTATCACCAGTAACCTGTCTCTAGATGCAGAAATCAACAAGCGCATGGGTAAGGCTTTCACTGCTATGTCCAGAGTGGCCAAGAGAGTGTGGGAAAATGGCGCAGTGACACGGAACACAATAGTCCGAGTGTATCAGGCCTGTGTCCTCAGTACCTTGGTCTATGGCAGCGAGGCCTGGACAACATATGTCAGCCAAAAGCGACGTCTCAATTCATTCCATCTTTGGTGCCTCCAGAGAATACTTGGCATCAGGTGGCAGGACCGTATCTCCAACACAGAAGTCCTCGAGGTGGCCAACATCCCCAGCTTGTACACACTACTGAGTCAACGGCGCTTGAGATGGCTAGGCCATGTGAACCACATGGAAGATGGCAGGATCCCCAAAGACACATTGTACAGCGAGCTCGACACTGGTATCAGATCCACCGGCCGTCCATGTCACCACTTTAAAGACGTCTGCAAACGCGACATGAAATCCTGTGACATTGATCACAAGTCGTGGGAGTCAGTTGCCAGCGTTCGCTAGTGCTGGCGGGCAGCCATAAAGACAGGGCTAAAATGTGGCGAGTCAAAGAGACTTAGCAGTTGGCAGGAAAAAAGACAGAGGCGCAAGGGGAGAGCCAACTGTGCAACAGCCCCGACAAACAAATTTCTCTGCAGTACCTGTGGAAGAGCCTGTCACTCTAGAATTGACCTTGATAACCACTCCAGGCGCTGCTTCACAAACCACTGACCACGTCCAGGCGCGTATCCATTGTCACTCGAGATAAGGAGGCCCAAAAAATGTATATATATATATATATGTGGTAATTTAGAAACATTAATTATCACAAAATCATGAACTTATGTGGCTCCAAGCCGAATGGACCTTGTGTTCCTTGTTTCTCTAAATAGGTGGACCATATGGTCACAAAGATCAATCAACTTCAGCAGCTTAAGACTTCGGCAACATTTATGGCAGCATGGTAATATTTTGATCTGAAGGCTTGGCCTTCTTTTAAAAATGTCAGGAATTGGCATTAATTCATTCATACATTTGTTTCTATTTGTTATCTTTCTGGAGAAAACCTTTGTAAGTATTTGCAGTCAGCTTGTGTAACAACTCTGGACATTTCTGTCTTTGATAAATTCATCTGAAACCACGAAACATGGAAATAATTATTTATGACATTTAAATCAATAATACATTAATTGATATGTGTTGCTGTTCCAAGCACTCAAAAGGAAATCTACCTGAGTTTAAAGGAAAATTACATAAATAATTTTCAAAAAGTTAATAGAAATATCATCTATGTGGTTACTGAGCATTGGGAAACAACTTTTTTTAAGATTAATAAATGGCCGATATTGTCAACTGACAACACCATTATTCGAATTTAGGAAACTTAGAATTTTTAAAAAAGCTCAGTATAATTCGGTGCATTTACAATCAACAGTAAAGGGGTATCTGAGGTAAATAATAAGCCAGCGTGCATAATCTGTTGTTTCAATCGTATGTACTTACATGACAATAGTTGAGGAATTAACAGCACTCCTGTGAAAGGATAATGACTGTCAAGAGTGAGGTTATCTGCAGGTGGGGTGATAGTCTTCAATCGAATGAGTGTCAATGAAGTTTCAACAGAAAATAACATTCTTCATCGTCAGTCGTCATTTTGGTTGATGATATTTTAGGAAGTAAGAAAATTTAAAATTTGTGCTGATCTCACAACTCATGAGCTAGAGAATAGAAAGACTGGTCAGCAACAGTAATGAGATCAAGGAGGAGGAATATTTAGTCCTGTGGGGAATTGGAGTTTCTTGGACTGGTGTTTTAAAATGACTAACGTGACTTAATCCTCATAATAATTAATGACTGGACTCATTAAGAAAGGAATTAGTCAATTTCATACTTTGTGAATGATAACATGATTAGTAAATGGTTTGTAACTTTTCCTTGGATTCACAATTAAACATCCATCTGCAAGATAAATGTGCGAAGGTGGGGTAAAATCAGTTGAGAAGCATTTATCTTTAAATAGGCTACTATTTTGTAGCAACTTGCAATAAGTCATTTGCGTTATAAGAGAATCCAGTTTCCGTTTTAACAGAACTTACATCAAGCAAATAGGAGAGAAAATATTTGAGTATGACCACTGGGATTTAGAAGTGCAACAACAGCTGAGACAAAGACAAAGGAATGATTATTGGAGGCATCAAATGCATCGACAAACAAAACATGGTAAGGCCTGGAATCAAATGGAATGTTGATTCTTGAAAGAAAAAAAAACGCATTTTACATATTGTATTGGGTAATAAAGTTTCTTCAGTGCTCAACAGTTGGTGAGTAACAGTTGTTAGAGAAAATGCCCAAATAGCTGGGTTGGTAATTAAAGATTTAGGGAAAGGTCGACACTTTTTTTTTAATGTAGCAGGTTGTTTTGTTTAGGGAGCCAAGGTCCCTAGTGGATATAATCTAATTGTTGGACAATTTAAGGGTATAAATTCAGGTTAACTTATGACAGGGCAGCTCAACAACGTGGAGTACTCCTCCTGTGCAATGGGGAGGTCAGGGACACTTCCAGTGTCCAGGGCGAACACGTGTGTAGGAAGTGTCTCCAGCTGCAGTTACTCGAAATCTGGTTTTTGGATCTGGAGCGGCGGATGGGGACACTGTGGAACATCCGCGAGGCTGAGATCATCGTGGAAAGCACGTCCAGCGAGGCGTACACACTGCAGGTAAAGACTGCTCATGCAGAAAGGTAATGGGTGACCCGCAGGCAGAGTATAAGATCTGGGCAGATAGTGCAGGAGTCCCCTTGGACCATCTCCATTTCTAACAGATGTTCCCCTTTCGATAATGTTGGGGAGATAGCTTCTCAAGGGAGCGCAGCAACAGCCAGGTCTATGGCCCCACGGGTGGTTCAGCAGCACAGCAGGGGAGGGAAAAGAGTAAGAGAACTATAATGATAGGGGATTCAATCGTAAGGGGTACAGGCAGGCGTTTATGTGCCCGCAAACGTGATTCCAGGATGGGATGTAGCTTGCCTGGTGCTCGGATCAAGGATGTCATGGAATGGCAGCAGGACATCCTGAAGCGGGAGGGTGAACAGTCAGAGGTTGTGGTACACATAGGTACCAATGACATAGATAGAGAGAGGGATGAGGTCCTGCAACAAGTATTTAGGGTGCTGGGTAGAGATTAAAAAGTAGGAATGGTTGCTTTTCAGACTGGAGGGTGGTCAGCAATGGTGTTTTCCAATGGTCAGTGCTTTTTTTGCCTTGAACTTGGATCTTGGAAATCAGAGTAGAATCTCTAAATTTGCTGATGATACCAACCTTGGGGGAGCGGCAGGCAAGTGAGGAGGAAAGAAACCGCCCGCAACAGGACATAGATAGGCTAGCAGAATGGGCAGAGAAGTGGCCGATGAAATTGAACACAAATGAATGTGAGGCAATCCATTTTTGCAGAAGGGACAGTGTGAGGCTATGCAGATTTAATGGCACTGTTCTGGAGAGTATGCAGGAATAGAGGGAGATGTGGGTGCATGTACATTGACAGTTGAAGGTGACAGGACATATTGATAGAGTGATTGCAAAACATCTGGCATCTTGGGCTTGTTAAATACAGGCATAGAGTACAAAAGTATGGAAATTGTGCTGAACATTTTTACAGCGCTGGGTAGTCCCCAAATCCAGCATTACGTCCAGTTGTGGTCACCGCACTTCAGAAAGGTTTAATCCACACGGAACATGTTACCAGGATGAACAGTACAAGTGAGGCGAGTGAGTTCCCCTGATGGTTCAATACACATCGGGCATGTTACCAGGTGAACAGTGTAAGTGAGATGATTGTGGTCCCCTGATGGTTTAATATACAGAGGACATGTTATCAGGTGAAAAGTATAAGTGAGGTGAGTGTGTTCCACTGATGGTACTGGCACCGATCCCTGTGGTACCTCACTAGTCACTGCCCGCCATTTGGAACAAGACCCATTTATCCCTACTCTTTGTTTCCTCTCCGCCAACCAATTTTCTATCCATCAGAATACAATGCCACCAATCCCATGCACTTTAATTTTACACGCTTATCTCAAAAGCCTTCTGATAGTCCAAATAAACCACATCCCCCTCATCATCTCCACTAGTTGCATCCTCGAAGAACTCTAGTAGATATGTCAAGCATGATTTCCCTTTCGTAAATCCATGCTGACTGTGCCCGATTCTGAAACTGTTCTCCAAATGCCCTATTATAAAATCTTCGATAATGGACTGTAGAAATTTCCCCACTACCGACGTCAGGCTGGCTGGTCCATAATTCCCTGCTTTCTCCCTACCTCCCTTTTTAAATAGGGGGATTACATTCGCTACCTTCCAGTCTGTAGGAACTGTTTCAATGTCTACAGAAAATTGGAAGATGACCACAGATGCATCCACTATTTCTAGGGCACTTTCTTAAGTATTCTGGGATTTAGATCACCAGGCCCTGGGGATTTATTAGGCTTCAATACCATCAATTTCCCCAGCACCATTTCTGTACTAATGCTTATTTCTTTCAGTTCCCATCTCTCACTAAGCCCTGTGTTCCCCAACATTTCTGGTATGATATTTGTGTCCTCCTTTGTGAATACAGAACCAAAGTATGCATTCAGTTGGTCAGCCATTTCTTTGTTCCCCATAATAAATTCCCCTGTTTCTGACTGTAAGGGACCTACATTTTTCTTCACTAACCTTTTTCTCTTCACATAGCTATAGAAACTTTTACAGCCAGTTTTTATGTTCACCGCAAGCTTGCTCTCGTACTCTATTTTTCCCTTCTTAATCAATCCCTTGGTGCTCCTTTGCTGAATTCTAAACTGCTTCCAATTCTCAGGTCTGTTTTTTTCTGGCAAATTTACATGCCTCTTCCTTGGATCTAATGCTATCTCTAATTTCCTTTCCAAGCCATGGATTGGTTACCTTTCCCGTTTGACTTTTGCATCAGACAGGAAAAACCAATTGTTGCAGTTCATCCATGCACTCTTTAAATGCTTGACATTGCCAATCCAGCGTCATCCCTTTAAGTAATGTTTTCCACCCCATCATAGCCAACAAGAGAAGGGGCAGTACTGGACCGAATCCTAGGGAATGAAGCTGGCCAAGTGATAGAAGAGTCAGTGGGGAAGCATTTCGAGGATAGTGACCATAATTCTGTCAGATTTAAGGTAGTTATGGAAAAGGACAAAGAGGGACCGGAAATAAAAGTACTGAACTGGGGTAAGGCCGATTTCAATATGCTAAAGCAGGATCTGGCCAAAGTGGACTGGGAGCCCCAACTTGAAGGGAAGTCTACATCTGACCAGTGGGAGTCATTCAAGGAGGAAATGGTAAGAGTTCAGAGCCAACATGTACCCGTAAAGGTGAAAGGTAGGACCAATAATTCCAGGGAACCCTGGATGTTAAGGGATATAGAGGATCGGATCAGGAAATAAAGTCTTGTGGCAGAGTTTGAGCGCTGAAAGCAGTGAAGGCCCAAGAGGAGGCCATAGAAACACAGAAAATAGGAGCAGGAGTAGGCCATTCGGCCCTTCGACCCTGTAGAATGTGTAGGGGTGGGTACTTGAAAAAAGTAATTAGGAGAGCGAAGAGAGGACTTGAAAAAACACTGGCGGGCACCATAAGGAAAATCCCAAGGTGTTTTATAAGTATATTAAGGGCAAGAGGATAACCAGGGAAAGAGTAGGGCCCATTAGGGACCAAAGTGTCAATCGGTGTGTGGAGCCGGAGAATATAGGTATAGTTTTAAATGATTATTTGTAATCTGTGTTGACTGTGGAGAAGGAGGATGAAGGTATGTCTATCAGGGAGGAGGATTGTGATATATTTGTACAAATTAGCATTGAAAAGAGAAGTATTAGCTGTTTTTGTGGGATTTAACGTGGATAACTCCCCAGGCCCAGATGAGATGTATCTCAGGTTGTTATGTGAGGCAAAGGAAGAAATAGCATGGGCCTAGACACAAATTTTAAAATCCTTTCTGGAAACAGGAGATGTAACAGAGGACTGGAGGCCGGCGAATGTGGTACCATTATTCAAGAAGGGGAGCCGGGATACAACAGGTAATTACATCAGTGGTAGGGAAACTACTGGAAAAAATATTCTGAGGGGCATGATTAATCTTCACTCGGACAGGCAGGGATTAATCAGCTTTAGTCAGCATGGCTTTGTCGGGGAAGATCCTGTGTAACAAATTTGATTGACATTTTTCGAGGAGGTGGCCAGATGTGCAGAAGAGGGGAATGCAGATTATGTAGTCTAGATTACGTTCAGTAAGGCATGGGAGATTAAGATGGTAAGAGCCCATGGGATTCATGGTAATTTGGCAAATTGGATCAAAAATTGGCTGAGTGACAGGAGGGTTGTTTTTGGGAGTGGAAGCCTCTGACCAGTGGTGTACCACAGGGATCGGTGCTGGGACCCTTGCTGTTTGCATGTACATGAATGATTCCGACGTGAATATGGGAGGTATGATTAGTAAGTTTGCAGATGGCACTAAACTTGATGGTAACGTAAATGGTGAGGAGGAAAGCCTTAGATTACAGGACAATATAGATGGGCTGGTAAGATGAGCGGAGCTGTGGCAAATGCAGTTTAATCCTGGGAAGGTGATGCATTTTGGAAGGACTAACAGGGCACAGAACTATAAAGTGGATGTAAGACCCTAGGAAATAGAGGGTCAGAGTGGTCTTGGTGTACTTGTCCATCGATCACTGATGGCAGCAGCACAGGTTGATAAGGTGGTTAGGAAGGCATATGGGATACTTGCCTCTTTTAGCCAAGGCATAGAGTATAAGAGCAGGGAGATTATGATGGAGCTGTACGAAACGCAGGTTAGGCCACAGCTGGAGTACTGTGTGCAGTCCTGGGCAGCAGATTATATGAAGGATGTGATTGCACTGGAGTGGTTGCAGAGGGCATTCACCAGGTTGCTGCCTGGGCTGGAGGATTTCAGCTATGAAGGGAGACTGCACAGGCTAGGGTTATTTTCCAGAGAGCAGAGAAGGGCGAGGGTGGGCGGGGGGCATGACTGAGGTATACAAAGTTGTGAGGGGCATTTATGGGTTAGATTGGAAGAAACATTTTCACTTTGTGGAGGGTCAATAACCAGAGGGCAGAGATTTAAAGTATGGGGCGGGGATTTAGAGGGGATTTGAGGAAAGGAATCTGAACCCAGAGGGTCCATGGAGTCTGGAACGCACTGTCTGAAGATATGGTATAGGCAGGAAACTTGACAACATTTGAGAAGTACTTAGATGAACACTTGAAACTGCATAGCATATAAGGCTTCAGGCCAAGTGCTGGAAAATTATATTCGAATAGTTAGGTATTTGATGGCCGGCAGAGACACGTTGGGCTGAAGGGCCTGTTTCTGTGCTGTATAACTCTATGACTCCTTGATTGACCACCGCACAGTCCCTGGCGAGACCAAGTCTTGTCTTTACATTGAGATATACCCACCATTGTGCTGTGTGGCAATGCCACCATGCTAAATCTCAAAGATTGCAAACAGATCGAGCACTCAAAACTGGGTATCCATGAGGCGCTTTGGGCCTAATGCAACAGCAGAATTATATTCAACCACAATGTGTAACTTCATGGCACGGCATATCCCCACGACTGCCATGACCATCAATCCATGGGATCAACTCTGGTCCAAAGAGAGTGTTGGAGGGCTTCCCAGGAGCAGCACCAAGCAGACCACAATGAGGTGTCAGCCTGGTGAATTTACAACACAGGATTACTTGCATACCCAGTAGTGGAAGAAACATGTGACAGAAAGAGTTAAACAATTCCACAGCACACAGATCAGTTCCAACCCGATGCCTTCCCCACCCGTATTGCCAGCCCTCCTGACTCCCAACCCATCTCCAAAAGGTTTGCAAAATTCAGCCTGTTGAACCAGGCAAGGCTTCCATCCACATGACGCATCTGATAAAATAACTTGTAGAGAAAACAGTTAAGTCCTTTGGTCGATGAACTTCATTTTCCCCACAATTCATATACAACTCGTCATCCCCCCTCCCACAAGCTTTGTGCAGCCTCTTAAACCTACAAGTCAACAGTTAAAAAATTATTCTTTATACTGTCCCCACTCACTTGCCAGGATGAGTGCAGGTCCAATAACACTGAAACAGATGTGACACATCCAGTTGCAAATCGTGGAGGACAAATGAAGAACTAACAGGAGGAAGAGGTTCCACAAATATCCACATCCTCACTGATAGTGGAGCCCAGCACATCAGTGCAAAAGACAAGGCTGCAATATTTACATCTATCTTCAGCCAGAAGTGCAGAGCGGATGATCCATCTCGGCCTCCTGCTGAGGTCGCCAGCATCACAGATGTCAGTCTTCAGCCAATCTTATTCACTCCACCTGATATCAAGGAATAGCCGAAGGCACTGGATACTGCAAATGCTCTGGGCCCTGACAATATTCTGGCACTGGTACTGATAACTTATGTTCCAGAGCAAGCCATATGCCGAGCCAGGCTGTTGCATTACGGCTACAACACTGACATCTATCTGGCAATGTGAAAAGTTGCGCAGGTATGTCCTGTCCACAAAAAGCAGGACAAATCCAACCTGGCCAATTACCGCCTTATCAGTCTGCGCTCGATCATCAGCAAAGTGATGGGAGGGGTGATCAATCATGTTTTCAAGCGGCACTTGCTCAGTAATAACCAGCTCACTGACGCTCAGTTTGGTTTCCGCCAGGGCCACTCACCTCCTGATCTCATTACAACCTTGGTCCAAACATGGGAAAAAGAGCTGAACTGTAGGGGTGAGGGGAGCGTGACTGCTCTTGACATCACGGCAACATTTGACTGAGCATGGCATTAAGAAGCCCTAGCAAAACCGGAATCAAATTACATCAGAGGGAAAGATCTCCACTGCTTGGAGTGTTACCGAGAACAAAGGAAGTTGGTTGTGGTTGTTGGAGGTCAATTATCTTAGCACCAGGACATCAGTGCAGGAGTTCCTCAGGGCAGTGTGCTCGGCTCAACCATCTTCAGCTGCTTCATCGATTACCTTCCCTCCATTATAAGGTCGGAAGTGGGGATGTTCGCTGATGATTGCACAATGTTCAACACCATTTGTGACTCATAATATACTGAAGCAGCCTTTGTTAATATGCAGCAAGACATCGACAACATCAAGCCATGTGCTAAATAATGGCAACTGACATTCCCACCACACAAGAACCAGTCAGTGACCATCTCAAAAAAGAGATAGTCGAACCATCTCCCCTTAATATTCACTGGTATTCGAATTGTTGACTCCCCCACTGTCAGTATCCAGTGGGTAACCGTTGACCAGCAACTGAACTGGACCAGCCAGGTAAACACTGTGGCTGCAGGCGCAGGTCAGATGTTAGGATTTCTGCCGCAAGCAACTCATATCCTGTCTCCCCAGTGCCTGTCCACCATCTACAAGGCACATGTCAGAAGTATGATGGAATATTCTTCACTTGCCTGGAAGGGTGCATCTCCAACAACACGCGAGGAGCTCGACACCATCCAGGTCAAAGCAACCCGCTTGACTGGCACCCCATCCATAACCTTCAACATTCACTCCCTCCACCACCGGCACACGGTAGAAGCAAAGTTTATCAAGAACAAGGCACACTGTGGCAACACACCAAACCTCCTTCGAAGAAGGACAGCAGATGCATATGAACACCACGACCTAAATGTTCCCCTCCAAGCCACACACCATCCTAACCTGGCACAGTACCGTTGTCCCTTCACTGTTGCTGGGTTAAAATTCTATCACTCCCTTCGTTACAGCACTGTGGATGTACCTACACCCCAAGGACTGCAGCAGTTAAAGAAGGTAACTCACACCATCTCAAAGGCAATCAAGGATGGTCAATAAATCCTGGCCTCACCAGGGACGCCCACACTCCATGAATGAATAACAACAAAAAATCGCTCCTGCTCTTCCTCCTATCACACATCTTAACTTTATTTCTTCTTGCCCCCTTATTTTCACTTTCTCAAAAAAAGATACATGTCGAACCTTTCCCTGTTCTGATGAAAGGTCACAGATCTGAAATGCTAACTCTGTTTCCACAGATGATTTCAGATCTGCAGAGTATTTCCAGCATTTTCTGATTTAAGGTCGTTGTTTATTGGGTTGCCTGAGTGTCACATTATTAACAGGGATCCCAGAAAATGACAGTGCTGGCGGAGTGATCCTCAGAGCTCTACTTTCATATTGCATTCTCTTAAGTACTTATGAGATTCTGAGGAGATCCTGCATGTGTAACATAACTTTTACAGGTTCCTTGTTGAGTATCAGTGCTTACTGCAAATTCCTTGGGTAGTGTTACCATTTTCAGTATGTTTATGTGTAAGTTTCACTGTTTACAGGATTGATTAGCTCCTCACAGATACAAAAGATTGACCCAAATATCCTCAGTCTCCACCTTTCTGTGCGTGTTTTTCAGGATTCTCTGACAACTGGTTGCTGTCAACACCAATGGCTCAGACTGAAATGGTCAGTCTGTGATACCTGAAAAACGCACCTCAGGGGGACAAGTCTATCAGACTGGGAAGGGACTGGATACAGCTGCAGAAACAAAAGAATGTATGGCAGTGTTATGGGGGCTGTACCTTGTTTCAAATCGTTTCGGTCCTGATTGAAAATACTGTTTGTGGAATTCTCTGATAAAATGACCATTTCTGTGTGTTTTTACAGAACATAGAAAATAGAACAGTACAGCACAGTACAGGCCCTTCGGCCCACGATGTTGTGCCGAACCTTTAACCTACTCAAAGATCAAACTACCTACATACCCTTCATTCTGCTATCATCCATGTACCTAATTTGTTTCATTCCATGTGAGATCCGAAGGAATTAATCATTTGAAGTTTTTTGTCCCTGTGATAACTTTATAGCGACACCTCAGCTGCATTCATTTATTGATCTGTTTTTGTTTTTCAGACTCTTTTCCCGGTTCTACTTTCACTCCCAGAGAAATCAGGCTGACATTTTTATTTAATGTCCGATGAAGGATCACTGACCCGAAACGTTAACTCTGCTTCTATTTTCACAGATGCTGCCAGACCTGCTGAGTGATTCCAGCATTCTTATTTTTATTTTATATTATATTTTATTTATTGGGGTACAGTGGACTGTTTATTTTGAAGCAACCGTCGGCCTTCGGATCCCCTCTTTGAATTGAATCACAGCAAACTAACCACTGACTGTGACACAGGCTGAATTTGCAGTGATCGGATCACAGCGAGTTAATGCTTTACATTAACACAGGCTCAATCCTCCTGAATGTATTTGATTCTTAACAGTATCCCTGCTTCATTAACCTATACAGGAAACAGCCTCAACATCTCATGAGATCTTCTATTTTAAATTAAAACCACAGCGAAAATTGATGCTTTGGTGTATTTGACTTTGCTGATTGAATTGGACTCAGAGTGATTTATCGTGACCTGCTGATACTTTGTGTTATACATTTGTAAATTGTACACAGATTACGGTAATTCTGTACTGTGATTCGGTCTTTGTGATAAGAGATACGTTTATTTGCAGACACTAAGCTGTCAAATATTTCCAATGAATTAATGATATTGCCCAGACATGCTTCCCCCGATACTTTGTCCTTCTGGATCTTTAAGCAATTTAAGTTGAAATTCCGAGTTGAAATATGCTGCTGCAGTATCTTGACATGACAGAGCAGAAGGCAAGAAAAACGGAAGCAGAGAAATCACCACAATGCCAGGTGTTTCCTCTCAGTTCAACGGAAAAACACACAGTGACTGTTCTGAGGCTCTGCAGACTCTGAGCTGCTTTTCACATATTTCGGAAATGGAAAGCTGTTCTTAACTCCAAGTGTTCACCTTCCAGAAAACAGATTCTTTTTTTTTAGGAACACATCACATCCCTCCCTGGATAGTTCAATGGTGAAAATTCGCAACTTATGTTGACCAGTTAGTGTATCTGTGCATTCTGCGTCTCTCGACAGTCTCAATGAGTTGATCATGTTTCCTCAAGTATTTGGCAAGGTTCCCGATAAAGCTGCACAGTCCTTATATGGAGTGCAGCAGTTTTGAGCGGAATGGCTCAGATACACTCTTCTGCTCTACAGTGGGCCAATACGCAAAGCTGAGCAGAAAAGCAGTGATTGTTGTATTGCTCGTAATGGTGGTGATGGTAATCGAGGCATCAAGGCAACATTTGACCAAGTGTGTGTTACGAAGTAGATCACTTTCCTGATCTCATCATATTCCCTTTTGCCAGCCTCTCCAAAGTTATTTATTTATTGTGTGTAAATATTCAATTGCAACCTCACCTGATTTCCCCATGACATCATCTTCTTTAAAAAGTCAAAATACTGCAGATGCTGGAAATCTAAAACATGAACGGAAAAGGTTGGAACTACTTAATAGGCGAGGGAGCAATTTGAGAAAGAGAAACAGGCTGAACCTCCCCTGCTGGAGAATTTTCTTCAGAAGTGGAAAATGTTGTGCTGCAATAGTCTTTCAGTAAGCACAGAAGCTCGGAATAGGAGAGCGGAATAAGGAAATAAAGAGAGAAACTGGGATGGGGTGGAAGGCAGTAGTGATTAAATGAAGAGCAGAATCAATACCATAACCTTCTGTCAAAAATAAATGGGGGCAATAGTTCCCACGTGTTTTCATTTTTGAAGTTGATGCTGAGTCAGGAAAATTGCAACAGTGTGGGCGGCTGAGTACAGAGGGGTCAATTGGGAGTGGGACAGGGAATTATAATGGCAAGTGAACGGAAGCTAATGGACTTAATGACTGCTCAGCAAAGCAATTGCAGAATGTCTGTTTTGTCTCTGCAGGGTAGAGGACAATTTATAAGAATAAATAAAATTAATTCGACAATAAAGTACAAGTAAATCACTGTTTGTGGGCCAGACGGTTGAAGGAGAGGAGGTGAAAGGGCAGGTAATATATCTCCAACACTTGCATGGGAAGGTGACATTGGAAGATTAGTGGGTGGTTTGAATGCAGGAAGAGTCGTTCAAGATGTACCTTCAGAATGATGAAATTGGAGAGGAGGATGTCTGGTGGTAGCATTGCGGTGAAGTTGGCAGAAGTGATGGAAGATAGTTCATTGAATGTGGAGTCTGGTGGAGTGAATGTTGAGGGTAAGTGCAACTTCATTATGGTTAAGGAAGGATGTAAGGAATCATAGTGGAACTGGAATGGAGAGGTTTAAAGGCCCTTTCAGCCACGGTGGCAAACAGCCAAATACACTTCATTCCAAAACACACTTCCAGTTTGCTTTACAATATTCGTTACATTTCAAGTAAGATGTCCTTCTGATCCAGGCCTGGGCTGATAAGTGGTCAGTAACATTCGCACCACACACATGCCAGTTAAATACATTGTCCAACAGGAGAGGGTCCAACCACCTCTTCTCGAAATAAAACGACGTTACCATTGCCGAATACCACATCATGAACATATTCGGGTTTACCATTGACCAGACACTTTACTGGACCATGTATTTAAATACTGTGGTTGCAGGAGTAGGTCAAATGCTCGATATACTACAGACAACAACTCATCTACTGGCTCCACAAAGACATTTCACCACCTACAAAGAACAAGTCAGGAGCTGATAGAATACTTCCAACTTGCCTGCAGACTGCAGCTTCAACTATTTATAACAATTAGTTGCAGTTTCCAGGAAAACATGTGGTGACTGCGTCGCTCAAGGTCCGCTCACTAATATCAAGCTGCACCTTTCAATCGCACCACAAATGAATAGAAGTCTGCTCATTGAATATCAATCCCAATATTGATGAGGAATGAAGGACCATTTCATTGTGAAGTGCTACATATAGTTACCACGATAGTATATATTTTAAATAAACTGCTGTTCTAATGTGTGAACTGACATGTTGTCACTCAAGATCTATCAAAATGTAATTGTCCATCCAGCTGAAGGGCCGCTGAAGTAGATCGCTGGGGGGATGGTGACGGAGTCGCATCGGCAATCGACTGTCCGGAGAGGTTATGGATCTCACATTCGCCTCTCTGACTCGGAGCTATCAATTTAAAATGTAAGCGTCGATCCACAATGAACAAATACTGGGAAAGGCGTTAACGAGGATTAACTGCAATCAATGGGAATCAGAGGGGATATTCTCCACTGGTGGGAATCATACCTCGCACAAAGGAAGAGAGTTGTGGGTGTTGGAAGTCAATCATCTCATTCTCAAGGCATCAGTGCAGGAGTTCCTCAGGGTAGTGTCGTAGGCATAACCATCTTCAGCTATTGCATCAATTACCTTCCCTCCATAAGGTCAGACGTGGGTATGTTTGCAACAGAAGAACAATATACTGGGGGAATTCAACTAGTGAATCTATTTACTAATCCATTCAGAAAATGAAGTGCAAATAGTTTCTTGTTTATTATACAACCCCTAAAAGTGAGCACGAGATTATGGAGTTATTCTGTCAGAGAAGTTGAGAAAAAACATAAAACATGGTTTAACCTTGAATACCACTGATATAGTCTGCAACAGACCATAGTAAAGGAGAAGGTGGAAAACAAGATCAGCAACTTCGTATTTATGTTGCGTCTTTACATCGTTAAAATATCCAAGTCATACTCTCGAACACAGTTTGATAGCGAGCAGCGTTAACAGATATTATGGCAGATGACCAAATGCTTCGTCATGGTGGTAAGTTTTAAGCAGCATCTTAAAGGAGGAGAACAATGTAGAGAGGCAGAGGTTTATGCAGGGAGTTCCAGAATTTAGGATCTTGGCAGATGAAAACAAGACCACCAGCGGTGGAGCGAATAAATTTGGGAATACTTAACATTCCAGAATTGAAGGAGCACAAATATCTCATTGGGCTGAAAGAGATTAGAGAGGTAGGGAGGGAAGAAGTCATGGAGAGATTATGAAATAAGCGTGGGAATTTCAATATTGTTAAGGTGCACAACCAGAAGCTAATGATGGGTGAACGGGACCTGCTGTGAGTTGCCGTTAGACAGCAGAGGTTTGGATCTCCTCAGGTTAACTGAGGATGCAAAGAGGGAGGCTGGCCAGGACTGCATTGGAATAGTCAAGTCTAAAGGTGAAGATGGGGAATTAAATGCTGCACTCTCTGGATGAAAAAAGAATTGTCAGTTAAAATGAAAAGAGAAAGAAGAGATTCATTACAAATTCCAATTGAAGAATATAATTTAAAATAGAATGCAGAGTGCACAGGGAGAAATAGAAAAAGCATACAAGAAGGGCAAAGAGACAGTATAGAAAAGGTTAGCAGCAAACAGTAAAGAGGATCACATATCTTGTAAAACGTATAAAAGTAAAAGGGATAGTTAAAGGAATGCTGGGGCTGATTATGGAGAAACAAGTAAATATCCCTGTCGAGGCAGAGGGCATGACTGAGGTACTGAATGAATAATTTGTAATTGCCTTTACAAAAGAAGAGGCTGAAATTAATCTCGCAGCAGAGCAGAGGGAAGTAAAGATCTTGATAGGATAAAATAGATGGCATGGGGGTGCTAAACATTTTCACAGAACTAAATGTCGACAACAACCCTGGACCAGATGGGAAGCATCCTAGGTTACTAAATGAATCTGGGTTGGAGATAACAAAAGTTCTTACCACAATGTTTCAATCCTCCTTGTGTATCGCACTGGGGCCAGAGGACTGGAATTGGGCAAATGTTAGAATCCTTTTCAAAACAAGAGAGCGTAATCCTTGTGACTACAGGCTAATCTGTCTAACCACAGTGAAAGTTGAGAGATCTACTAGAGGCCTTCATCAAGGACAAAATTAATTCTCACTTGCAGAAGCATGGGGTAAGATGAGAAAAGCATCTCGGATTTGTTAAAGGCCAATCGTCCGTAACTAACCTGTTTAATCAAGTAAGAGACTGAAACAAAAACAGGAAATGCTGGATTCACTCAGCAGGTCTGGCAGCATCTGTGGAAAGAGAAGCAGAGTTAACGTTTTGGGTCAATGACCCTTCTTCGGAACTGACAAATATTAGAAAAGTCACAGAGACTGAAGTAGGCCTTGTGTATGTGGGCACCCAATGTTAACGAAGTACCTCATAACAGACTTATTCAGAAAATAGGAATACATATTCTTAAAGGGCCGATGTCAGTTCGAGTAGTCGATTGGGTAAGAGATAGGAGGCAGAGAGCAGTTGTGAATGGATGTTCTTCTGACAGGAGAGAGTGGAGTTGCCCAGGTGTTGGTTTTAAGACAACTATTTTTCTTTGAACATATAAATGACACAGGCTTGGGTTTAGAATGTATAATTTTGACATTTGTGGATAGTGAAAAACATGTCTCTGTAGTAAATCGTGAATATTATAATAGCATCCTTCAGGCTAGGCAGTCTGCATTAATGGGCAGATCAACGGTCGATGCAATTTATTGTAGTCAAGTCACAAGTGATGTTCATTGGGAAAACATCATGTCAATATCATATAAATGGTACCATTTTCAGCGGAGGCAAGAACAGAGGGATCCAGGGAATGCATTCCCATAAATCTTTGAGGATTGCAGGGCAAGTAGGGAAGCTGACTGAGCAAGTTATGGGATATTAGTTTTGAAAATGGCGTTATTGAATTCAAACATAAAAGAAATCAAGCTAAGCCTTTCCAAATCAATTGTTATAACTCAGCTGGCGTCCTGTGTGTAATTTCTGGCACGAATACCTTGGAAGAATGTCAAGACCCTGAAAAGGGTACAGATGAGGATTAGTAAGAAGACACCACGGGTGAGGCAATTCAGTTACGTGGAGAGAATGGAGGAGCTTGGATTTCCCTTATTAGAGCAGAGAAGGTTCAGTGGGATAGAAACATAGAAACATCGAAATTAGGAGCAGGAGTAGGCTATTCGGCCCTTTGAGCCTGCTTCGCCATTCATTATCATGGTTGGGCATCCAACTCAGTAACCAGCTCCCAATTTCGCCTCACACCCTTTGATCCCTTTTGACTCAAGAGCTATATCTAACTCCTTCCGGAAAACATAAAATGTTTTGGCCTCAACTGCTTTCTGTGCTGGTGAATTCCACAGGCTCAGCACTCTTTGGGTGGAGAAATGTCTCGTCACCACAGTCCTGAAATATTTGCCCCATATGCTTGACCATTGTTTCTGGACTCCCCCACCATTGGGAATATCCTTCCTGCATCTACTCTGTCAAGTCCTGTTAGAATTGTATAGCTTTCTATGAGATTTCCCTCACTCTTCTGAACTCCATCGAATGAAATCCAAACAGACTGAATCTCTCCCCATACGTCAATCCCACCATCCCAGATCTAACAGAGCTCAAAATAATGAAGGGCTACGATCGAGTAAGAATGCGGACATTATTTCGTCTCTCGTCTCACGTTTGTCATCAGAGATCATGGGCCGGATTTTACAGCCCCCCAGAGGCGTGATTGGAAGCCAGGAGGGGTGGGGAGGGGGCACGGAGAAAGGCAGCGGGTGGCAGAGGAGGTGGCAGGATGGAGATCGCCTCTCCATCGTCCAGTGATCTCGGTGCGGTGTAGACCAACAGCAGTCTTCCTGCCCAGTGGCAGACTGAAGATCTTAAGTGGCCTATTTTGGGACAATTCTGATATCATTCCACCGCCACTGGGATCTTATCAGCAGCGAGGTCCTCCACCACATGGCGAACACACCTTGTAAAACGAAGCACTCTCCCTGTGGCCTTGTGGGTGGGGCGGGGTGTTGCTTCCTTGTGGGTAATTTAGGGCCCAGAAAGAAAGCCACCAAAAACCAGTTCATTCCCCGGGACCTCCCTCCTCCTGCACCACAAGAAAACCGCCCAGGCCCTTTCACTGGGGTCTTACGGACTGGCCCCCGTGAACCCGTCAAATCTACCTTTTCTCTGGGCTCCCACAGCTGTACCTGGGACCGAGGCCTTCCGTAGAACCGGCAGAATAACTAGAGGGGTAATGAAGAGACATTTCTTCACACAGAGGCTTGTTAAGATCTGGAAAGCACGACCTGAAAGAGTGATGAAATCAGATTCCAGAGGAATTTATAAAGATAATTAAACAAGTGCTTGCAGTGGAATAATTTAGAGGAATAGGGAAAAAAGCTACATATGTGACAATAAATTAGACAGCTCTTTCAAAGGGACGACTCTGACTAAAGTAGCCGAATGGCCTTTCCTGTGCATCTATGAATCTATGATCTGGACGCCAGATCAGTGATTCATTTACTTTTCACACTGTCAGACGTCATTGCCCTCGCAGGATAGGCTGGTAGTTGGAACCTGTGTTCATTTTATCCATTAATGGTTACATTTCTTCTCATTGGTGTATTTTACCAGACTGTAATTCACGGTTCACACACGTCAAAATCTATTGGTTAGTTGGAAGGAAACATTGGTTTCTGTAGAAACTTCTGTCAAATAATTAATTTCCACAACAGCCAGAGTTTCAGAAGCTGCTGGAAGGAGCTCTTAGTGTCTGAGAACAGCGTTCGGTTAATATTCTGTTCTCATCGCTGTACCTGGCGCCAGAACGATGCTGCGGTCCTTCCTGACCATGTCTCTACTGCAGCTTTTGAACTGTGAGTTACGGATTATTGGATGCATTATGTTATTTACTGATACACTGATTATTATATCAAGATGTGTATTATTAATGTAGTTATCGACTTTGCTGAAGAATATGTTCAGGTGATGTAGCAAGTAAATAATGTTTTATGCGTTTTAATTTTCTTGTGTAGAGTGTAATGAAATATCGCAACTTGTTTATTGCCTTCTGCCTGCCGCTCGTACAGACAGAGCAGAGTGGAGTTGAAAATCTCATGGGTCTATTTAAGCAGGGTCTGTTAGAAAAATAACCACTTCGCTGTCAGAATAGAATATGTCAGTGTCTGGGATCAATTTACAGAAAACGGATCTATTTTATTTACAGTTGTCATTCATTGGGATGGTATGAAATAGATACTGTGTAATATAATTTGTAGAAGTTTCATTTGATACAAATTTTGGATTGATTGTTTCCATTTTAAGTTCTTTCAACTACAAATAGGAATAAACCTCCCTTATATAAAAATGTCTTGTGTTTATAAAGTGCCTTTTACGACGTCAGGACATCCCAAAGAGTTTTGCTGTCAATTAGGTACTGTTTTGTTGTGTTGTCCATACTGTAATATAGGAAACGTGGCAGCCAATTTACACACAGCAAACGCCGACAAACAGCAATGTGATAATGACCAGAATACTTCTTTTGTGTGTGTGAAGTCGATTGATGGATCAACATTCGCCAGAGCACGAGGGACAATTCCCCTGCCCTTCCTCCAAATAGTGCACCTGAAAGGGCCGACGAAGCCTTGGGTTAGTTTCTCCTCCGATGCAAAGCACGTTGGACAGTGCAGCACACTCTCAGTACTGCACAGGAGTGTCTGCCAAGATTTTGTGCTCAAATCTCTGGAATTAGACTTGAACCCACCATCTCCTGACTCAGAGACGAGAGTGCCAGCAATTGAGCTATTGCTGACACTAATATTGTTTTGGTGACAGTAAACGAGTTTGGAATATTCCACATCTAATTAACGGATATTTGAAATTCCCAGTTGAGATTTGTGCCAAACACAAAGACCACGGTAGTTTGCTTTATTTTTCCCCCTGTGTTTCATATACTGACACGGACAGCTGGAAGTGAAATTCCAATCTGATTATTTAAAGCGAGCCTGATAGAAGTAGAACGCCGACTTTGTTTGAATAGAGTGTATCAGAGTCTGGGTGTAAGTTATCTCACTGAGTGTAGATCACCAGTCAAAACTACATCTACTGCCAACATGAAGGGCCACAAACATTTCTCAATACAAGTGTTGTATGCTCTCCCAGTGATACAGTTTAGGAAACAAAATATTTTAAAATAATTTGTTCAGTGTTGAAGTGTTATATTCATTCGATAATAACGACTCAACTGGAGTTGGAACCAATATTTTTCAATTCGTTTTCATTATTAGTATAATTATCAAGAGCACTCTGCAAAAAATGATGTTACTGAAAGTTCTTAAATAGTTGGAGAATTTGCTCTGTATTATTGATCAGTTAATGATGATCTTCAAAATTAGTATCTGTTACATTACATTCATTATTCTATTTCCTCCATTTTTTGTACAGTGCCTTAAGACAGTTAGGTTTTCCCAATCATATATTTTTACACAGTGTCATGTAGTGTGTAATGAGTTAGCGATATTGTTCTTTATTGTTGCTCCAACGGGTCGATGTTTGTTGTTTTATTCCACTATTTTCTCACTATTCCCCGTGTGGGTTTGGTTACATTTATTAATCTCTGTCTATTATAAACTTTACTGGTTTTCTGACAGGACAACTTAGTCTCAGTGTTAACAGATATTTTATGTGTTTAACGAATTATATTTCCATGAATATTAACAAATTGGATAGTAATATCCTGTTTTGTGGATTATTTAAAGTACAGTTTATTCAAGCCATCGAAAAGATAAACAATGAATTGCACATGACTACCTGTATCCTTTTCTCCAATCGCTAGTTGCTCAGAATCATTTTTAAAATGCAGGCATGCTTTATGACAAAAAACAATGTCATTCATTGCTATCATATGAAGTGAATATTGAAATAGTTTATCTCATTTGTAGAATTCACATTGAATACGGACCTTGGGCTGTTGGTTTGATTTTACATTCCATCAATATTAAATAGGGAACAATTATCCAATCTTTTGCCCTCAGAAAACATTGTTTTTATAATATCTTGCATCTGATTAACACGCCTTCTAAATTCCCAGGTGGGACATGTGTGCAACTTTGATTTAAATTCAAAATTAAAAGCAAACACCGTGGCATTTTGTTTTATTTGGTCCTGTGTGGCTAAAGTACCGACACAACTGACTGGAGTTGAAATTCTATACAGATTGTATAACACTGCAGTCTAGCAGTAGAACGTGATCACAGTGAGAACAGAGGGTCTCGGGGTTTGGGGTCTGGGGTCGATGGTAATGCAGGGATTATAGAACAGCAGTTAAAGCTAAATCTGCTGCTGACTGAACCCACATGGGAATTTCTGTCCAAGTTATTTCACAGTAGAAGTGCTGTCTGACCCTGTGTGATATATTGAATGGAACTGAAATGATTTAAATAGTTTTTTCCACGTTCGAGTGTTGCACATGATCTATAAATATTGCATAACATATAAACTTGAGGCAGAACCAATATTATTTCAATTAGCATTCATTACTACTGTAATTGTGAAGTGCCTCACCAAAAGATAATGTTACTGAATATTCCAAAATCTCTGGAGGATTTTCCATTTATTATTGTTTACTTAATGATGACCTTGAACTTTAGAACGTTGTATTATAAATTCTCAACTTATTTCACATATTCATATGTACAGTGTCAATTAATAATTAATGTGACAAAGTCTCCTTCCACATGCACCTTTTATGTAAAGCATCGTGAAGTGTTTAATGAGGTATCATTAATAGTCTCCTTCCACCTGCTCGATATTTTTGTGCAGTTTTACGGTCGATGATTCGATTCAGTTCCTCACTGTTTCTAGTGCGGGCTTGGTTCCATTTGTTAATGTCTATCGACAGCAAATGCTGGTTCACGACAGGGAAACGCTCCCTAAATTTTATTACAGACTTCCGTGATGAATTTTCTTTTGTTTTTGTAAAAGGGATTGTATACCAAAATCCCGATTTTGAAGGTAATTTAAGAATATTTTCTGCAAACCATAGAACAGAGATAAAGTATGAAATCTATCTGACTCCCTGAATCTTTTTTTAGCAATTGGCCGCTGATCAAAATCAATTTATAGAAAATGTGCATATTTATTTTAATTTGTTATTTATTGAGATCGTACAAGTGAATATTGAAACAGTTCCTTAATTTAAAAAATTGTCATTAAATACACGTTGTCCTGTTTGATTTTAAGTTCATCAAATTCAAATAGGGAACTGTTATCCATTTTTGTCGCTGACAGCAAAAACGGATCTAAATTTTGTCATCCGATTAACATTTAATTGCATTTCCAGAGGAGATTTGAGTTAAATTTAGTTTTAGTACCAAAATTGACGTAAATGCGGAAAGAGTTGGTTATATGTTGTTTTCGATGGCTCTCGTGCAGACACAGCAGATTGGAGTTAAAATTCTAATCAGACGGTTAAAACGAAGACTCGTGGAAGTAGAAAATAGTCAGTGTTGCAATCGAGTGTATGGGAGTCAGAACTGCAGAATACCGGGATCTGCACCCAGTCGATTGATCCCACATTAAGAATTCTGTCCCCGAAATTTCTCAGTGAAGTGCCATGTGATAGATAGAATTAGATTACATAGTTTGTCCAGCTTTTGGAATATTCAGAAAGGACAATAAATATTGTATAATATTTTAACTGGAGGTGGAATCGGTATTGCTTCATTTGTACTGATTATTAATAGTGTTATCAATTACACCCTCCAGAAATGATGCTACTAATTTCAGGGGGATTCGCTGTATGAACAGTCACCGACAATCTTCAAACTATGCGTTTTTACATTAACTCATGCATGCTGTTTCATATATTTATGTGCATGGTGTATAATAATTAGTGTTTCTCAGTCTCTTTCTACACGATTCATACATTTGATGTAGTATTTAATATCCAGACGTGTTTCTGAATCTCTTTCCACATGTCCCATACTTTTTATGTGATGCGATGCAATGTTTAATGAAAGATCCGGAGTTGTTTCCCAATCTCTGGGGAAAGGTGGGAAAGTTGATCTGGGGCAGCAGATCATCCATGATCTTATTGAACGGCGGCGTAGTCTGGGTAGGCAGTATGGCCTAATCCTACTGCTATTAAATTCTTTAATGTCCTTCCACATGTCCCATACTCTGGTCATCTGTGAAACAAATCCTGAATTCGTCTGTATATTTCAATTCAACAGACAGTACCCTGAACAATTTGTCTCGGTACTGTAAATGTTCGATGCGTGTTTGGTTATTTCTAACCGTGGTAACGTTTCTTCAGACACTAGCTCATGTGTCGTGGAGATAGAGTGTTAAAAGTTACTGATAATGGTATTGACGCACAGAATCCTAACTGTTTGATGTGAGTTCCTTCTCTCCGGTGCTTTGCTTGTGGTTGTAAGCTACAAAAACTGTATTTCTATCAATTAATTTGCTTCTGAAATATACAAGAGCTCACTAAATTGTGGAAGTCGTCCAGATTGGACCTAAAATAGTTTGATATCATATAATTATTTTGATTCTTGACCCACCTAATAATCTGCCATGAGCAACATGCACTCATAAATTCCCTGTATTGGCCGTATTTTGTATCCCCTAAACCACCCCTGTCCCTGGTTTTGTAACTCGTTCAAGAGTTTAAATTATTGGCTTTGAATCTCCCACGTTTGTCCCGTTTTAATTCACCTCCTTTGAGCTTATTGCTATTTATAATTAATATTTCTTTATTACGGGTTGTCGTAATACGGTACAATAGCAAGTAAACATATGTATACAACGTTAAAATAACTTAACAGTTTTGCACCAAAACCATTCGTCGAAACATCAGGAAGGTAACGGTGCAAACACTGAAATCTGAGGCGTTGGGAACGGCGAGTTGCCATAGACAATGAGAGCAGGGGAAATGCGTGAGCGGGACTGTCCGTAACAGGATAATAGCAGCATCAGAGTTTTAGTTCAACTGAAGTTTACCTAGGGTAGGAGGCCGACCAGAAGGGTATGGGAATAGTGAGTATATTCTTTGCTTGTAGAGGTGATTTGTACAACGGTTCACAAAGAAATGCATTCAAACTTTTTCAAGTACAACAATGAGAGCAGTTCGAAACTGTGAGGAAGGACCCGAGAGCAAAATGGAGGATTGAGCAGAAATGAGTAGTAGTGTAGATAACTGGGAAAATAGTAATGATTGAGAAAGGGGAACGACTGAACATTTATCTGAGACGGTAAGAGATAAACTTGTCAAATAGACAAGTATGGGAATCTCGGTTATAGATTGTTTAGATTCATTCTTGGGATATGAGCTCGCTGGCCAGGCTGAATTTACTGACCAGCCCTACTTAGCCAGACGGTATGGCGGGGTATTATCTTGAACCACAGTCGTCATGTTGGCGATGTTGTCCTCCACCCATGTATTGTCTATCCCTAGTTTCCCTAAGAAGGTGTTCGTGGGCTTTCTCCTTGAACCACTGGATTATCAGGAAAAAGAAAATCCGGCGTGAAATAGATGGTTACAGGCTGAAATGATAAATGCGTGCAGAGTAGGGGAAATAACTGAGTGGATTGAAGAAGATTCGCGGACTCTACAGACGCACTGAGATTGGAACTGTTTTTCAGTAAATACTGAAAGATTATCCCCCCTCATCTGTCTTTGGGTCACTGGAAAAGGGGAACGTGTGGGAATTATCCGGGAAAGTTGGTAGGAATGATAAGGCTCCAGGACAAGGACGCAGTCACACACTATTTCCATTGCAGAGTTAGGAATATAAAGAGACCAGTGAGATTATAGTTGGGAATCTGTAACGCATTCAAGATTACTGGGTAAGCAGAGCTGAGGACAGGAATCGATGTCCCACTGTCTATAATATATCACCAGAGTATACGAAGAGACCATAATACATGGGAGATATATTTTCACCAGGGAGTTGGGGAGCAGATCAACACACCGTCTATAGTATATAATATTGTGAATGGAAATACACCTGGAGATCTGTGAGATACATTGTGATCAGGGGCATTGTGTACAGGTCAACACAACGTCTATAGTATATAATGTTGTGAATAGAAAAACACCTGGAGATCTGTGAGTCACATTGTGAAAAGGGGGATTGGTACACGTCAACACACCGTCTATAGTAAATAATATTGTGAAGAGTAAAAACACCTGGAGATCTGTGAGATACATTGTGATCAGGGGCATGGGGACAGGTCAACCGACTGACTGCATTTTTAAAAAGCAGAAACGCTTAGCCAGTAAACGGGAGGATCATTGATCGAACATCATTAACGGGTAAAAGGATAGGGCACGTCGGCGATGGCAGTTTACAAGAGAATCAGAACAGCAGGAACTTAGTAAGAAACAGTCAGAAAGGAGTTAGAAGGCTGACAGACCGTTCATCTTGATTTGTTATATTTGGGGAAGCTATATATTTTATTGAACGACAAAATAGCCCAATTATACGTTTCCAGAAACTTTGAAAGTTACAGGTGGAAGTCTTTGCACTAAATTAAAAGGCATCGAAATTTACCACAGGATATGGAAATCTTTAATTTAATTTAAATGTTCCCATTCCTTCTCGAACTTGAGATTAGAATACTGAATTCACTGAGAGTGCCACCACCAGCGGGTTTAAAAGCGGGTCCATCACCACCCTCTTCTCAGGCTACCTACACACGGGTCATCAATGGTCAGAGCAGCATCAGCACAAATTTACAGGGCGATTGGGAAAGGGAGTGGAACTAATTAGACAGCTCTGACAAAGAGACAGCATAGGCACCATGGGCCGAATGGCGTCCCTCTGAGCTGTATCATTGGAGGATTCTATAAGGGAGAGAACCATCACCAGCGCCTTCTCAGAGCACCTTCACACTGGTAAAACATTGAGCCCACCCACCGTCACCATAAAGAGACAGTGTATCCGGGTGTCAGTGTGTGTATATGTGAAAACAATTCTAGATACATTTTGGCCCATTACCAATATTAATTTGTTACAGCAACTGTATTTTCTGTTTGAAGGAATAAAATTGCAGATCCCGATACAATTTCTTCTGCAAGGCATGGGAATAATGGTCCTGCATTTAGTAATATTTGTGTTTCTTCTTTCTGACAGTTTCATTCATTTCTTGCCCCAGTGAACGCAAATTGTTAACTTCTCATTTCAGGCAGACCTGGGAACAGTAAGGCTGACCCGTCAGGTAATCGCCGTTTATTTTCACACTATCTGATATCTCTCTGCTCTAATCCATCCCATTAAATATGAAGCTTGGAAGACAATCTCGGTACAATTTTTGATCACGGATTAACCCGCTGCCCAGTTACTAATCAGAAAGAGAGTGTGTCCCTCATAGTGTTAGTAAAGGTCTTTAATTCTAGCTGAGAGATGACTGCTCTCTCCATGTGGAGGAAGAGTAACTGGGGGTCTCTGCAGAGCAGACCGTGAAGGATCAGCTCCACTCACACTGTTACCTAGATGAGAGAAGGCTGCTGTCTTCATGCGAAGGGACAATAATTGAGGGTGTCTGAAGAGCAGAGAGTGAAGGATCACGTCCACTGACACTGTTGGCGGTCCAAAGGTCCACCTCACCATTCTGTGCTGACATCCAGATCACATGATCATCCAACCCTGTCTTTATTGGCTGTATTCGGTGAGGGTGAAATTTCATCTGCTTTCCTGGTGCTGAGATCTCATTGTGTTCCTCCAATCAGTACTGGGAACGTAAACATGTGACCATTACAGCCACGCCCATCTCCCCACTTCTTCAGGTAAAATCTATTCTGAGCCTCTCTCCACTCCGTTCTCATTGGAGCCGTTGTGTTGGTGGGAATATCCGGCTGTCTCCCGGTCCCGTGCTCCTTTGCACCGTTTATTAGTATTTCCCTTACCTTCTGTTTTACGTGTAATATTTACTCCCGGTCTTATTATGGTTCTGGGTGCAGACTGATGTTCCAATCGATACATGCTTGGTGAATGAGGAGGGTCGTGTGCTGGGAACCTGTGGGTTTAACACACTATAACCGCTTAATGATATTTCTGATATTTTACAGAGACGGTGAAGCTGAGACTGGTGAACGGAGAGGGTCCATGCACTGGAACCTGTGGGTTCAGCACACGATAACGGCTTGATGATATTTCTGATATTTTACAGAGATGGTGAAGCTGAGACTGGTGAATGGGAGCAGTCGGTGCGCTGGAAGATTGGAGATTCTGGACAGGGAACAGTGGGGGACTGTGTTGGGCAATGCCGGGGATCTGCCAGACGCTGCTGCTGTGTGTCGGGAGCTAGGCTGCGGGACCGTGGTCTCTGCAATTCAATCAACTGTCTGGTATCACGATAGCAACTCACACTCCTTTGATGCCGAAATCACCTGCTCAGGTAAAAATGTTTCAGAGTCTCTCATCTCCCGCCGTGGCTGATAGAATCTGTGAAGAAGTGAAAGTAAAACAATCCGGGACGGTCCATACCCGGAAAGTCAGATGATAATTATTCCAGTAATCTCCGGTTAGAATTAATGTAAATATTATGATCACTGTATAAAATTATATTACTGGTACTATGTTTAATATACATTCTCCACCGGGATAAGCAAATACCTGATACTCAGCACATTGACAATACAGACAGAGCAGTTTCCATTGAGATTTTCCATAAATCCGCAGTGAGTGATCTGAACCGCTGGAAATGTCGCAATCTTAATCCAACTCTCCATTCATCAACCCAGCAGCCGCAACCAGGCATGTACTGTCAGACCGGCTGTCCACCTCCAATGATCGCTTCGCCTCAGATCTGACATATTACACAGATTGTGAAGCTGAGTCTGGGGAACAGGGGAGGCAGGTTTCTCAGCCTTGGGGAGCCGAAGTAATGGGTCCGCGGTTATTGTAGGTATCACAAGAGGAAACTGCTCTGTAAGATCCCACCGCTGCCTGCGCATTGTCATTTAAATGTTGGGAAATATTGAGAAAGTGAAATGCACAGAACATTAAACGAAAGAGCTAAGATATTTCAGGAAGCAGTTGCAACGATTAAACTCAACACTGTTGAACTATTGGAAGAAAAGCGGCACATTTTCCTGAAATCCTGGCCAGTAAGGAGGATAGTGATAGACTTCAAGAGGATAAAGTGAGGCTGGTGAAATGGGCGGACACGTGGCAGATGAAATTTCATGCAGAGAAGTGTGAACTGATACATTCTGGTTGGAACAAGGAGGAGAGGCAATATCACAGAATCACTGAACTGTTACAGTGCAGAAGGGGGCTATTCCACCCATCGTGTCTGCATGCGCTCTCTGAAAGAGAAGTTCACTCAGTTCTACTCCCCTGCCTTCTCTCCATAAGTCTGCACATTCTTATTTTTCATATAGCTGTCTATTTCCCTTTTCAATGCTTCAGTTGAACGAGCCTCCACCACGTTCTCAGGCAAACATTCCAGATCGTAAACACTCGCTGCATGAAAAAGATTTTCCTCATGTCACTTTAGCTTCTTTTACCAAATGCTTTAAATCTGTGCCCTCTCCTTCTCTACCCTTTCACGAGTGGAAACAGTTTCTCTCTATCTACTCTGTCCAGAACCCTCATTATTTTGAATACCTCTATCACATCACGTCGCAGCCTTCTCTTCTCCAAGGAAAACAGGCCTAACTTCTCCAATCTATCTTCATAACTAAAATTTCTTATACCAGGAACCATTCTCATGAAACGTCTCTGTATTCTCTCAAATACCTTCACGTCTTTCCTCAAGTGCGGCGCCCAGAACTGGACACAACCCTCCAGCTGAGGCCGAACTAGTGTCTTATTCAATTTCAACATAACTTCCTTGCTCTTGTACTCTATGCACCTATTAATAAAGCCCAGGACAGTGTATGCTTTATTAAACGCTTTCTCAATCTGGCCTGCCACCCACAACGACGTCTGCACTATTAAACCAAGGTCCCTCTGCTCCTGTAATCCCTTTCGAATTCAGCATTTAATTTTATATTTTATCTCCATGTTCTTCTTACCAAAATGAATCACTTCATAATTCTCTGCATTGAACTTCATCCGCCAACTGACTGCCCATTCAACCAACTTGTCAATGTCCCTTTTGAAGATCTGCACTATCTTCCTCACATTTCACAATGCTTCCAAGTTTTGTATCATCTGCAAACTTTGAAACTGACTGCCCATTCAACCAACTTGTCAATGTCCCTTTTGAAGATCTGCACTATCTTCCTCACATTTCACAATGCTTCCAAGTTTTGTATCATCTGCAAGCTTTGAAACTGTGCCCTGTACACCAAGGTCTAGATCATTTATACGTATAGACTGGGAAGGACAGGAAGATAAGAATAGGTGGAGGGGTATCTCTGTTAATGATGGTATTAGTGCAACAGTGAGGGATGAACTAAGTTCAGGAGACCAGGATGTAGAAGCTGTTTTGGTAGGGATGAGATATCATAAAGGCGAGAAGTCACTTGTCAGAAGTGGTGCACAGACCACCGAATATTAACCACACTTTGGGACAGGATATCAAGGAATAAATAATGGCAGATTGTCAGAAAGATACAACGATACTTATGGGGGGATTTTAACCTACATATCGACTGAAAAACCAGATGGGCAGAGGTAGCCTAGATGAGGAGTACATAGAATATCGTTGGGATAATTTCTTGGAACAATATGTTGCGGAGCCTACCAGAGAGCAGGCTATACTAGACCTGGTATTGTGCAACCAGATAGGAATAATTAATGACCTCATAGTTAAGGCGTCCCTTGGTAACAGAGACAGGGATAAGTTCGCTAACTTTTGATGGTAATTTATGAATATTTTCTGCAAGCCTCAGAATGGAGAAAAAGTATAAAATGTAACCGAATCCCTGAATCTTTTTTTTAGCAATCGGCCCCAGATCAAAATCAATTTGTTGGAAATGTGCATATTTATTTCAATTTATCATTTACTGAGATCGTATACAGTGAATATTGAAACAGTTTCCTTAATTTATAAATTTATCACTTAATACATTTTGTCCTGTTTGATTTTAATGTCATCAAATACAAACAGAGAACTGTTATCCATTTTTGTCGCTGACAGCAAAAACGGATCTAACATTTGTCATCTGATCAACATTTAATTGCATTTCCGGAGGAGATTTGAGTTAAAATTAGTTTTATTACAAACATTGAACACAAATGCCACAAGAGTTGGTTTTATATTGTTTCCTATGGCTCTCGGACAGATGCAGCAGATTGGATTAAAAATTCTTGTCATGCGTTTAAAGCGGAACTCCTGGAAGTAGTAGGCAGTCAGTGTTTCAATCGAGTGTAGGGGAGTCAGAACTGCAGAGTACCGGGATCTGCATCTAGCCGATTCATCCCACTTTGAGATTCCTGTCCCGGGAATTTCTCAGTGAAGTGACGCGTGGTACAGATAATTAGATTAAATAGTTGGTACAGAATTTGGAATGTTCAGAAAGGAAAATAAATATTGTATATTACATGAACTGGATGTGGAACCAATATTGCTACATTTGTACTGTTTATTAATAAGCTGGCCCCAGAAACCGGAAATATCAGAGGAATGTATGATGGCATTAAGTGAGCTCTTGGGCCAACCATCAAGAAGATCGCCCCCCCCTCTCAAATCTAAATCAGGGGACATAATCACTGACAAACGCAAATAAATGGACAGCTGGGTTGAGCAATACCTGGAACTGTACTCCAGGGAGAATGTTGTCACTGATACTGCCCTCAATGCAGCCCACCCTCTACAGTCACGGATGAACTGGATGTACAGCCAACAACATCGGAACTCAGTGATGCCATTGATTGTCTAGCCAGTGGAAAAGCCCCTGGGAAGGACAGCATTACCCCTGAAATAATCAAGAGTGCCAAGCCTGCTATACTCTCAGCACTACATGAACTGCTATGCCTGTGCTGGGATGAGGGAGCAGTACCCCAGGACATGCGCAATGTCAATATCACCACCCTCTATAAAAACAAAGGTGACCGCGGTGACAGCAACAACTACCGTGGAATCTCCATGCTCAGCATAGTCGGGTAAGTCTTTGTTAGAGTCGCTCTGAACAGGCTCCAGAAGCTGGCCGAGCGCGTCTACCCTGGGGCACAATGCTGCTTTCGTACAGAGAGATCGACCGTTGACATGCTGTTCACCCTTCCTCAGATACAGGAGAAATGCCTTGAACAACAGATGCCCCTCTACATTGCTTTCATTGATCTCACCAAAGCCTTTGACCTCGTCAGCAGACGTCGTCTCTTCAGACTTTTAGAAATGATTGGATGCCCACCAAAGCTAATAAGTATCATCACCTCATTCCATGACAATATGAAAGGCACAATTCAACATGGTGGCTCCTCATCAGAGCCCTTTCCTGTCCTGAGTGGCGTGTTCTCGCACCCACACTTTTTGGGATTTTCTTCTCCCTGCTGCTTTCACATGCGTTCAAGTCCGCTGAAGAAGCAATTTTCCTCCTCACAAGATCAGAGGGCAAGCTGTTCACCCTTGCCCGTCTAAGAGCGAAGTCCAAAGTACGGAATGTCCTCATCAGGGAACTCCTCTTTGCTGACGATGCTGGTTTAACAGCCTCACAGCTCCAGCGACCCGGGTTCGATTCTGGGTACTGCCTGTGTGGAGTTTGCAAGTTCTCCCTGCGTCTGCGTGGATTTCCTCCGGGTGCTCCGGTTTCCTCCCACATGCCAAAAGGCTCGCAGGTTGATAGGTAAATTGGCCATTGTAAATTGCCCCCAGTGTAGGTAGGTGGTAGGAGGATAGTCGGGATGTGGTAGAGAATATGGGGTTCGTGTAGGGTTAGTATAAATGGGTGGTTGTTTGTTGGCACAGAATCGGTGGGCCGAAGGGCCTGTTTCAGTGCTGTATCTCTAAATAAAAATAAAATAAAATTAAAAAAAACTAAATAAAAAATCTCACACTGAAGAGTGCCTGCAGAGTCTCATCGACAGGTTTTCGGCTGCCTGCAATGAATTTGGCCTAACCATCAGCCTCAAGAAAACGAACATCATGGGGCAGGACTGCTCCATCCATCAATATCGACGACCACGCTCTGGAAGTGGTTCAACAGTTCACCTACCTAGGCTCAACTATCACTAGTAAACTGTCTCTAGATGCAGAAATCAACAAGCGCATGGGAAAGGCTTCCACTGCTCTGTCCAGACTGAGAGGCCAAGAGAGTGTGGGAAAATGGCGCACTGACATGGAACACAAAAGTCCGAGTGTATCAGTCCTGTGTCCTCAGTACCTTGCTCTATAGCAGCAAGGCCTGGAAAACGTATGTCAGCCAAGAGCGACGTCTCAATTCATTCCATCTTCGCTGCCTCCGGAGAATACTTGGCATCAGGTTGCAGGACCATATCTCCAACACAGAAGTCCTCGAGGCGGCCAACATCCCCAGCTTATACACACTACTGAGCCAGCGGCGCTTGAGATGGCTTGGCCATGTGAGCCGCATGGAAGATGGCAGGATCCCCAAAGACACATTGTACAGCGAGCTCGCCACTGGTAACAGACCCAACGGCCGTCCATGTTTCCGCTTTAAAGACGTCTGCAAACGTGGCATGAAATCTTGTGACATTGATCACAAGTCGTGGGAGTCACTTGCCAGCTTCCGCCAGAGCTGGCGGGCAGCCAAAAAGGCGTGGCTGAAGTCTGGTGAGTCGAAGAGACTTAGTAGTTGGCAGGAAAAAAGACAGAAGCGCAAGGGGAGAGCCAACTGTGTAAGAGCCCCGACAAGCAAATTTCTTTGCAGCCCCTGCAGAAGAGCCTGTCACTCTAGAATTGGCCTTTATAGCCACTCCGGCGCTGCTTCACAAACCACTGACCACCTCCAGACGCTTACCCATTGCCTGTCGAGATAAGGAGGCCAAAGAACATTAATAGAGTTATCAATTCCACCCTCCAGAAATGATGCTACTAATTTCCGGGGGAATTCGTTGGATGAACAGTTTTATTTAGCCATCAACAATCTTCAAATCAAAGCCTTTTTACATTAAATCATGCCTTGTATTTCATACATTTATGTGCACGTGTCGTGTAATTATTCGTGTTTCTCAGTCTATTTCTACATGCCTCATACATTTGATGTAGTATTTATTGTCCAGATGTGTTTCTGAATCTCTTTCCACTTGTCCCATACTTTTTATATGGTGCAATGCAGTGTTTATTGAAAGATCCAGAGTTGTTTCCCAATCTCTGGGGAAAGGTGGGAAAGTTGATCTGGGGCAGTAGATCAGCCATGATCTTATTGAACGGCGGCGTAGTCTGGGTAGGTAGTATGGCCTAATCCTACTCCTCGTAAATTCTTTAATGTCCTTCCACAATTCTCATACTCTGGTCACCTTGTGGAACAAATCTTGAATTCGTTTCCATATTTCAATTCAACAGACAGTGCCCAGAACAATTTGTCTCGGTACTGTAAATGTTTGATGCGTGTTTGTTTATTTCTAACCATGTTAGCGTTTCTTCAGGCACCAGCTCATTTGTTCTGGAGATAGATTGTTAAAAGTTACTGATAATGCCATTAACGCACAGAATCCGGATTGTTTGATGCGAGTTCCTTCTGTCCGGTGCTTTGCTTGTGGTTGTAAGCAGCAGTGACTGTAATTCTATCAATTCATTTGCTGCTGAAATCCACAAGAGCTCACTTCATTGCGCAAGTTGTTCAAATTGGACCTAAAAAAGTTTGATATAATACAATTATTTTGATTCTTGACCACTTAATAATCTGCCATGAGAAGCATGTATTTATAAACTCCCTGTATTGACTGTATATTGTAATCCCTAAACCACCCTGTCTTGGCTTTGCAAGTTATTCAAGAGTTCAAATTCTGGGCTTTGAATATCCCACGTTTGTTCCGTTTCAGTTCACCTCATTTAAGTTTATCTTTATTTAAAAGTAATAGTTCTCTACTACTGTTTGTGGTAATACAGCGCAATAGCATGTCATATGAAGTACAAAATGTTAAAATAACTTAACATTTTCGCACCAAACCCATTAGTCTAAATGTCAGGACGGTAACAGTGTGATCAGAGAAATTTGAGGCGCTGGGAACCGGCAGTCACCGTAGGCCAGTTAAAGCAGGGGAAATGGATCAGCGGGACTGTCTGTGCCAAGAGAACAGCAGCAGCAGAGTTTTCGATCAGCTGAGGTTTACATAGGGTAGGAGGCCGACCAGAGGAGTGTGAGAACAGTGGGTATATTCTCTGTATATATAGGTGATTTGGATAATGGTTCACAAAAAAATGCATTCAAACTTTTTCGAGAACATCAGTTAGAAATTGTGAGGAAGCATGCGAGAGAGAATGGTGGGATCAGCAGACATGAGGAGTAGTGTAGATAAATGGGAACATGGTAGTGATTGAGAAAGGGGAACGACTGTACATTTCTCTGAGGCCGTATGAAATAAACCTGTCGAATAGACAAGAACGGGAGAGTCGGTTCCAGATTGTTTAGATTCATTTTTGGGTTCTGAGCTCGCTGGTCAGGCAGAATTTACTGAACAACCCTCCATAGCCAGAAAGGATGACGGGGTGGCTTCTTGAACCACTGTCATCATGTTGGCGATATTGTTCTACACCCATTTATTGTCCATCCCTCGTTTCCATAAGAAGGTGTTCGTGGGCTTTCTCCTTTAACCACTGGATTATCTGGGGCAGAAAGTCGGCATGGCATGACTGGCTGAAATGATAAATGCATGAAGTGTAGGGAAAATGACGGAGTGGATTGAAGAAGATTTACAGACTCTGCAGAAACACGGAGATGGAACCGTTTTTCTGTAAATACTGAACGGTTATTCCCCTCGTCTGTCATTGGGTCACTGGAAAAGGGGAATTTGTGGGAGCTGACTATTATCAGGGAAGGTTGGTCGGAATTCTAAGGCTCCAGGACTGGGAGGAAGTCACACACCATTTACACTGCATAACTAGGAGCATCAAGGGACCAGTGAGATTATAGTGGGGAAACTGCAACTCATTCAAGTTTACTCGGTAAGCACAGCTGAGGATGGGAATTGGTGTCCCGTTGTCTATAATATATCAAGAGAGTATACAAAGGGACAACGATACATGGGAGATATATTATCACCAGGCAGATGGGGAGCAGGTCAACACACCATCTATAGTACATAATGTTGTGAATAATAAAAAACACCGAGAGAACTGTGAGGCATATTATCATCAGGAAGATTGGGATCAGGTCAACACACGGTCTGTAGTATATAATTTTGCGAATAGAAAAACACTTGGAGATCTGTAAGACACATTATCATCAGGGGGATTTGGATCAGGTCAACTTCCGTCGATAGGATATAATATTGTGAATAGTAACAACGCCTGGAGATCTGTGAGACTCATTATCATCAGCGAGATTGGGTTCAGGTCAACCGACTGACTGCATTTTTAAAACGCAGAAATGCTTTGCCAGTAAACGGGAGGACCATTGATCGAACATCTTTAACGGGTAATAGAAGAGGACACGTCGGCGAGGGCAGGTTACAAGAGAATCAGAACAGCAGGAACTCAGTAAGAAATAGTCAGCACAGAGTTAGAAGGCTGGCAAACCGTTCATCTTGCTTTGTTTTGTTTGAGGAAGCTATATATTTTATTGAAGAGCCGAAAGGCCCAATTACACGTTTATAGAAACTTTAAAAGTTACCGTTGGAAGACTTTGCAGTAAATTAAAGGGCACTGAAATCGACCACAGGATCTGAAAATCTATTATTTTCGTTCGAATTCCTCTTGAACTTTAGTTCAGAATGCTGAATTCACTTCGCGCGCCATCAACATCGGGTTTAAACGCGGGTCCATCAGCACACTCCTCTCAGGGCACCTGCACTCAGGTCATCAATAGTCAGAGCACCATCAGCACAAATTTACAGGGCGATTGGGAAAGGGAGTGGGACTAATTAGACAGCTTGTGCAAATAGACAGCATCGGCACCATGGGCCGAATGGAGTCCCTCTGTGCTGTTTCATTGCAAGATTCTATAAGGGAGAGTACCATCACCACCGCTTTTTCAGAGCACCATCATACTGGTAATATACGGAGCCCACCCACCGTCACCAGAAGGAGAGAATGTATCCGAGTGTCAGTGTGCATGTGTGAAAACAATTCTGGAGACATTTTGGCCAATTACCAATATTAATTTGTTGCAGAAACTGTATTTTCGGTGTTAAGAAATGAAATCACAGATCCCGGTATAATCTCTTCCGCAAAGCAATGAGAATAATCATCCTGCAATTAGTTGTATTTATGTCTTTTCTTTCTAACATTTTCATTCATTTGTTGTCCCAGTGAATTCTAATTATTAACTTCTCATTTCAGGAAGACCTGGGAACAGTCAGGCTGACCCGTCAGGTAATCGCCCTTTATTTTCACACTATCTTCTATCTCTCTGCTCCAATCCATCCCATTAAATACTAAGCTTGGGCGACAATCTCAGCACTTTTTGTTTGATCACGGATGAACCCGCTGCCCAGTTGCGAGTCAGAAAGGGAGTGTGTCCCTCGTAGTGATTGTAAAGGTCTTTAAATGTATTTGAGAGATGGCTGCTGTTCATGTGGAGGGACAATAACTGAGGGTCTCTGAAGAGCAGAGTGAAGGTTCAGCTCCACTCACACTGTTACCTAGCTGAGAGATGACTGCTATCTTCATGTGGAGGGACAATAAATGAGAGTCTCTGAAGAGCAGAGTGTGAAGGTTCAGCTCCACTCACACTGTTTCTTAGCTTAGAGATAACTGCTGCCTTCATGCAGAGGGACAATAACTGAGGGTCTCTGAAGAGCAGAGTGAAGGTTCAGCTCCACTCACACCATTACCGAGCTGAGAGATGGCTGCTGTCTTCATGCGGAGGGACAATAACTGAAGGTCTCTGAAGAGCAGAGAGTGAAGGATCAGCTCCACTGACACTGCTGCTGGTCCAAAGGTCCCCCTCACCAATCTGCACTGACATCAAGATCACATGATCATCCAGCACCGTCTTTTTTGTTTGTGATGGGTGAGGGTGCAATTTCATCTGCTCTTTCCTGGTGCTGGGATCTCACTGTGTTCGCAGACACGTAAACATGTGATCATTACAGCCGCGCCCATCTCCCCACATCTGCAGGTTAAATCTGTTCTGAGCCTGTCATCACCCGGATCCCATTGGAGCCGTTGTGTTGATGGGAATATCCGGCTGTATCCCGGTTCCCTGCTCGCTTGCACCGTTTATTAGTACTTCCCTCTCCTTTTTCTTTCATGTGTGATATTTATTCCGGGTTTTATTAGAGTTCTGTGGGCAGACTGATGTTGCTATCAATTCATATCTGGTGAATAGGGAGGGTCTGTACGCTCGAAATCTGTAGGTTTAACACACTATAACTGCTTGATGATATTTCTGATACTTTACATTAGATTAGATTAGATTAGAGATACAGCACTGAAACAGGCCCTTCGGCCCAC